>NW_006437736.1:3036177-3066905 GCF_000325575.1 Pteropus alecto
AGACTGGAGTTTTCAGGTGAAACATACCTGTATCCAACTTCCCATGGAAAGGTAGAGCGCACACCTGCAGTATGGGAAGGAGCCAGGACAAAGGGTCTGATCTTTATCCTGGCAGCAGTACAAACCCACTGAAGGGTTTTAAGCAAGAAAGAGTATCCTGGGAGGGAACTTTCTGGAGTGATGGAAATGTGCTATATCTTGATCAGCTGGTGGTCACACAGTGTATACATATGTAAACAGCTATGAAGCTGTCCTCTTTAGATATATTTCCTTTACTGTATGTAAGCATACATCAACTTTTTTAAAAAGGTAAATGTGTCACACTAATAAGAGGCAAAGCCAAGAGTCAGACCCACGACGGGCTAGGATTCAGGTGAGGCAAGTGAGGTAGCACCATGCAAGGGCAGGGTTGGATTCTGCCTTTATGTAAAATGTCGGTATTTTGTTCATCAAGAATTTGCTGGGTTTTTTTTTTTTTTTTTAGTCTTTTTTTAAATTAAGTTTATTGGGCTAACATTGGTTAATACAATTATATAATTTTCAGGTGTACATTATAATTTGGCATCTATATATCAATTGTGTGTTTACCACCCAAAGTCTAGTTTCCTTCAGCTACCATATATTTGACCCCTTTTACCCACTTCGCCCTCCCCCTACCCCCCTATATTTGACCCCCTTTACTCCATCTACTCCCTCTTCTCCCCCACCCCCTATCCTCTGGTAACCACTAGTCCATTGTCCATGTCCCTGAGTCTCTGTTTGTCCTGTTCATTTGTTGCTTCTAGGTTTATATCCTACATATAAGTGATATCATGTGATTTTCAACTTTTCAGTCTGATTTATTTCATTTAGCGTGATTATCTCGAGGTCCATCCATGTTGTCGCAAATGGCAGTATTTCATCTCTTCTTATGGCTGAGTAATATTCCATTGTATATATGCACCATGGCTTCTTTAGCCAATCATCTATCATAGGACACTTCGATTGCTTCCATGTCCTGGCCGCTGTGAATAATGTCGCTATGAACATCGGTGTGCAAATATCTTTTTGGATATGTGCTTCCAAGTCTTTGGGGTAAATACCCAGTAGAAGGATTGCTGGATCATATGGTAGATCCATTCTTACTTTTTTGAGGAACCTCCATACTGTTTTCCATAGTGGCTGTACCAATTTGCAGTCCCACCAGCAGTGTATGAGGGTTCCTTTTTCTCCGCATCCTCTCCAGCATTTGTTATTACTTGTCCTGTTGGTTATAGCCATGCTAACAGATGTGAGATGGTATCTCATTGTGGTTTTGATTTGTATTTCCCTAATAGCTAGCGATATTGAGCATCTTTTCATATGTTTGTAGGCCATTTGTATGTCCTCTAGGGAGAAGTGTCTGTTCAGGTCCTCTGCCCATTTTTTGTTGTTATTGAGTCGTATATTTTGGATATTAGGCCTTTATCGAAGGTGTTGCTTGCAAATGTATTTTCCCATTGAGATAGTTGTCTCTTTACCTTGTTGACGATTTCTTTTGCTGAGCAGAAGCTTTTTAGTTCATCATGGATTTGTTTGTGTTGATTTTTATTTTAAAAAATATCACACTGCCATATTTATTTGGATTACTGAGTTTGGGGTACCCCCTTCACATGTGTGGCTGAGGCAAGTGCCTCGCTCCCCTTACCTCATCCTGGCCCTGCTGATCCCACCCTGGCACGCTCCGCAGGGTGCATGTGGCCTCCCTCCCCTGATCAGGGCAGCATTGAGGTTTGGTTCCTGGAGCTTTGAAGGAGAACATGCAAAGAGATACTTAAACAAGGGAGCTGGATAAGAAGGAAGATGGCCACAGAGACTCCCAGGGTGTGGCTCCGGCAAAATATAAAGAAAACTATTTAGACGGCATTTAAATAAACCCATGGATGACTGAAAAGACAGGGAGAGAAGGGGGAGCTGTTTGGGGCTGAAGGTTAGGGGAAGTTAGCTCCAGCCAACATCCCCCCACATCGCGCCGCCCGCCCAAGAAAGCCCCAGCGACCCCAAGGATTCGACCCTTTTCAGCCTCTTTCATAGTTACATTCAGAATTATCAACCACTCAACACAAACATTTTAATGATGGTGTTTGTGTATATTTTAACAAGGAGAGCAAATGATTCTTTGCACTGCATAGTGCTTTAGTTTGCAAATGCTTTTACATATGTTGCCCAGATGTCAGCGGGGCCTCTCTCCATGCCTCTCTGAGATCTAGTGATGATTTTCTTGGACCTTCATCCGTTTCACAGCTCACCTGGGCCTCTCCTCAGAGCGGAAGGAGCCTCTTCCTCCAGAGAAAGGCCCCCAGTTTTCCATTTTGATTAGGAAAATTGAACACACACCAAAGGAAACATCCCCAGTAACAGTACCAGTTACAGGAGAGAGAAATCAGGCATCTCCCAGCCGGTAGCTAAACATTTGAGTGACTTTTCATCTTCCTTTCTGGTTTTGTTGTCAGAGGAATTGTGGCGCCCCCACCACACCCCAGATCTTCTCTTCAAACCCCTTCCCCCAGCTCCTATTGGGCTGCACTTTATCAGCACTGACCAAGAAATGTGCGGAAACCCCCCAGGGCGAGGCAGCCCCCGAGGCCACCTCCTGCGGCCTCTCCCTGTCCCCCTCCCCTCACGTCTCCTTGATCATAAAGAGTTTTCTTTGTGGAAGAAGTACTCGAAGCTGTAAATTAAATGGGGACACAAACACCACAGGGAAAATGGGAAAAGCCAAAAGGCTTGTTGCCCTCTGTGCCATGGAGCCTTCGAAATGGCATCTTGCCTGCCCACGCTATCCCAGAGGGCGGAGGGCTGAGGGCCAAGGGGGCGGCAGGCTGAGGGGTGGGCAGGGATGAGAACTTCGGGTCCCCTTGGACGATGCAGGGGTTCCCCAGGAGGCAGCTGGCTCCCTGGCCCCTTCTGAAAATACTCCTCTGTATTTGTACAGGTGAGTATGTGTGTGTACGTGCGTGTGCGTGTGTGTGTTCATCTGTGAATTTTTCAATGAGAATGACTGTCTCAGAGTTTCCCGGCGTGTCTCTGTGTGTCCATGTGTCTGGGTATCTGGAGTGTGTCTCTGTGCGTGGGCGTCTCCACGTTTCTAGATGTGCATATGCTTCGTTTGCCACCTGCATGTGTGGATGTAACTTCTGTTGTTAGGTGTGGGTGGTGTCTACGTGGACACAAGTCCCAGCATCTGGGTGTGTCTGTGTCTCTGCATGCCTGAAGGTGTAAGTAAAGGAGAGTGTGTGTGTGTGTGGATGTGTTGGTGTGGACAAGGACAGGGGGACATTAGGACTCCCAGAAGCTGCAGCCAGTGCACACACACTGTCTTTGCAAAGCAAATCATCTGTTTTCCTGGTTTTGTTTTTCTCCTCCCTGTGGGCTCCAGACCCTCCTTGAAAACAAAGGGAACTTGAAAAACGCAGCCCTTCCTGTGTTCCCAAATGTTCAGAATGTTGCGGTGAACTCGAATGGTGCCAGTTCGGATGCCCAGCCCTGCCGCTGCTGCAGGAAGCCACCAGCCCGCCGGCCACCACCGCCCACATACACAACACGCCTGGGAGGAGGGTGGGCAGGAGGGGGGAATGCGCAGCTCGCTGCACCCCAACTCCCGAGCCAGCATCGGCCCTGCGTGAGAACTGAGAGCCCACAGCGGGGGGCATAAATGCATCATTTGGGGGTTCCTCCAAAGAGGAGGGGCCCTGGGGGAAGGTGGGAGGGGAGGCAAGAGAAGACACCTTCACGTGGGATTTATTACCAACCCACCAGGTGTGCAGGGACCTCACTTTCCATTGTACCAGGTCAGTTCTAGGTAGAAGTAAACATTTCGATCATTTCAATACACATGTACTGAAAACCTACTATGTGCGTGTGACACTAGAAAAGGTAAAACTGCTCAGCTTTGCCACCCCAGTATTCTCGGGCCCCCCCATTTCCCCACTTGGGGCCTCTCGCATCCTCCAAGGTAACGCGAGGAGGTGGAACTGGGTATCTGCAAAACCTCTTCCAGGCTGGAAATCCCATGATTCTTGGTGCAGCAGCTTCATGCCTGCACTTCACGCTCTCACACGTCATTTTCCCGTTGCGTGATGTCAACAGTCTCCCCTTCCCCCCGCCTCTGCCCAAATGCTCATCTGCTTCCCTCCCTTTCTTAACTTTCTTCTACAAAACAAGGTGTCTGTCCTCCTTTGCTTGAAGGTGTAAATTACTGATAACTCGTCTCCCTGTCTGCACTTTGAGAAGGTTCTCAGTCTTCATCTAATCCTGTGTCTGCCAAGAATGGCTCCTCCCATCATACAACCTTGGGTCCCACAGCATCCTCCGCCTGCATCTGGGTACCAGCCACACTCTGCAGCATGCACTCGCCCCACATAAACTCTCCTCCCCACCCCGGCCTCTTCTCAAGCTGTTCCCTCTGCCTGCCTGGAGCACTCCTTCCTCCCCTCACCCCCATCCAGTTCCCAGCTCTTGAGATCCTAGTCATCTCTCAAGACCAATCTCAAACACTTCCTCCTTCATCCAGGCTTTCCCGATCTCTCCCATCCCTTCCGCAGCAGACGTGAGCTGTCTTATTTGAAGCGTTTCATACGATGCAGAATACTTGGCCTTTACTTTTCATCATCAGTATCTTTGTCTGTTCCCCACACTGAGATCCTTAAAACTAAAAGTCAGGAAATGTGTCTTTCTCGTGCTTGCCTCCCCATGCAGCATCTGTCACAGGTGTTCAGCAAACGTCTGTGCATGCAGTGGTCTGGGTGCAGGAGTCGGGTGGCCTGAGGGCAGAGGAGGATGGCATTGCCGGGGAAGGAGGTCGGCAGAGGGAGGGAGGAATCTCAGAAATAGCAGCCAGATGGTCAACTAACAACTGTCCCTGTGACAGGCCTGAGACCCTGAACATCTGTCTTTCCCAAAAGGGCCTGAATTTGGGGACAAAGATCATTGATACTAAAGTGGTCTATATATTTCATCCGAAGCACAACTTTTCCAAGAAACAAAA
This sequence comes from Pteropus alecto, assembly GCF_000325575.1. NCBI lineage: Eukaryota > Metazoa > Chordata > Mammalia > Chiroptera > Pteropodidae > Pteropus > Pteropus alecto. The sequence goes on from NW_006437736.1 coordinate 3,041,183, forward strand.
AGCAAGGCAGTGTCAGGTAGTGAGAAGACTCTGGGAGCTTCAGTGACTCTTGGCCAGCAAATGACTGAAGCCAGCTGGGGAGCTGGGGGTGGGCGGTGGCAAATACACGCTTCATCTAAAAGGTGCTGGCCTTGCCTGCCGAAACACAGGCACACAGGTGGCCAGATCGCCAACAATGACTCACAAAAAGTCCCGTATCCAAGTTTTTACATAAAATCTACCACTTCATAGATGGTGGCCATTTATTCAGTTTTAAAAAGTCACCAACACTGGGTAGGCCCAATGAAATAGATCTGTAGGCCACATCCAGCCCATGAGCTGCCACATCGAGATTTCTGCTTAGGTACAAGCCAGGCTCCCGAGGAATGTGATGTGCCTGACTCCATGCTGAGGCCAAGCTGGAAATCCACTCACACTAGAGGAAATGTCGGCCGTTCCGCTGAACTGGCCCTGGGTACAGAAAGGGAGCTGATGAGGAGTGGGCAAACGTCTGGAATGTCTTCATGGTCTTCGAAGCCAAGATCCGTGCTCACCTCAGGTATCATGGCGATGATACTACCTGCTCCCACTGGCATCGGTCATTCATTGGCCCCTCTGAGCACTCAAATTTGCATCCCTGGCCCAGAGTTTTCTCATTACCTGACACTGCCTTGCTTTTGGTTCTTGGGAAGGTTGTGAAGAAATGGACCACTTCAGTATCCATGATCTTTCTCCGCAAGGTCAGGCTCCTTTGGGTACAGGAGATGTTACCTTGAGTATCTTGACCTGAAGGACGGTCAGAAGGCCTGCCCTGGGCACCAGCTTGCTGACCTGAACAAAGGACTTCTCTTTCTGAGCTGTAAAGAGTGGGCCGTCAGTACAAGGAGTGGGCTGGACTAGAATGCCTTTGAGGCGCCTTGTAGCCTCTGGCTAAGGAAATGTTAGCCCTTGATTATGCAAGGACTGGGCCCCACAGTGGCCAAAAAGAGTTCCCTGATTCACATGGGAGTGCCTTCCTGCGGGTGTCTGGCCACGAACAGACCAGCCAAAGTCCTTGCGTTCTTTTGCAAGGAATAATAGCCACACTTTATCTGCGATGTGACAGAGGCATTGGCCATCAGAGGGCTGCTGGACAGGCCCCTGGAGGGGCTAGATGATAGGAATTGTGAGGAGTTGGCCCAGGGAGGTTATCAGGACAGGTGGGATGGCAGGAAGGCACCTCAGCAAATGATTACCAATGGGAATGATAGTATTTCAATATTTTAACAACTGGTATAGCCAGGCCGGTATGTATCTACTGAGTATCAGCTCAGCCCTCACAAGAATGCTGCCCTTCCTGTGTACAGCAAGGCAGACCCAGATGCCAGCAACAGATTGGAAAGTGAACCCCCTCCCAGCCTCTGGGGAATTCGCAGAGCCCACCCCTCCCTTACGAGCTTGCTTCACTCCAGGGCCCCCACCCCAGGCCTCTCTGGGCATTGGCAAAGAGCAGGCACCATTCCAAATCCTGACTTCATGCTGACCATCAAATCCCCAAGCCAGGGAGGGAGCAATGATGTCATTGTCCCTGTGTTTCAGAAAAGCAATAATCAGACTCGGAAGAGGATCGGCTTTCAAGGCAGAAGGCCAAACAGTTTATCTTGGCAAAGGCCTCCGAGGATTGCCTCACAGAAGGAAAGGGCTGGCATGCTCATGACCATCGTTTGTTATGAGCTGGGAGTCTGCAATGTCCTTGGAGTCAGGAAAAGCTCGGGGACCCTGTTGAGATGGAGGGTGTCAGGTCTGAAACAAATGAACATTGATGTCACCTCTTCCCATCTGAACCCTTTCTTGGGGAAGGAGAGGGTACCTCAAAGCTCAAGAAAGAGCCTTATTCCAACAGAGCTGTGCCAACCCACCTCGGGCCAGAGTCCCCTCTTACTATTATAAAAATGTCACCAGTTTTCTCAATTTGAATAAGTTCCATAAGGCGAGGACCTTGTTCATTACTATATCCTGGCCTCTGGTACAGAACTGAGAAATCAATAAATATTAGCTGAGTGAACAGCAAGGAAGAAAGAGCAATGAATTGGTATGTCACACTCCTGGGTTCCAGATATCCTGGGACGTGTCCGGCTGGGCTTAGGTGACCAGGTTGGGGTGATGGGGGGACTGCCATTGATTGGCGCAAGTGTGTGCTATATATTCCAAAGGATCTATCGTTTAGCAAACTTCAACTGCCTACCTTCTCCCTGTGGTTCACAATCTTGCCTAAGTCTTTCATCTTATTAATGACAGCCATCTGGTCAACCTTTTGTGGTCAAACACTGTTGAAAGGACCCACTTCGAGAAAATGTGTTCAGGAAGAACAACCCCTCCCCCCCCCACTACCACCACCACACCTAAGCTATACTTCTGCTGGGCTCTCCTCTGAGCTCTGTCACTTTAATTACTTTGGGCATGACCCTTCCTCTCTCTGGGCCTCAGTTTCCCCTCTTGCAAAAAGCAAGATACATTAGAAGTGTCTAATGTTCTTTAACTTCTATCGGGGAGTGTCTCAGCCCCTTCTTAGAAACAGAAGGAACCCATGGAGCCTCTCCCTGAAAAATGCAGTTCCTCGCACGTACAAAGGAACGTTTCTGTGTCCAGTTTCTGGAGGCTCGTGGCCCCCGCCGCCCGGGGGCAGAGCCTTTCGACTTGCTGAACTGTAAGTCCCTCCAGGCTCCGACTCTCTGGAATGTCAACCAAAGTGTGGCTGTGAGAAAACACATTCCAGCTGTCCTCCTCTGAGGCCGCCCCGGGCAGGGAAGGAGTGTGGGCCTCCCAAGTGGCCCTAAATACCACCCCCCAGGTTCCTCAAGCCCCTAGCCTCATGGAAATGAGGCGGGAAACTAAAGGAAAGCCAGGCAGCTCAGCCTAAAAGGAATTTCCTCTCCTTTGCTTCTCCTTCTAATTCGGCCTTTCAAGAGTTTGATCATGGGGGATGGGGGGAGCGCGGGGAAAATGCTAAGAGATTTTTTTTTGATTGAGGCTCGGAGAAGGAGGTGGAGATGGGCCACGAAATAGAGAGGTCAGGCCCGGCTACATGGCAGGGGACACTGATGGGTGTGGGTGGGGCCTCTGCGCATTCTCCAGGACAAATTGGACTTTTCCAGCCCACTGGTTTTCGAAAACTATTTATGAAGCTGGACTAATCCAGCCCAGCTGTGTGACTGTAAGTAAACAGGACCTTTTGTGGAGGTTCAGAACCAGCCGCCCTCCCCAGCCTGTTCTTACAGAGCTCACTCCATCCTTTCTCTAGGGGTGGTCAAAAGGTGTCAAGGTCAAGCAGGCGAAGTTGAATCTGAGTCTAGGACCCATCCCTTTCTGTCAACCACTCTCCACCCTGGCCAGTCTCACCTGGGCAGCTGGATGGTCACACGGATCTGAGTCAGGATGCCCACTCCCCTCCTCCTTAGCCGGACAAACTTGGGGGTGATTCTTAATGTCTCTGAGCTTCTGTTCTCCCATCTGCAAAATGGCCATCTTAACGTCTAACTTGTAGAGTTACTGGGCAGGATAAACAAGGAAGTAAAAGTGCAAGTGCCACAGGCAGTGCTCAGCAGAGCTGGTCCCCAGTTGATGCTACGTGTCCCCCTGGGCCACCCCATAGCTCCTTTATCCTTCTCTCTGGAGTAGAGATTAGCATAGACGGAGAACTGGAGCGAATCAAGAAAGAGGCACACCCTACGAGCAGGACGATTTGGAAAAGGCAGTGCTCCCTTCGAGCTGAAAAGCAGTCCCCGCCTCCAGGTGCACGACTCAGCAAAGGAAGCACAGACTGGACAGAGTCCCCCTTCTCGCCCCCTCAGCTGGGTGCCCTTGTGGAGACCACCACCCACACAGCCATGGGCCAAGAGCAGCCACAAAACCCAGGCTGCCCTGCCTACCCATGGGATGAGATTTTTTTTCTAGTAAAGCTTTGGTGTTTTAGCAAAGTCATTGATCCCCTTTTAAAATGCCAAAGAGGATTAAAATTGGAGAAAATCATGTGCACCTTAGTGTGAACGAGTTTCTGGTTCATTCCTGAAAATGGCAGAAAAAGGCAAAGATAACCATGACTCACCCTTACCTGGCCCTAGGACAGTTCTATCCTGCTTCAGCATCCTCAAGCAGCAGCACCCACCCTTCAGCACAAGGGGCAGAGAGGAGTGAGCCTTCCTGCTGCTCTCATGCTATTCCCAAGGGCTCTGGGCTCAGGACCCCAACATCGCTTCTGCTGTGCTGTCTTGGCCAAAGAAAGTCACAAGGCCATCCGAATTCAAGGGATGGGAAAATAGAGTCCACCTCCTATTGGAAGGACCTGTAAAGTCAAATTGTAAAGGACGTGGCTGCAGGGAAGCCATTAATTAGGACCATCAATGCAATCTACCATGAGTTGGGACTATGGCTAATCCTGCTGGAGCCCATATTTTCCAAACCCAAATTGGGGATTTAAGAGTTGATAATGTGACACAATGTTGTCAAATGGGGCCATCCTGGAAACTCCTGGATGCTTGGTCATATTTATACCTCCACATCACCCTACCACAGCCCAGCCCCGTGACCTTACCTAAACACATGTTCATTGATTTTCTGACCGATTCAAAACCCGATACTTCAGAACAGGGACGGAACTCCTACGTACATTTTGGGATCAAAGACTTGTATTTATGAGCAAGACTGGAACTTCATAGGACTCCAGATCTAGAAGCCATTTAAATTAGTACCTTTCATTTTATAAATGAATAAATTAAAGCCAAGAGGTAAAGGGACTTAGCCAAGATCATATGAGAAGTGAGATCAGTGTCTCTCAAACTTTAACATGCATATGAATCACCTGAGCATCTGCAGAATCTGAGCGGCAGGTTCGGGGTGGGGCCTGAGACTTAGCATTTCTAACAAGGGCCCAAGGGACATTGATGCTGCTGGTCCTAGAAACACACTTTGAATATCAAGGCTCACAGAATCCAGAGAGAGGGGACTAGCGGACAGGAGATGGTCGGTAGACACCTGCGTTTAGAGCTTCTCTATCTGTTGCCATCCTTCGCTTAAGCCCATTTTACCGATGACTAAACTGAAGCTCAGAAAGAAGGTTCTGGCGTTGGCCCCACTTCAGGAAGTTTTACAGAAGCAGGCCCACTTTCCTTGCTCACGAGGCAGCTCACAGAGAGGTGAGCTCAAGGAGTTGTGGCCCCACTTGGAATTTCCAGGTCCTCGAGGTAAGGGCATCCTTTCACCTCAGGCTAAGGGGCCCCTTTACCCTTGTTGGGGATTCATGGTACTGGCCCAGGGGTCTCTAAGTCCAAAGGGCTGAGAATGTCCTGTCTGGTTAGTGATTTAGGAGCTTGGCAACCTCTGTCATTGTATTATGTGGCTCTGAACATTCTGTCCAACGGCCTCCTGGCACACCACACACTTTCGAAATGAAAGGGGAAAAAAAACGAACATTGCCCTCGCTCATTTGCCTAATTTAAAAGCGTCTAGAAGCTTTTTTTAGAAGGGAAAAAAAAACCCACTATCCATCTGAAATGGAGGAAGCACCTCATCAAGGAACCAAGAGAGAAATGGAGACATAAGTTCCCAGGGCTGACATATTCATGGACAAATCTCGCGCCTGGTTTTTTCCCCATCCTCCCCTCTCAGCTCAGAAACCACTGCCTTTTGGGAAGCTCTTGTGGGGAGAGGAAATTGCTTTCTCCCAGGGGAAGATCCAAACCCTCCTCACCCACCTTGGGCAGTAGCATCCTGTGATTTCACATCAGTTCAGTCCAACCCACAGACATTTATCGAGACGCTGCTATGTGTCGGGTGCTATGTTGGGTGAACTTGGGGGTGCGTCTTCATCTCTCTGAGCCTCAGTTTTTTTATCTGCAAAATGGCCATAGTGATACCTAACTGGTAGAGTTACTAGGCATGATAAACAAGGAAATGAAAATGAAATTGCTGTAGGCAGCTCTCAACACAGAGCTGGTCCCCAATAGATGCTTCACGCCCTTCTTGATTTAGTGACCAGAGACAGCCCAATGCTATACATTCATCCCTTCGCCCAACAATCGAGTCTTGCCAGGCAGCATGCCAGCTCTGGGATAAGGACGAAGGAAGATAAGCGTGTTCTGGCTACACCTTGTCTCGCCAGAGAGACCGTCAGTAAATAATTCTTATTGGCATATTGCAATAAGTAATTACTTCTTGTGACGAGTAACCACAACAGAGTGTGAGGCTGGAAAGGCAAAGATACAAGAGGTCTTACTCAAACCCATCTCTCCTTTCCATGACATGGCCACTGTCTCAATTTGGGTCCCCCCTGGTGGCACAGCCTGGGGACAGTGTAGAAGAGAAGCTGACCTGTTCTCTGCAGACCTTGGGCTAGGCCCTCCACCTGACCCCAAACCCTCCTCCCCAAACACACACACTTACCCCTTCTGTCTTCCAGACACCAGCTAGAAGCCTTCTTTCCCAAATGCGAATCTAATGCTGTCATTACCCTACTAAAAATGCTGCACTGAGCTTCCCATCATTTGCGGGATTAAGTCCAAACCTTTCAGAACAGTTTATGAGGCTTTTTACAATTTGGCTCTGGTCTGCTTTTCAGCCCCATGTCCCCTCCCGCCCCATCATTCACCCCTCTCTCGCCCTGAGGGACATCCTGGGGCTTCCCAGGACCACTCAGAGTAAGGGAGGGCCCTCAGAAAAAAAAAAGAAAACGATTTTATAATGGAAATGTTCAAACCCATGCAAAAGCGGAGAGAGTAAAATGATGAACCTTCATATACTAACACGAGCTTCAATAAATGCCCAATCTTGTCACCTCTACATCCCCACCCCACACTGGTTCTTCTAGAGCAAATCCAAGACATTATGTCCTTTCATCTGAAAATACTTCAGTGTGTATTTATGAAAGAGGAGGACAGTCCCTTTTTCTGAGGCTCCAGATTTGTTTTAAAAAATTCCAAAACGGGTTAACCAAATGTGTGGTACAGTTTTAATTTGTACATTTAACAAACCAATGTTTTTAACACGCACACAGGACAACGACTATGTGGAGAGAGCATTAAAGAGTCCAAATTCAAGGTCCTTGGTGAACGTGGAGCCCTGGCCAGCCCTGCTCTCCCAGGGTCACCCTCCCCTGACCTTCTACCCCGTGTCTGGCCCTGATGCTTCCTGAGTCCTCCAGGAACCTTCACACCTTTGTGCCTTCTCCCTGGTGGATACTTCTGCCTGGATCACCCTTTTCTCTACTTGGCAAACTCCTGCTTGACTGGCAAAGCCCAATGCAAATTTCCCCTTGTCCGTGACACCTCTTCCAACAACCCACCCCCAACAGATGACCACTCATTCCTCCTTGCATCTACAGCATTTTCTTCACTGATCTCTGGAATGTTTACATTGCTGAGTTAAAATCATTTTTTGTATAGATCTGCCGTTCCCAATAGCCTGTGCACCCCTTGAGGGTAGGCCCTGGGTCCTCTCTGTGTCTCCCAGTGTGAAAAGCGGTCTGGTCCCAAAGCGTGGGCTCTGGCTCCGGCCAACCTGAGTAAGATATGTAGTTCAGTCTTGGTTTCTCGTTTGTGAATTAGGGAAGAATGACAGCAGCACTATGACGGGGCTCTCGTGAGGGTCAGATGAGATGTGTCTCTTTTGCTGCTGTGGAGCCCACCACATGCGGACACTGAATAATCGTTGGCCTCTACCACCGGTGGCCACCATGCCTCCCTTCTTAAAGAAGCCCCTACATCTGGAGATAGTCTCACCTTTCAGCACAAGGCCCCGGTATCTGTTCAGGTCCTGAGAGTTTTCCCCGGCATGAGGGACAGTGGAAGTGTCCTTCATTAGCCCGCGCTGCTGCAGACCCTGCAGTAGAGGGCTCGCCCCAGACTGTCCCCCCAAACCTCCACTCCCTGCAGAACAGTGGGGAAAAGACTATCTGATATCTTCTGTGATCAGTGGGGTGACGTTAGCTGGGTTTAAAACAGTGTCATGGCCAGCCTTTGAGACCATATTATTTCTTCATTGGAGGGTGCATACCCTACAGCACACTCCCCAACTTCCTGTAGAACGAGGCAGAGCTGGCATGGAGCTGCAGCCCTGACAGTTGCTATCGCTGCTCCTCTGTGGGTCTGGGGTCCCTTCCTGACCCCCTTCCCTCCCATACATCTCATAGGATTGTCATGAGGCTCCAGAGGAAGCCACTGATCGGCACTTAGCAGAGTGTCACACAGTCAACTCCTCAATAATAGGAGGGTATATTTTTTAAGCTCCCCATCGTATTTCCTCATTGAACAGTACTTTTTTTCCAGTATTTGTCTGGAACTTGCAGAAGAAAAGCCCCCTTGGAATCAGGGGCTGCTTTCACGCAGTGGGCACAGCATATGTTCCATAAAAGGCATTTTTTTTTAAAAGGACAGAAATATTTCTGATTTAGAAGACTTGGTTTCATAATTTCATTTTATAGTCTTGAGCAAGTGTCTTTTTTTCTGCACTTCAGATTCCTTATTTATAAAGGCCATTCAGAGAGGAAGCAGAGCAAAAGGGACATTGAAGGATGTTAGCTGGACATGTGATCCCATGCAGGGTCTCTGCCTCGCCAGGCTGTCTCCTCCACTGTGCAGTGAAGGAGCTCTGTCATGCTGATTAATCTGGGGGACCCTTTCCACATCAGAACCCCTCAGGTAGGACAGGGTCCACCTCTCTCTCAGGTCAAGCAGGAGACCCTGGTATAGCATGATGAAAAGTAGGGGGTCTTACACCTAAAATGAATATAAAATAATATTGAATATCAACTCCAATTGAAAAATAAAAATAAAGACGGGGGTCTTGATGGTTGGGGTGACCCTCAAGGGTCCCTTCCCTGTGTCCAAGCAGAGCTGCCTGACTCCAGGCCCAGGAAAGAGCTGGAAGGACCCCTGTCTATCTTTCCCTCAAGTTCAGAGTCATCGCCTTAGCATGTCCTTTCCTGTCACCAACACACATCCATCCGCTACAGATTTATGGCCACACAGGTAACCCATTAAACCCCTGCTAGGCTCCAACATGAAAGCCCAGATTCCTCTTGGCAGGTGTCACCTTGCAGAGCCGAGAGCAGGGAAGGAGGGAGGCAATGCAGCAGCTGTGAGAACAGTGTTGGGTTGACATTAACGATACCAACAGCCGGCTCGGTTCCAGCACGCCCTCCGCGCCTGGGTAAGTGCTTCAGGACGTTAGCGCGTTTAAACCCTGAGACGACCTATGGGAAGCATACTCCCTTCAGCTCTATGCATAAACGCAGAAATCGAGGCACAGAGAAGTGAAGTCACTTGCCCAAGGACACACAGCTCAGCAGTGGTAGAGCCCTGCAGGAAGTGGGAAGGAGATGCTAAAGAAAGAGTGGGTGCCCTAGTGGGCCTGGAAAAGGACAGAGACACCACGAGATACTAGTTGCCTGGAACGACGGAAGTTTCAGCACCGGGGAGCGGGCACCTCTGAAAGTAACTCGGTCAGTACTCTATAATAATGACAATCGTGGTCATGATAATAGCACCTAACGTTTACACAGTTCCCAGCATTCTACGTTTCTACATTTACTCAGAACATTCGGTCAAATATTGAAGACCTGCTATGTGCTGGGCAAACAATGCACACAATGAGTATGGCCTTGCCTCCACGGAGCTCAGAAAAATGTGGAAATAAACATATAAGGGCAATCTCAGTTTTAGCTTTGTTGGTAAGATGATAAAATCCACACCTCAAAGCTTCCTCTCTGAATGGCTTCGAAGTTAGTTAGCCACGGCGTTTGGAAAATCAAGGTAAGTTTCAGAAGGGAAGGAGCAAAGATTCTGTGAGGGAGGGAGAAACATGGATAATTTACTCTCTCTTACTCTGCTCATGGATACCCAATACTAATATTTGTTGATACTTCCTTCTTTGGGTTCTAAACATTCTTTTATCTTAGCCCTTCTCTTTATCAACGTGTTCATGGGACAACAAATTCAGTAAAAATATGCCAGAAGCAGAGATCTTGCTTGTTCCATGGATTGGACTAACGATCTGGCTCAGGGCCTCTGCTCGTAAAGGCTAAAAACAGTGGGGAATGAGGCCGATAAGGTTAACACGAGTAACTGCAAGCTAGTGTGCGTTCGCCAGTGAAAAACCCTCCTCCCTCCCAAGTATTATAAAGTCACGAGATGCCCAGCTGGATATTGTATTTCTGATCCATGGCATTGCCGAAGTCTTATCCTTGTTCGCTGAAACCTGCTAAGACATTCATCTGCCTTCGTGATTTGCAGTCACTGGAAATACACATCCAGGCCATTCCAAATGCATTTGAAAGTCAGGCTCCATCACACGATGGAAAAGTCAGGCTCCAAGGTTATATGAGATTTACAGAGGAAGTAAAAAGAAGTTAAATACTGATACCTGCTACAACATGGACGAATCTTGAAAGCATGCTAATCAGTAAAAAGAAGTTAAATACTGATACATGCTACAACATGGACGAATCTTGAAAGCATGCTAAGTGAAAGGTCATAAAAGTCGTAAAAGGTCACAGATTGTGTGATTCCATTCATATGAAATTTCCAGAATTTGCAAATCTATAGAGACAAAAAGTAGACCATCGGTGGCCACGGCTGGAGGGAGAGATGAATGGGGAGTAACTGGTAATGGGTATGGGGTGATAAAAATTGGATTTCAGTGATGAAAATGTTCTGAAATGAGATAATGGTGGTAATAGTCACACAACTCTGTGAATATACTACAAACACTGAATTGTACACTTTAAAGAGGGTGAATTTTATGACATATGAATATGTATCTCAATAAAGCTGTTATTTAAAAAATAAAAGTCAAGCCCTACCACTGCAGCTATGGTAGGTCTTATCTCCCTGAATTAAATAGAAGGTTATATGAGATTTACAGAATGAAAACCAGGCAGCATGTAATCATGAGAGTTTGAGTATATTTCTACACAGGAAAATAAGTACGAGTTATTCTGTGTTTAAAGAATATCAGATCAATCCATCATGTCAATTTAAGGTTAATTGTTAAAATAATTTCAAAGCAGATTTTTACAAAGCATAGTACAAAAACAAAACACTTTTTAAGAAGCTCATAACCAGCAGGTGGTAATTTGGGGCTTTTTGGATTCATTTTAAGTGAATATTAGTTCAAATTATCCCCAGAGAATTTCTGGCTAGGATCCAGCTATATGTCACACGTATTTGGCTACAATCTCAAATCTTCAAGATAACCTGAATTGCCGGGGTACCTATTCCCATCTACAGATAAAGCTACTGATGCCAGAGAAGCTAAGGAACTTGGCCAAAGTTGCTCCAATAGGAAGAGACACCGATAGTGTTTAAACTCAGGTCTATCTGGCTCCAAAGCCTACTTTCGCTCTTCCTCCTCATCCTATGACATTTCACAAAGTTTCCCTGAACCAGAGGAAATAGCTCCCTTTGCTTGTAGCCCCAAATAAACAGTATTTGTTCTATGCAACACCAATAAGAGTAACTTTAACCAAAATTTTGTGTATTTACTTTAATCTTAAGTGATTACATGTGTGAACATAAACAGAACCAAAAACATATGTGGATACTAAAGTATTGCTATTATTACTTAGCTATTTTCTGAAGTCACTAAGAAGAGGAAAAATAATTTCCTATATTGAGATCATCTGATTAGTAAAGGGGGCTTCTCTCCCACCTAGAGATGGAGCCGGAACAATACTGTGAATAAAATTAAAATTATGACGGAAAACCTAGGGGGTTTGAAATCCGTGGCTGCATAGACCCATGGGATTCAGGCTGGTCTTCAACACTTTGGATCGTGCAGACCCTCCCAGAGGCACCGTTTCACTGGGGATGTCATCTGAACTGTAAGGGGCACCCAGGAGAATCTCACGGAGAGGAGACGGGCAGGCAGCCTGAGCGTTCTCTGCCACAAACATCACACGGGCAAGAACAAGAAAAGCATATTTACAGACAAATATTGCCATCCTATTGGTTTATTTTTGACTATTCTGTTTCTCAGGGGAACAGGAAATGTAAAAGAAAGGAAGGTTTGTATTTTGGTAGGGCAGGTTTAGTTTAATTTTTCTAAATATGCTACCAGTATTTTTCCAAGAATACTTAAAGCGGGAGGAGGTGATACAGAGTGTTCAGAGGTGGGATTGTAAGGGCAGAGGACGTTAAACTGGGCTGAGACCACAGACCTCACTCAGCAAACATCTCCTGGGCCCCTCCTATGTGCCAGGCCTGGGTGTAGGGCAGACCCAAGAATGAAGGCAGGTGGGATCTCTATCTTAGGCACCTGGGTGGGTTGTGGGACTGTTGACCGAGGTCGGGATACAGGAAAAGGAGAAAACATTTTTTGATGGGAACGCATGAGGTCACTTAGAAATGTTGAGTTGGAGGTGCCTGCGAAACCACCTGGGGGCCAAGTTCAGGAGGCAGGTCTGTAACTCAGGAGAGGCCTAAAGGTTCGCCGATGGACAGCAACAGATACAGACGCACAGCTTCTCCCAGAGCTCAGTCTCGTGAGGAATTCAGACATTCACCCAGCAATCACACCGATAAATTAAAAGATGGCAGAAAGGCTACGAAGGAGAAAGAGGGGAAGGGGCATGACCCAGGTAGGGAGGCGAGAGCCAGCTTCTTGAGGAAGCTGCTTTGGAGCTACAGTCTGAAGCACGGATAGGAGGAGCAGGGACAGCATGCCAGACAATGAGAACAGCATGTGCAAAGGCTCTGTGGCCACAGGGAGCAAAGCTAGTATCAAGGTCAGATAGAAAGCCGGTCAGGCTGAGACAGAGAGGCTGATGGGGGCCCTAAGGAAGATGGGGCTGGGGAAGAAGGCAGGGGCCAGATCACACAGCACCCTCCCCGTAAGCCACGGTGAGGAACTTTGTCGTGACATGTTTTCTCTTTAGAAGTGTCAGTCATCTAGGTGGTATTTTTTAGGTTTGTCACAATATTAAAGAATTGGAAAGGATTGTCGAAGGTCGTCTTGTCTCTTCTCCTCACTTCAGACAGGGATGTCTTTATGTTCGGTGCTTACTTTCCATGGAGATTCTGTCAGATACCACACGCCAAGGTGAGGGTTTATCAAGCAGCTGTCAGGACATTTCTCATCTCTCTTTTAAATGTTTCTTTTTTAAAGGCCTGTAACAAACCCCGTGTCCAGGCTGCCCCATTTCTGTCAAAGGCTTTATCATGCTTCCTGCTTTCAACCTGGGCATCAGGCTTCCTTCTCTCCCCTTCCTGTCTCCAAGAAGTGACTGCGCCCTGTCAATCAGCCTTGGATGTCCCCCTACCCACACTGGTCATGGATGCGAAGGGAAAGGAAACTAGTGTAGATCGCCGTCCTACTACGCGGCAGGCCTGGGACATCCTCTTTCTCTCCTTAAACCTCTCTGCTGGCAACGACCATTTGGTAACTGACACCTATTATAATGTCGACTTCTCAAGTGACCTCCTTACGAGGTGGATGAGGAAACCGAGTCACAGAGTGGTGAGTAACCTACCCGACAACAGCTCGTAACCGTAGGTGCTGGAACTAGATGTAAACTCTGCGGGGTCCTTCTGGCTCCACGCTGCTCCCCCACGCTCTGAACCGAAGCCAGTCTTGTACCAATGAGTCCGTTGGCCTCCACCTACCTGCTCGAATCAAATTAAATGAGTGGACACAGATCTGAGCACATGGGAAGCACTTGGTGGCAGAGAGCATGATTATCCAGAAGCAGCAGAGTGGGCGCTAGGGGCAGGGCAGTGGGCTCTGGGCAGTAGCTCTAGCCGAATCTGAGCTCCCCTACTTTCTAGCTGAGTGATCCTAGGCAAGATACTTCGCCTCTTTTGGCCTTCATTTTCTTAAATGCGGATAAAAAAGGAGCTACCTCATAGAAGTGTCAAGAGATTTAAATGAGGCAGTATGTATAACGTGCTTAGCACTGTGTCTGGTACAACGTAGGTGCTGCAAAAATGAGAGCCGTTGTTGCCACAGCCTCCCGAAGAGTCTCCCCAACTCTGCTTTATACGCATCTACCCTCTGCACTCCAATTTTCGATCGCTGCCCAATGCCCACAGAACACAACCCAAACCCTACCTGCGGCATAGGGGCGCTTCGAGCCGCCACTTCCCATATTTCCACCTGAATTCTCACTGCTTCCCCAACAAGCCTCCCACTTAAACCAACTTTATTGAGTCCTTGTCCCCAAATCCTTTCTGACTCTGCCTGTTTCCACGTGACATCCCTCCCTGCCGTGGGAGGCCGTGTCTAACAAATCGACTGCATACACAGCGTCTACTGTATGCCGGGCCTATGTGGAGCCTGAAGATAACAGCGGTAAACAAAACCAGCAAGCATGTGGTTTTATCAAAGCACCTACAGCGGAGTGGAGAAATGGACACAAAGGAAATGAATATATAACTACACATGGTGGCCAGCGCCGTAAAGGATGTGGTAGAGATGATAACAGGAAGGACCTACTTTAGACCAGTGGCCAGGGGACCACTCTCTAGGGATAGAGAATTTCAACTGAGATCTTAGTATGAGAAGAGATTGACCTGGAAGAGTGCTAGGAAGAGTCTTTCGGAAAAAGGGAGCAGCATGTGCAAAGGCCCTGTGGCTAGAGGGAGCAGCATGTGCAAAGGCCCTGTGGCTGAAAGGCCCGGATGTTGGAACATAACTGATAGGCAAATGTTGGGGTGGGGAGGAGGGAGAAACACAATATGAAACAGTGAGGTCGGCAAGGATTGGATTAGGCAGAGCCGCACAGGCCTGGAATAGAGGCCCGGCTCATTTTTGGAAACCTTCCCAGACGTCTTTGGTCCTTGATTTCCTCCTCCAGACTCTTCCGAGCCTTGCCATCCCTATCACTTAGCCAGAAGCAGACACTTCATATTTAAATCTCTAGAAAGTCATGAATGTAGAGGAGATTGCCTCCTTCGGCGGAAAGCAGCACCAGACCGCTCAGGTCCCAGCTCTCCAATTCCACGGCTTGAAGATGAGGTCGCTACGGTGCCCATCTGGGTTCATAGTGCTGAGAGAAGGCCCAGCATGGGCACTGGGCCACCCCCACTTATTTCGCTTTCCTGGGAGACTTGAACAGGGCCCTTATCAGGGTGAGGATCTCGGATTTCAAAAATTGATCTGCGCCCTCTCACAGGATGTCAGGCCTCTCATGCCATGGGCAGTGGTGAACTCCGGAGCCCCTGGGGGCATGTGAGGAGGGACAGGGAGCCTGAGAGAAACGTGAGGGCTCGCCATCCCCAGGGGAAGCAGTAAAACTATTGTTGGGAAGGGAAGAGAGAAAATAGCCGACTTGGTGACTTGTCTGTGTTCGGGAAGGGGCTGGCATGTTGCGAATGAGTGGAACCGGGAATGGCCTTTGAAACACGTTTGAACAGCTTGGGAAAGGGAAGTGGGGGAGCGGGGAGAAGTCACACGTGGCTGTGGGGACGCTCCACCGCTCCTTAACTGTCTGACCTTGGGCAAATGGCTTGCCTCCGATTTCTTACCTACCGCATGGGGAATGGGAAGAATGCTAATATATAAAGTGCCTAGTACCATTACAAGACACTCAATAAATGTAGTTGTTATTAGCCTGGGAGATTAGATGGCAGGTGGACTCACCCAGTGTGCAATACCACGGCACCCACTTTCGTTTCTCGAGCCCTAACAAATGACTTTAGAAACCTATCAGAATGTCTCCAGATTTTGCTGGTTCTCCCCTTGAAAAGCACTCAGCCTGGCCTCTAAGAATTAAGACTCTAATTTATAAGGACGTGCACACAAAGGTATTTAGTGATCATGCTTGCAGTGACCGAGAGAATTACACAAATGTCCATCAATAGGAAAATGGCTGAAGAATTGCATCACACATGTCCTATGGAGTATTGTGAAACTATCAGACCTACTGGGTTAAGAGTGTACCTATTGATAGAGGAGAGGAAGTGTGCACAGTGTAATATCAAGTGGAAAAAAAAAAGCCATTTTGAAAAAACAAATATCAAGTTCAACCATATGTGTGTATACACGCTTGCAGAGAGTGAGTTCAATGAACGATGGGCTGGAATATACACCAGACACGCCAGGAAGGTGAGATCAGTCACCAGGACTGGGAATTAGGGGAGAGAGATAAGGGAAAAAATAAGACTGGGGTGAAAATAGGGAAAAGAAACTTAATGAGTAATATCGAGTGAGAAGATAGATATAAAATTCTATCTCTAATATTATTGCAGAATCTCCCATTTTTAAGTGGACATAGAAATGAGGATTATAATGTGGACCAATAGCCTGATTTGATTAGATAATGAGGTAGTAAGTAGACAATCTTCATCTTGAATTTCTATAGTCATTTGAAGACTGTTATTCCAATTTTAAAAAGTGTCACTTAAAAAAGAAGAAGAAAGAAAAACCCTCGGGAATGCCCCCTCTCTCTCCATCAACCCCATTCCAGTCCAGGTCCAACCAGTGGCACTTCTGTGTTAGTCGTAATCAATTCCAAATTGGTCTCTGGCCCAACTGTCTCTCCGGATACAATTCATCCTACACGCAACTGGCAGATCTTTCTCCTACCCCAGAACTGAGCTATTTCCCCACAGCTCTTGCAAGCAGCACACTCTTCCCTTAAGCTTCCCCCCAATAATCTGGCCCCAAAGTTGCCTCTTCCTTCTCCCCAAATCCAGCCCGGAGCCTTGCCAGCCGGCTCTAAAAAAAATGCAATTCTCAACAAGTCAAAGTAAAAAAAATTGCAAAAGGAACTTTCCCCTGGCATCAGGAAAATTCATTGCTTTAAATAAATTTTCAAAATACTGTCTTTGAAATATCTTACTGTAAATTCTCCAATTTTTCTGGATTGACTCTCTGTGTCCTATAAATCCAGATACAATTTCTCCTCCCACTATTTCTGACAATTAATATGTACACACCTCCTTCAATTTTGTTTGAGAATTGCTGGAGAAGAGCACTCAGTTGAAATATATACTTCTAGTTAGCAATCATGTCCAAAACAGCTTTATTGCAGGTAAATGGGTCTTTGTTCATTATAGCTCACGAAGAATCTAAACACCCACCATGGGAAGATCATGACACTATACCACTCAGCCCTTGAGGAACGCTGAGCCTTCTTCCTACCCACAACCTACTCATCCTTCAGAATCGTCAGAGCCTTCCTGTCCTATGGAGACTTGCTTATGACTCCAGCCACCCAGACTTGCCCGCCAAGCTGCCTTGTTCTGCGTTTTCACTGTCCAGCCCATCTCTCCAAGATAAGAAATTTTGTCTCCATCATGTGTGTCCTGCACAGCACAAAACACATAGTTCTCACTCCATTAACACCCATTGAATTGATTGATTTGATATTATTTTATTGATCATTATGATTAGGGGAGAGCATTTGTTGCACCCCAGATAAGCATAAGGTCCCCAGGGAAGTGTGCCTTGGCAGAGAAAATACCCGATTAAAAGTCAAAATACATGAGTTTGATTTCTGGTTCTGCTATTGTGTGGCATGAAAACAATCGCTTCACTCTCGGGGCTTCGGTTTCTAGGAGGACCCATGTATTAGTTTCCTATGGCTGCTTTAAAGAATTGAGCAGCTTAAAAGAACGCCCCTTTATTACCTCACAGTTTCGTAGATCAGACGTCCAGGATAGCATGACAAGGTTCTCTGCTTAGGGTCTCATGAAGCCGAAATCAAGGCGCCAGCACGCTGGGTTCTCCTCGGAAGCTCAAGAGTCTCTTCCAAGCTCGTTCCTGGTATTGGTGGAATTCAATTCTTTGCACCTGAAGACCTGAGGTCCCCATTTCCTTGCTGGTTATCAGCCAGGGACCACCTTCAGCTCGTGGAGGCTGCCCACATTCCTTATCACGTGGCCAGCTCCATCTCAAAGTAGGAATGGCGTGTTGAGTCTTTCTCATGCTTTGAATCTCTCTGCCTTCTCTTCTGCCACCAGTCTAAGGAAAAAATTCTCAGCTTTAAAGGGCTCGTGTGATTTAATTAGGCCCTTCCAGACAATCTCCCTATTTTAAAGTCACCTGTATAATATAATACAGAACAACTATTATACGATATTGTATGACAATCTCGGCCCATCCATAGTCTCCAGAGATTGGGGTGGGACATCTTAAGTAGTATTCCTAGAAATTCTACCTATCACAACACGGTAACATAGAAGCTAGGCAAAAATTCTTGCTAAGGTTCCTTCAGATTCAAAATGACAGACTTTAATCACCTCTGATTACTCCCTCTGGTGCAGCCTTTGTTGGAGTTCATTTCCCTCCCTCACATACTACCAGATACTGCCCACCTGGGGCCTCTGCTCTCCCTCCTCCATCATCCAGCCCTCCTTCATCTCCCTCGTCGCCCCACAAAGTTAGAGTTAGCTCCTTCCTCCTCTCAATTCTACTCCATGCTTTGAGGTTGAACCTCCACGTGGTGCTAAGCAGCTTTACATCCCTTGTTTTATTTCTCCTCCCCCGCCACAGTCCTGTGAGTTGGGCCTTATCCCCATTTTGCAGATTAGAGAACTAAGGTTCAGAGAGGTTATACATCTAACCCGAGATGAAACAGAGAGTAAGTTTAACTCCAACATTCATGTTCTTTCCAGTACTCATCAGCATGTGGAGAAATTATTAAGCTAGGAGGGGCGGAGGGGAAGAGAGAGCACACCAATTTCCTCTCATCTCAAGCTCCATCTTAAAATGAGATCGCAGCGAAGCCCTACTAGTGACCAGGCCCGTGAGTGGATGGCTGGCTGGGTGTGACGATTCTGCTGGGGGACGAAAGCCACGTGGTGAAAATGCACCCATTCATTCCCCTTTACAACCCTCGGATGGTAAAATGTGTCTTTCAACGTCAGGTGTTGGGAGCTCTTTCCTTGCTTGGGAAAGCATGAGTCAGTACAGCCACTTTAGAGCAATTTGGTAATATCCGGCAAAACTGAGATGAGCTTTGCCCTGACCCAGCATTTCCACGCCTGTGCCTGTGCCCTGGGGAAACTCCCCTACCTGTGCAGAGGGGAGTATTGTTAAGAACGTTCGTACTATTATCGTTCGTAATTGGACAGAGAAAAACTGCCTAAACATTCATCAGCAGAAAACGGACAAGTAGAAATGTGTTCATAAAATGGAATGCTATGCAGCAGTTGAAAGTGAACCAGTGCTGTATATATCAACGTACATGAATCTCACAAACACAATGTACTCAAAAAGTTGTCCAGCAATAGATTCTTTTGATACCATTTACATAAAGTTTTAAAACGTGTAATATATATTGTTTAGGGATCATATGTAATAGTTAAAATATGAATATATGTAACTAACTAAACAATAAACATACAATTTATATAATGGTTACGTTTGGGGCGGGAGGAAGGAAGAGATAAGAAAGATGTACATCAGAGGCTTCGACTATTTGGTCAATGGTTTATTTCTTAAGCTAGTTGATGTTTACAGTATTGCTCTTGAAGTCTCTTTTCATGTGTCAAATATTTCATAATAACTATTAAACTGACAAATATTTCAGAATAACTATTCAACTGCCACTAGGAATATGCTTGTTCCATAACATTAAGTGGAAAGAGCAGGAAGCAAAATTGGATATGCACAGTACTCCTAATTTTGTAAGAACAGAACATATTGAAAGAAAAAAAAATAGATTAAAAAAGAAGACTATCAGATAATACACCAAAACCATTAAAAGTCTGAGGGTGATTTGTATTATCTTCTTTCTACATAACGACATAGCACTTTATTATATTTTCCCAACTTTTTATAGTGTGTACATATTGCTTCTGGAATAAAACCATTGTCTCTTTTTAAGATGCATTTGTTCACTCTAGACAACAGGATGTAGTCAATTTTAGCGTGAATGAAGGGGAAATTTTTTGATTCCGCATCTACCGCGGGAAGCCCGGATGCTAGACCTCAGAGGAAACTGTTCACATCAAGCCGAGAATTTGACAGACGCTAGTTCAGTCTCAGCCCCACCCCTTCTCAGCAGCTACCCTGAGTCTCAATTTTCCTATCCATGGAATGGTAATAAAAATACCTTCCCTGCTTACCTCATAGAGCCATTGCAGGGGTAAAATGAGATGCAGTTCATCAAATGGCTTTGTGGCCCACAGCAGACCCTTTTCAGCAGCTAAAGCAGCATCTCCATGTCAGACTAGCTGCTGGGCACCAAGAGGAAAGAGCTGGCTTCCTCCTCTCAAAGCTCCCAGAACATCAGGACAGACAGCACTGTAGGGGACAACCTAAGACAGAACGACAGGCACCAGAACAGACAACTGCGCAGCATAGAGAGTTTGGCTGGGGCTGATCCAAGTCGGGGGAGAGACACTATTACTAAATACTTGGAAGTGATAACCTGTGCCCCTGAGCAACTCCAAATGTACTTCTAGACACAAGCAAACACATCTCAGACAACATAGGAGCAGCATGAAGAAGAAATGCAGAGCCTCGGTCTAAACCTGGTTCCCTCATTTCCTAGCCGAATGACCGTGGGCATGGGCTGGCACCTGATCTTTTGAGCCCCGTTCTCCTCCTCCGTCATCGGGAGAGGTGTGCCTGCCTTGTTGGTCTTGCTCAGGGGACTGACTGAAGCATAGATTCCATGTCCGGTGCCTTTCCTGGGTCAGGTAGTGTTCTGGGAGCTGGGGATGCAACAGGGAACCAAACAGCCCAGGCTGCTGCCCTCGTAAGTCTAACTAACTGTCTAAAGATCACACAGGGCAGGCACTCGGCACAGTGGCCCACACTATGTGGCCAATAAACTCTTGTGCCCGTGGCGGGCATGGCCCCTATTATTAAGAACCTCACAGGGTGGCCTAGCGAGGGCTTGGGGGAGGGAATGAGAGTTTCCAGATATTTGAAGGTCATTGGGGGACTGACGTAAGGCAGAACTATGGCCGGAATGACAAAGCTGTCATTCACTGAGTACTTACAATGTAAGGGCCTCACACACAGTAACTCGTTTAATCCTCACAGCAACCCCCATGGGATGGATACTCACGATCCCCATTTTACGGATGAGGACACTGAGGCACAGATCCATGCGATAACTTGTCAGAGGTCTCACAAGCCAGGGTGTGAACCCGGTCCGCTGGCTCTGCTTCACTAGCTCTCTAAATTGACGGGTGCCCAGGCAGACTGGTTTTTAGAGCTGTTCTTTGGAAGCCAAGAACACTGGCATTTGGGGTGTTCGAACTACAGCAGGAGGACCATCTGTCAAAGCATCCGTCTAGGGATTCCTGACGATATCAGATGAGTGACTCTTCCTACAGAACAGGCAGGGCCCAGGATCTCTAAGATAATACCATTTACATAAAGTAAATGATCATTTCTTGTCTCTTTCAGCTCACGGCCCCTCACTTCCCTGTGGTGGTCAAGCTGGGACACGCCCATGCCGGAATGGGAAAGGTAAGAGAAGCAGCTCTCACGCTCACGTTAATACTCACACATCTTCCCCAGATCACCTGTTTCCCTCCCTCTCTGTCCCCCACTATCCCCAGCTTAGCCCGTCTGCCCAGAAAAAGAGTGTTAGAATACCCCAGAATGTACTTCCTCCCCTTCCCAGCCTACGTGGCATGGAACCTCTCTCCGGCTCAGTCCATACTTGTGGAAATCTACCTGGAATTGCTGGCTAATTGTTGCCTATGATTGTGGCTCCAGGGAAGTGAATGTAAAGCATTTTTTTAGTTGGTGATTCTTTTGTTCCTGTCATCATCTCCATGGCTACGCTGTAAGCTCATGTCTTACTTATCTCTTTGTCACCTGTGGGGCTAACATCCGTAAGATGGCAAATGCATATGGCTCCACGGAGGACGTCTTTGGAGTCAGTTAGCTTCTGCCAAAGTAAATAATATATTTTACACAGTCGCAGCTGACATATCATGACAAACTATATTGGTCAGATTCTTTTAGCTGCAAATGTAGAAACTCGACTCAGAATTGTGGGGGGAAAGCTAATTCATTGGTTTGAGCCGTCAGGAAGTCTGGAATAGTTCTTGATAGATTAGAACAGAGCTGGATCCAGGAGCTCAAAGGAGATCATTAGAGCTCAATCTCCTCTATCATTTGACTCCGTTCATCTCTACTCAGTGTTTTCTTTAGATAGTCAATCAACATGGCTGTGGGTGGCCCACCCTGGTCCCTAAGCTCACCATACTAGAGAAAGAAAGGCCCTGTCTCTTTCCAGCATCTCTATAGCTGATCTAATGGAGGAACATGGATCAGCCTCGTTTGGGTTCCTGTGCCCACCCCTAACAAGTGGATATGGAGATGTATTCAGCCTCACTCAAACCCTATGGATCAGGGTCTCCACAAGAAATGGAGATTTACTCCTAAGTAAGAGGAGAGGGCACGTGGGGAAGTGTGGGGAAGGCGGCTACCACAGGCCTCCTCTCCAACTTCTGGCTCAAATAGAATCACATGAGAACATGCGGATCTCAGTGCCCATGGGAGGGACCTGAGCCCAAGCACGAGGCCCAGTATAGGCGATCCTAGATGAAGGACAGCGGGGGCCAGTAGAAACCTTGCTCTGAGAAGGCCCAGCCCGGCCATAAATAATCCTGCACCTTGCACCTGCCCCATCCTGTTATGCCTTCCGCATCCCCTCTTCCCACCTAAATTCCATCCCCTTCAGGCAGCAGAGTGGAAAGAGCCAGGCAGGCAGGGCACGCGCAGCTCTGACGTTTGTACGAACTGGAGCAAGGTGCCGTCGCCTCACTTCTCTTGGCCTCCTCATCTGTGGAATGATGATAATTTTAATAGCCGCCTTTAAAATGAACCCTCCCGCCACACTACATCTCCCTAAAAAGCACACATTGTGAGTGCAGAGACTTTTGCCTGTTGACCCACTACTGTATCCTATAGTGACCCCTGGTGCACAGTGGCCCCTCGGTTTGTTGGTTGAGTGGATGGACGAGTGAATCCTCCTTTAGAAGCAACCCTGTGTCTGCTTCCCACCGTCTCTCCTCCCAGCCCCCTCCACTCGGCTGAGGCTGCCCTCCCTGTGGTCCCCAGTGACCGCTAATCCAGAGGGCACTTTTCAGTCCATATCTGAATTGACCTCTCTACATCAGTTAAAGCGGCTGGCCATCCTTCCTACCCCGAAACTCTTTCTCCAGTGATGCTCCTCTCTCGAATCTCCTCCTCTCTCTCTGAGCACAGTTTCCTTCAAGGACCTTTCTTCCTCCCATCTTAAACTGTGTCTATTCCATGAGCACAGGCCATCCGAGTGCTAATCCACTTCCTCGTCTTCAGCGGTCATCTGCATCCCAGCAGCCCTCAGTCACGTGTCCTATCCAGAGCCTCAGGCTCTTATATCCAGTTACCTCCACAATATCTCCACCTTGTCTCCCATGGAAACCTCCAACTCTAAACATCCCAGACACATGCCCACGATCTTCCCAGACAGCCTTCTCCCCATCCTCATCTTCATCCTCCTCCTCCTGTGCCCCTCTCTGCAGCAGGAACCACCAGTCCCTTCAGCGTCTCAAAACAGAAATCTGGGAGTCATCTCCGCTTCTCCTCCAAATCCAAATGGTCGTCAAGTATTGTCGCTTGCCCTTTATTAATGTTTCTCAAACTTGTCCCTTTCTTTCCACCCACTGCCACCATAATGGACTATTCTAATCATAAGAGCACCGTAACTTCTTTAGGAATCAGTCAAACTAGACTAGAGGATTCCCAAGAATTAAATTCTGTTTCTAAAGCTTAAAATAATCCCAGACAGGAAATAAAAAGAAGGAAATACTTAAAAAGATTGACGCAATTCTCCAGGGAGTTGGGGGGGGGAGGGGCGGTCTGCCTCTGAGAAACTCAGGCCCAAAAGGGACTCCCAAAACGTGGAAAGGAGGACACACCTCCAAGGAGAGAAAATGTCACTGACCGGAATAAACAGGTTTGCAAAAAAGCTGAGATCAAAAGAAAAGGGTTTTTCTTCATATGTTTGGAATAAGAAAACTATCAAAAATGGTCTAGATATGCCAACTGAGCAGATGATGTCATATTCATGGCTGAGAGGGAGAAACATAAAATTGGTACCTTCTGTGGTACTTCTACCTTCTCTCGAGAAGAAAGATTGTCTGGCTGGAGACCAGCAGGGACTAGCGGGAAGCTGATGAAGACATTGTCAGTAAACTCAGTGTTGCTGGAAATTCACCTAGGACCCTGTGGATGAAATTGCTAACCCATCCTCAATTATATTTTCCTCCTTTATTCATATAAAAGGATAGAAAGATGAAAAAAAGTTCCACGTGAAGGAAACTATAGGTGGTTTGAAGTGCCTGGAAATATAAGGAATTCTAACAAACAAGAAAGACTCGAAGACAAGAGAGAGACTAATACCCTCTTCTATTAAAACGAGAAAAGTCGATATCACAAAGCACAGAAATTAAAATACAGTGAAACGCCATGCAGTTTGGAAAGCACTTAGCCAGTTAGGAGGTAATCGTGAGAGCACCGTAACTTCTTTAGAAATCAGTCAAACTAGACTAATGGTTCTTATATGAAGGGAGGGTGAGCTCTGCAGTCCAGGAGGCATTTGGCCATATCTACAGGCAATTTCGGTTGTCACAACTAGGACTGAGAGAGATTCTACTGGCATCTGGCATCTCTTGGCTGGAGGCCAAGGGTGCTGCTGCATGTCCTACAGTGCCTGAGACGGTCCCACACAAGAAAAAATTATACAACCCAAAATGTCAGTCGTGTCAAGGTTGAGAAACCCTGGACAAAACTAATTTCATTTCCTTTTCCTTTTGTTGAAAGTTTTGCCAGACTATAAACCAGAGGAAGCAGTGGTTATTTTAGAGTTCAACATGTTTCAAAGTCTGTCCCCAAAATTATAATTATTCAGGATGCTAAGGGCTATTTTGGTCAAATAGGTTTGGGAAACTCTGTGCTAAAGTAAGTTTTATTGCAGAACTTCTCAGAGTCATAACTTTTATTCATATACATTGTAGGGGTAAAACAACAGGAAAAAGTGTGCAGAATTTCCCAGATTTGCCTGACCCCAGAAACCTTTGATCATTTTTTTATTGAGATGCTTGTCCTTTTATTAATTTCTAAATACTCTTTGTATATTAAGCACATTAATTCTTTGTCATATTTTGCAACTATTTTTCTCCATTTGACATTACATATTCATTTACTATTCAGTTCTTAACCATTTTTAAAGTTTTTCTCGATGTAGTCGAATGTTTCCATCTTTGAGAGGCATTATGTTCCAGTGGCTAAAGGAATTGATTTGAATCAGGTCACACCACCTGTTCATTGTGAGACCTTAGGTAAATTACTTAGCTCCCCCACCTTAGCGTCTTCTCATGTAAAATGAAGATAATAGTATCTACCTCATAAACTGTTTGTGAAGATTAAGAGACATTATGCGTATCAAGCACACAGTGCCTAGAACACAGTGGGGACTCAATAAATATTAGCTGTCATTATTACTAAGAACGTTCAAACCTACTCTCGGGACCCAAAATCCAGCTGAAGTCACTAAGGGAGATATGACTAAACAGCAGCATCTGTCAGAGACTTTATTTCATTTGGCTGCAAGTTCAGTGTGAATCAGATGAGTAGAGAGTTGCCAAAACCTCTAATCCCTAAATGCCCAATTGATAGATGAAAATGTGCTCAACTTCATTAGTCATTAGGGAAATGCAAGTTGAAACCACAATGAGATGCCATTATATAACCACCAGAATAACTAAAAAAAAAAAAAAAAAAAATTAATAAAACTAAGGGTTGGAAATGCAATGGAAAA
>NW_006437736.1:3067082-3073779 GCF_000325575.1 Pteropus alecto
AAAAAATTAATAATACTAAGTGTTGGCAATGACATGGAACAGTTGGGACACACACACACACACACACACACACACGCAGCTGATAAAAATGTGAATTGGTACAACAGCTTTAGAATACAGCTTGATATTTCCACTAAGCTGAAGTTACACAGTTCTTCTCTGAGGGATGCCCAGCCTAAATGCATGCATGTGTGTAGCAGTGTTTATAGCAGCTTATTCATAATTGCCAAAACCCAGACATAGCCCATGTGTCCATTAATAATAGAACAGATAAATAAATTACAGTATATTCAGACAAATGGAAAATTTCCTGCAATGAAGATGAATGAACTACAATTATATGTAACGACGGGCGTGAATCACACAAACACTATTGAGTGAAATGTCAGATACGAAAGAATTCTTATTTCTATAATTCCATTTATATAAAATCCAAAAACCAGGGAGACTAAACTACAGTGTTAAATGGTATATCTATTTAGGTGATAAAACTTTTTGAAAGGCATCAAAATTAGTACCATAAAAGAGTGGAAGTGACCTTTGTGGGGGAGGGAGGAGTGCTCATTGGGATGAGGCAGAAGTGGATGAAGTTCTAGTTCTTGACTTGGCTGGCGGTTATATGGACGTTAGCTTTGTGATAGTCACTGAACTGTTGGTTTTTATACTGAGCAAGTCTTCATATATGTGTTATACTCTGAAGTAAATAAGATTTTTCAAATGTCATTCACTCATGGTACGTATTAATGGAGATCTGATATCCAGAGCACGCGCTGGTCACTCTGTGTCCAGAAGATTGTATTGGGCTCTGGGCCGTATGTCACTCCTGGGTGTTTGAGAAAGCCGCTGCCAAATGAGTGTGTCCAGGGAGAATTGACTTGAAGAAGCATTGAGAGAACAGGCTTTGAGCCTGGAAGGGCCAGAGATAGTGTGGCCAGCATCTTCAGAAACATGGAGAATTGTCATGGGAATACAGATCGGGCTGATTCTACCTAACAGCCAGCAGCAAAGCTGGGAGAAAAGTTAGGGCAAAGCAGGTGTCATTAGTGTTGAAGGAGCAACTTTCTAGCGATCACAGGTGAGCACTAATGGAATGAACAGCCTCTGTAGGTAGGAGGTTCTCATCAATGCAGAGTTGGAGCAAAGATCAATACTTAATGAGAGTTTCAAGAGAATGTAATCATTGTGTGAGATTCTTAGCCTGAGATGTTTGAACCCCCTGAAGTTAAGACAAATCTATGTATGCCATTGTGCGTAGGGGTGATGTGAACATTTTGTGAAGGGAAGAGGGTCCATAACTTTTTTCAGCTTTTCACAGGGCCTGTGGCCCTCCCAAAGATCAAGACATCACAGAGATAACTCTTACATTATCCTAAACAATGAGAATCTGCGGTTTTAACCAACACTAAGAGCAGTCCATTGAAAGCAAGGGCATAAAATCATGTTACCATCATAGGATTAGAAGTCAAGTCCAAGGCTAATTGCCAGTACAGTACGGGGGTGAAGTTTGTAGAATCTGGAGTCAAAGATTCTGGCTCAAATGTGGATTTACCATTCACTGGTTGTGTGTCCTTGGGCAAGCTGCTTTATCTCTCTGCACCTTGGTTTCCTCATCACTAATTTGGAGAATAATCTTCCTCCTGGGGTTGTAATGATGATAGAATGAATCGATCAAGGCTTAGGGAGATGCGTGGTAAATGCTCAGTGAATGGGAACTTTAAAAATCTATTACAAATATAAACTTACTCTGCTTACATAACTGCTTATCTCAGCAGCATCACCAAGAGAGGTCAACATAACAAACTAACCCCACCCTTATTTTTATTTCAGAAATTCACAGACTTTCAGGGTTTGAATCCCAGCACCTCATTTAGAAGATGAGAACCTGAGGCCCCAGAGAGGAGAAGGGTCTTGCCCAAGGCCACACAGCAAAAACAGGAAGGGGGAAAAAAGACCTTTGAGATTATTCAGCCCCATTTCATACTTTAGAGATAAAAACAGTAGTAATAATAATAACCATGATAATAAAAGCGAACGCTCTGTCGAGTTTACTCAGTGCAAGCATTGTTTAAGTGCTTTATATCCAGTCATTGAATGCAATCCTCATAACCACCCTGTGAGGAAGATGCTATTGGTATCCCCACCTTACAGATGAGGAGGCCGATGCACAAGGAGTAAGTAGTGGAGTTGGGGTACAACCCCAGGCAGTCTGGCTAGAGTTGTACCTAAGCCCGGAGAGATGAAGGGCATTGCCATGGTCACAGCTATCATAACACTTCCCCACACATGCACAGGGTTTGTCGTCCTAAAGGAGCCTGGAGTGGTAAATGACAGGGTCGGGTCACCCCTGCAGACAGCCTGTCTGTTCTGGGGGGTCGAGGTGGCAGCTTCTAAACACGATATTTCCACCAGCCCAGGCATCTCGCACACCCCTGCTTGGCCAGGGCTGCTGCTGTCATCAGCCCCGAGTGACCTGGACTCTGGTCTCTTCTCTCAGGCTGACTCACTCAATGGGCTTTCCCAGAACTGTCAATGTTTTAGTGGGAGTAAGGGGGCCAATAACATCGTAACGGAAAGGGAGGACTAGAAAACGAGCAGAGGGAGCAATGGAGCCCAGGGGAACAGTTAAGAAATCAGGAGGTTCCCCGGCATCTGGGAGGCTGCCAGAGAGGAGAGTCACTGTGTTTAATGCTCAGCGGAAGCCAAGTCAAGTGAGAGCAGGGGCGAGGCTCGGGGGAGGAAGGGACCCACGGCCACCGCACCACCCTCCCCCACCTACCCTGCCACTCCCTTTAGATGACCACCAGCCTCATTTATTCTCTGCTTCGCTTGAGCAAAATGAGCCCTTTGGAGGGGATCTATCAGTCCCTTACACCTTCATGAAAATTTCAGGCACTGTGCTTCCTCTTCAGAGACTTCAGCATGAGTTTGTCTCTGCAAGCGCCATGCACACAATCAATCCCCGTTACTCACGGATTCTGTATTCACAAGTTCGCCTACTCGCCGCATTTATTTGCAACCCCCAAATCAATTCTCACAGCTATTCGTGGTCATTCACAGACATGTGCAGAGCAGCAAATAATTCGAGTCGCCCAACATGCTCTGAACTGAGGCCAAAGAAGGCACGTTCCGCCCTCTGTCTCAGCCCCCACACTGTTCGCAGGTGTCCTCTTCCTCTTCTCAGTCTCTCTACTGCCACAGGTGCACATTCTCTGTGCTTCTTTGTTGGTATAAAACGCCCCCCGTCAAGTGTAGAGCTGAAGTGCTGTCTAGTGTTCCCAAGTGCAAGAAGGCTGTGATGTGCCTTATGAGCAAAAATATATGTTAGATAAACTTCATTGAGGGCTGAGTTATAGTGCCGTTGGCTATGAATCCAGTGTTAATGAATCAACAATGTATATTACATAAGGTGTCTTTAAACAGGGACACACATAAAATAAGGTTATGTATTGCTCAGTTGATGAAAATGCTGTGACCAGAGGCTTAAAGGAACCTAACTCCATCTGTCCCCTAGGAGCATGGTTCAGTATTCACTAATTCAGTGTTTGCTGCAACATTATGGAACATAACTACCGCAAATAATGAGAATCGACTCTGTGTGTGGGGTGTGTGTGTGTGTGTGTGTGTGTGTGTGTGTGTGTGATCATTTGCACTGTCGAAGTAACATCCAAATCTGCAGAGAATTATTATAAGATTTTATTTGAGCCAAACCGATGACAATGCCAGGAAGCAAAACCTCAAATACTCTGGAGAATGACGATTTTGCAGTTTCTCGTATTCGTTTGGAATTCACGAGGGAACATAAGGAAGACTGCATGATGGTAAGGTGGCATGGCAGAAAGCAAAGCCAGGATCAGATTATAGGATAGTAAAAAAGATTATATGCTCCCTTGGGTGGTTATGCCTTAGCCTTCAAGGGGTCTGGAAAAGAGTATTACTTCTGACATTTCAAAGGTGTGTTAATCTAGATGCACCAAAACAATGAACAGGGCCAGCTTAAACCTTTTCCTAAAGAAGTTATAGGCATGGGGTGTGACTACCCACCATGACCTGCCCAGTTGGGAATTTATGATCAGATCATCCTGTGAAATTACTTTTGGTTATTGAGCATGGACGTACCCCCTTTTCATCTACGGTCATATGTGTGTATATATACATCACACACACACATATTCTGTAAAGAGTCCTAAAGATCTCTTTCTTCCTTTGGATGCCAAAATACCATTATTCTGAGCACAAACAGAAGCAAACTAAAACAGCCATTTTATGACTCTGTATAGCCTGGTGTTTGTCATGTTGAAGGCAAAATCACCTGGGTCATCAATTCCTTTTTTCTTATACGGGTTTAAGGTTAGGCTCTCCACCGGTGGTACAGCTCTGCCAGTTCCCACATCCATGCACCATCCTTGGTTCACTGGACAGAGCGTTGGTCTGGGTTCAGAAACCTGGGCCCTCTTGCCAGCCCCACACTCCGCTGGCCAGCAGAATCCACCTGGACAAGTCATTTAAATACATAAATGCAGTGTATCAGATATATCAAATATGCATGATTTTCCTCACCCGATGACTTGAAAGGGCCAGTGAGTAAGCATGCATTAAAAAGTATAAAGCTTTTTAAGTATGAAGTAAAAGTGAGAAGGGTTGGTAGGTGAAGAAGAAGAGGATGGGCTTTGGACTTAGGCCTCCCTGGGCTCTGATCTGGGCTCTGCCATTTGCCAGCATTGTCACCTTGAGCAAATGCTTTGACTTCTCCAGGACAACTCAAAGCAGATGAGATGGATGCACAAAGGAAGAGAGGGAGGGTATTAATAATTCCTGAGTGCTCCTGCATCAGGATACACGCCTTCAGCATCTCCTCTAACCCTAGGAGGGCTGTTTGGCCCAAGGTCACAGTGAAGTGGTGGGAGCGGGGATTCTAAAGAAGAAGTTCAGCCCTTTTCTTCCTGCTGCCTGGGACCCTCAGGGATGCCCTGGTGGAATCATTTCTTCCCTTTCTAAGGCAACCAGCCAACTTAATTGGAGAGTTGATTTATAAAGAATTTCACAGGGCTCCACCCGAGAAACATGTCAGTACCTTGGAGACCAGCGTGACCTTTGCATACGAACTGCTCTTGTTTGATGGACTGACCTCACCCCAGGCCTGAAGCCAAGACTGAGAACACTCATGCACGCGAACGAGAAGAAGAGAAAGAGGAGTATCACCCCGCCACCTACAAGCCCCATCTTGTCAGAAGGGACAGAACTCAGTGGACAGATGCATCTGCAAAGAATACCTGCTCTCGTGTGCACCGAGCATATGACACCTCCCTGAAAAACAGAATATTTTTGAACTGACATTGAGAAGCAGTAAGATTTCTTTATTTTTTTTTTCCCTCTGTTTTCCTGGCGATGTTTATTGACCGTCCTTGCTGCATTGTATGTAACAAAGGCCAGAGAAGTCATCCGCTTAGGAGCCCCTCAGAAAAAGGATGGGGCAGCATCGCCCGGTGGGGTGGGGTCAGGTCACTCTGTAATTTACCACAGTTCGATTGCCAGGTCCTCCCTTTTTCCTCCAGCATGAGA
Source organism: Pteropus alecto (assembly GCF_000325575.1). Lineage (NCBI taxonomy): Eukaryota > Metazoa > Chordata > Mammalia > Chiroptera > Pteropodidae > Pteropus > Pteropus alecto. The sequence continues at coordinate 3,072,642 of NW_006437736.1, forward strand.
CGGTCACATACAAACTCGAACCCACATTGGGAGCCGGCTCAGGCCGCAGCCGTCCTTTGAGGTGGGCACTGGTATCATGATACGCACTTAGCTGATGACATAAGCAGAGAACAAGGAGGCAAAATGATTTGTACAAGGTCACACATTGTTTGCTGTGAAGGCTGCATGTTCTTTCTACTGGTCCTGGCACCCAAGCCAGAGGACGGCAGCCTCCAGAAAGTTCCACCAGCCTGTTTGGAACACAGCCTCTGTGTCCATGGAGGCCTTCCTCGGCCAGAGTGTGCAGACACAGCCCATTCTTACCTTTGGCCAGCAAGAGGAGCGATGTCCAGAAACGAGCAGAGACCACGTGCCTCACTGGGGCCGCCGCATGTGGATGGGCAGGCTCCAGCCACGCCTCCCGGAAGTGAAACCAGCCATATCTCTGGCTTCTTGGAAATAGCTCCACTTGGGGGCAGCTGGCATCGCCGCTGACAGGTGGCAGTGGCAGGGTTGTTTGTGGGGGAAAGTCAGAGAAGGGTGTACACAGGGGACTTACTATATTCTGGAGTGTCTGTGTGTGTGTGTGTGTGTGTGTGTGTGCTCGCATGTGCATGTTCACGTATGTTTGGGGGCACGGTGAGCAAATGTCTTAAACACAGTTCTCAGCAGCCTCTACTAAGCCTCCAGACCAATGAGACACTATTGGCAGACCGTGTTCTGTTCCCTCGACTCCTGGCCTCCTGCACACCACCCTGCACGCCGACACCCTGTCGTCCTCTAGGAGTGAGGCCGGAAGATGCGAGGGAGGCAGTGTGGTGGGACAGTGAGTGCCGATCAGGCTTTTCCACGTCGTGACGGTCGTAGAAGATGGTTGTATTTTAGAGGATTCAGTGGGGTCGATGGAAGATGCTCCTAGCGGCTGAACAGAAGGGCCTGGGGGCTCACAGCTTCCCTGAGAGAGAAGGGAAGAGCAGCAAAGGACACCCATTGAGAAGCTCTGGCTGGACCAAGTGAGGGTACCCCTGAGATCAGACAGGCCTGAGCCCCTCGACAGCATTGCTACTCAAAGTGAGCTCTGTGGAAGGACTGGCAGCCTCAGCATCAGCTGAGAGCCTCTTACAAATGCAGAACACAGGCCTAGCCTCAGACCTGCTGA
>NW_006437736.1:3073794-3087362 GCF_000325575.1 Pteropus alecto
CCCACTGGGTCCTGGCAGTTAACCAAACTGACTTGAAAGCCCAGCAGGATCATGTTGGCCCAGGAAGGCCAGGCTGGCTGACAAGGACGGCCACAGCTCAGGCCCAGCGGGGCAAAGCCCTGAGAGACCATGCAGCCTAGGAGGCCCTTTCACAAGAAGCCAACTCTCTGGGTTTCTGATATGAATTCTTCTGGTTTTAAAATATCGGCAACTAATTTTAAAAGGATTTTTTAAACCGTAGAGGTGAAATAAAACACATCTGGTGGCCACTGAACACCCTGGGGCACCGGTTGGGTGCCTCCAAGCATGATCCTGTCCTCTCTGTATAAGGGGTCATGGAGCCCAATGGTTAAGGTCATAGGCTGAACCATGGCCCAGGGAGTTCAAGTCCCGGCTCAGCCATTTCCCAGGTGTATAACCTTGGACAAGCACTTAATTTGGAGTCTTTATTTTCTCTTCTGTAAAATGGCCCTAATAAATCTCCCTAATGGGTGAGGGATTGCCTTGCAGACTGATTGAGTTAAAGAACCTGATTTTTTTTTGTAGATAATGAAGAGATGTTGGTTCACTTCCTCTAGGACCTAAGTGCTTTCTACACTTTCAGATGCTTACAGATCACCTGGAGATCTTGTTAAAAATGCAGCTGCTGATTCTCAAGGCCTGGGCGGGGCCTGCCTGGGAGTCTGCATTTCAAAGGAGCTCCCAGGTGCTGTCGATGCTGCTGGTCCGTGTCAGCTCATCATGCTGGTCATGCCAGTCAGGGGTCAGCACGCTTCTTCTGTACAGAGCCAGATGGTAAATATTTTATGCTTTCAGGCCATACAGTTCTGTTACAACCAAGTCGACCGCACCACTGCGGTATGGAAGCGGCCCTAGGCAATACATAAATGAATGAGGGTGGCTGTGTTTCAGTGCAGCTTTATTTATGAACACTGAAGTCTAAATTTTATATCGTTTTCATGTGTTGTGGGATATCATTCTTTTGATTTTTTTTTCCATCCATTTAAACACAATTCTTAACATGTGAGCCACACAAAAACCAGCAGCTACCCTCAGGCCATAGTTTGCAGATACCTGCTCTGCATCATCTTAAAATCTGAACCTAGTCAGCTTCCCCTGCTGCATTGTAAGCTCGCTGAGTGTACAAGCTGCACCCACTAACTCCACTGCCCCTCCCGGCCTAGGCCAGCGCCCTGGACGGCGGGAAGCCCCGTCCTTCACCCCACACAATGTGCAGGCGCCTGGGAAGCTGAGGTGTTGACACTTGTCAGGTGCCTCCCTTCCCTTCCATTCAATCTCATGGTCACGCCGTGACTCTATAAACATGTGCGCAGAAGAATCGGGTGACCCGGGAGCTCAATAACAACAGAAGGAGACTTGATTTATTACGGGGAAGAGCAGAGGAAAGGAACCAGCGAACTGATAAGCAGGATAATTAGGCAATTCCCTCTGTTGTTCCCATCAGTTCCCACCACCCCTTTCGACCACTGGCAGCACGTGACCCAGACAGCCAGGTCTAAGACATCTTTGAACTCTGGACCTCAGTATTTAGAAGGATTAAAGGCGGGGTAAAGGTTATTGAGAATTTAAGACCAAGGGCTCTTGTATTCATTCAACAAACATTGATAGAAGTGGTGCCCAACTGTTCTGAGTTGGGGACTCAGTAATTGTTTATAGAATATTTTGGCAAATACTTATGAACTTTGGTTATATGCAAGGATGGAGGTCTCTTGGTTAAGCTCCTAAGATGAGAAAGGCATGGCTCCTGAATGTAGGGAGTTTACACACAAAAGACCCAGGCTCATGCTAGACTTCAGTCTAGTGCAGGGTTTGGCAAACTAACACCCACAAGCCAAATCCAGCCCCTGACCTGGTTTTGTTAATAAGGCTTTATAGTAACACAGCTCTGCTCATATATGTACATATTATCTATGGCTGCTTTCACACTAAAAGGTCAGAGTTGAATAGTTCTTATGGCTTTCAAAGCCTAAAATATTTACCATTGTACTCTTCACAGAAAGTTTGCCAGTCCCTGGTCTAGCGCAATGCTCTCCAATAATAATGCGCATAGCAAAACCACAATAAGTAATACATTTTGCCTTGCCACCTGATTCCCAGGATACGTATAAGTATATATATTTATTTATTCAAGAAATACTTATCGAGTGCTTTCTACATACCAGGCACTATTCTAGGCACTGGAGATGCAATCCCGAACACCACAAAGTCCCTGTCCTCGTAGAGCTGACATCCTGTCGGGGGAGGTAGACGATGAAGGAATAAACAAAACGGCAGTGTGTCAGCTGGTGAGAATGGCCCTGGAGACAAAGGAAACAGGATAAGAGGGACGGAGCGTGATGGGGCTGTGGTCGGGGAAGGCTTTCTGTGCGGTGACTCGTGAAGGAAGGAGAGAGTGAGCCATGTGGACATCCAGAGGAAGAGTGTGACCGCAGAGGCACGAGCACATGCAAAGGCCCTGGGGCAGGAGCTGCCTCTGTGTGGTCCAGGAAACAGGCAGACGGCCAGTGGTGCAAGAATGAGTGCTTGAGGTGACAAGTGGTAGGGAATAAGGTCAGAGAGTTGGGGCCAGGTGGTGGGAGAAGATTGTGTAGACAACTGACTATAATCCAAGCAGAATGAGGTAAACCCAATAGCAAAACAATAAACGCCATGTGCTGAGAAGGAAATCCACATAAGATTGAACCATGACGGAGAGGGAGATAGATCTTCATTGATTTACTCATTTTTCCAAAAAAAAAAAAAAAACAAATATTTTAAGTGCGTGTAATCACTGTGCCGAGGCCACAGGTAAACATGGGCCTTCCTTCCTGGAGTGGGGCCCGGGCACTGGCATTTTTGTAGCCACAGGTGATGCTAATGTAAAGCCAGTATTTCAAAGCGCTGGGCTGGGTCGAGACTTGGAAGAGTTCGTGAGAGCGGGAAGGAGTCGGGGCCAGAGAGCAGATGCGTTTTACGCTGCTCCCTAGAATTTGGACTTTATCCTCCAGATGAGAGAGAGACCCACGGGTGGGTTTTAAGCAAAGATCGGGCACGGTTGGATTTATAAGGCAGCAATGTGAGAAGAAAGGAGAGGAGTGGGGCGCGGGGGGAGACTAGAGCCCCTGGGACTCGTTAGGAATAAACTGTAGCAGATCAGAGAAGAAATCAGGGTTCAAACCCGGGCAGGCGCAGAAGCCCTGAGAAGTGACATGAAGATGCAGTCGATGACACGGAAAAAGCAGAATTGAAAAAACTCAGGGACTGACTGGATGTTGGGTGGAAGAAAGTTGAGAATAGGATGGTTCCATTCACTGAGCTATGAAATCAAGAAGGATAGACTTGAGGGGGAGACAGCTGCCATTTTTAACATTTTGCGTTTGAGGTACCTGTGGAGAATAACAGTAATAATCACAAACCATTTATTGAGCACTTACTAGGAGCCAGGCCCTGCGTTCTGTGTTTCGTGTGCATTTTTTTTAATGTAATTGTCATAACAGATCTATGCCGTAGGTAATCAGATGATCCCCATTTTGCAGAAGGGAAAACTGAAGCTCAGACAAGCTAAGTAAGTGGGAAGGTTGATGATATCTGTTATTGGGCGCACATGCCACTTCACCCAGAGCTGCACACAATGGTGAGTGCCCGGAAAATGGCAGTGTTGTTACTTATTATTATTATTATCTTCTCGCCATCATGGGAAGGAAACACAAGTCAAGTCTGCAAAGAGGGGAAACAGTCATATTTAGAAGCCTTGTGTATATATAGATGTATATATAAATGCCTTAGTGTGTGTGTGTGTGCGCGCGCACGCACGCGTGTGTGTGCATGTGTGTGTGTGTGTGCATGTGTGTGTGTGTGTGTACCGCTAGACCCTTACCCAGCCTGTTGCTGCATTTTATTTTCGGCTCTCTAATTAGGCAATTAGGCATCTCAAATGCCTCTTGATCTTACTCACTCTCCAGCCCTACCCTACGCTCACACCATAATTGCTTTATATTTTTAATTTCTCCTCTAAAAGCTAATCTCAGTCTCCTTTCCATTGTTCTGTTCTGTAAAGTGTATTGTGTTGCTGGCCAGGCAGCCAAAGTAGGGGTTTTTTCTTGTGGCGAGAAGGGGGGCTTTATTTATTTATTTTGCTATAGCTCCTCTCGCCTGTTCCCGTGCCAGATAAACAAAGCTGCTATTCATTTCGACATCTCCCCGTCTCTATCGTGCCCAGAGTCATTTTATCAGTAAAGCCTCTTGGGCTGTCTCACCAGGAGCCTGGAACAGCAAATAAGAATGTTCTAAAAGTGAGTGCCGTGAAAACAGAATCCCATTTAATGAGGCCACAGAGAGAAGGCTGTTGCTCTTTTGGCGAGTGTAGGAGCAAACATTATGTTTAAAATCGTGGTTGGAAAATGCTGGCTTCTCACATGTGGCCTCGGCAAAAAGCATTCAGCCAGCCCATCAACAGTCTGTGACTCAGGGGCAAGGAGCTGAGACAGCTGGAAAGAAAACTTAAAATCAGGCCACCTCTCTCCCAAAGGCCCCGTCCTCATGCTTAGACCCCCGGTGCTATGTCTGTCATGGCCCTGCTCTTTTTGCGGTCACCCCTCCATATCAACACTTACTCCACCGGGGTCCTATTCACGGACTCCCGAGTGTCAGGTCGAAGGCATGGAGCCCGACCTTCCAGCCAACCCTTCCTCAGGAACGATGTCGCTTTGCTCTTTGGTCTCTGAGCCCTCTGTCCAATGGACAATGAAAACACTCAGTTTATAAACCAGATCCATCCGATGCAGCTCCAAATGAAGGGAGCTCGAGAGTCCCATTGAGCTGTCCATCCCCACAAAGAAGGGGCCCCCAAGGCCTCTCCAAGGTACCTCAAAATTCCATGGAGTCCAGTTTGAGAACCACTCCCTTAGGTCAAAAGGGTGCCCAGAGACCACCATTGGCATCCATTTGTTCATTTATTCATCCAGAAAATAGTTCCCAGACACCTACTGTGTACAAGGAGCCAGGGGTGCAGGAGTGAATCTAACAGACAGGTCCTTGTTCTCACAGAGCTTCTGTTGGTGGGGAGATAATCTGAGCCCACAAGTTTGATGAAGAACATGAGACTGGATGGCATCATGGAATATGACAAGGGAGAGAAAGCTGCTTTATTTTTCTTTTTATTTCTTTAAATTAAGTTTATCAGGGTAACATTGGTTAATACAATTATATAATTTTCAGATGTATATTATCATTTGACATCTGTATATCTATTGTGTGTTTACCACCCAAAGTCCAGTTTCCTTCAGCTACCATATATTTGATCCCCTTTACCCACTTCACTCTCCCCTTAAACCCTATATTTGACCCCCTTTATCCCATCTACCCCCCTCCTCCCCTACCCCACTAGTAACCATTACTCTATAGTCTTCTGGTAACCACTAGTCTATTGTCCATATCCATGAGTCTCTGTTTGTTTGTCCTACTCATTTGTTGCTTTTAGGTTTATATCCCGCATATAAGTGAGATCATGTGATTTTCAACTTTTTCAGTCAGGTTTATTTCACTTAGCATGATTATCTTGAGTTCTAACCATGTTGTCGCAAATGGCAGTATTTCATCTCTTCTTATGGCTGAGTAATATTCCGTTGTGTATATGTACCACGGCTTCTTTAGCCAGTCATCTATCATAGGACACTTCGGTTGCTTCCATGTCCTGGCCACCGTGAATAATGCTGCTATAAACATCGGTCTGCAAATATCTTTTCAGATATGAGTTTTCAAGTCTTTGGGGTAAATAGCTAGTAGAGGGATTGCTGGATCATATGATAGATCAATTCTTAGTTTTTTAAGGAACCTCCATACTGTTTTCCATAGTGGTTGTACCAATATGCAGTCCCACCAGCAGTGTATGAGGGTTCCTTTTTATCCACATCCTCTCCAGCATTTATTACTTGTCCTGTCGATTATAACTATTCTAACAGGTGTGAGATGGCCTCTCATTGTGGTTTTGATTTGCATTTCCCTAATAGCTAATGATGTTGAGCATCTTTTCATAGATTTTTGGCCATTCGTATGTCCTCTAGGGAGAAGCGTTCAGGTCCTCTGCCCATGTTTTGATCGGATCATTTGTTTTTTTGTTGTGATTGAGTTGGATGAGTTTGAAAGAGCTGCTTTCGATTTGATGATCATAAGAGGTGGCGATGACACAACAGAGATGATGCGAAGGAGCCAGCTGTGTGGCGATCTGCAGAAAGAGGTTTGCTGGCAGCGAGACTAACAGGTGCAAAGGCCCTGAGGCAGCACGGAGCGTGGCAGAGGTCTAGGAGCTGAGAGTAAAGCGAAGGGTAGGTGGTAGAGAATGAGGTCAGAGAGATCAGCAGGACCAAGGCATGCCAGCCCTTATACGTGCACGTTTATGAGACTGTAGCGGGCGTGAGTTTAGTTTAGATGTTTTGGGCACCCACCTATGATGGTGATGTTGTTCCCTGATGAAATAATGAAATTCGTACACATTTTTTCTCTCGTAAAGAAAAGGCCACTGGATGGGGGAGCAAGGAACCCTAACTTTTAGAAAGTTTCTTTCCTCCCTTCCAGGTTTTCCTCTCTTCCTTTTCCTTTCCAGAAGCTGGACCACCAGAAGCAAAGTGGCCTTTTCCCTCGGGGGTGGGGGTGGGGCGGGGCTTCAGTTTTCTCTTCTGTGTCGTGAGTTGACTAGATGACATCAGAACTCTCCTTTTCGATGTAATCCTACATGAAACTTGAAATGACACCAGACCAAAAAAAAAGTAATTTTATATTAGCTGTAATTTTACTCCATAACTTTTCATTTACAACATTAATCGTCAGACCCATCAGGCAGACACTGTGGGTCTTTTGATGAACTCTGTCCTGTGTCAGCCATTATAGTGTGTGTCCTCGCAGAGCACGGTTTCGAGAAAATCACCAGTGTTTCACCAGCTTGCTCTGCAACCACAGGTTTCTCTCCAAATAAACCAAGATGGAAGGAGAAGTCTTACTCTGAGGGCTGCCTAAAAAAAGGATTGCCCAGGCAGCCCAAGTGAATGTATACCAAACATTCGAGTGTGCTTTTTGGACGCTTTGAAATCGAGCTTTTAAATGTTTTCCTTTAACAAAACAGTAATCAAACATCTATTGCAACACTTCAAATCCTTCCCTGGAACACTGAAAAACAGTCAGCATATGCTGTCCTCTAGCCAGTGGTGTGCCGGCAAACTGGCTCTCTGGGTGGAGACGGGAGAGCCCTAATTTGTAGTATCGGCCAGTTTCTAGAGTATCAAAACTTCTGCTGTGGACAATTTCAAGCGAACACTGGTTTAATAATTTTATTACTAAAATTTCTAAACATTTAACAATTGCCTCTCATGTGCCAGCTCCAGGACATCACCACTTCCAGCCTTCATGTGTAGCTGGTGTCTCTGGGTAAAGCCCCCTTGAATGCCATCAGCCAAACACCAACACTGCGGTGGCACACGAGACCCTGAGACCTTCGGCTGGAGCCAGGGAGGGGCAATTAGAATGGGGTGGAGAGCAGGGAACAGAAGCACAGCAGCTGGCATCCTTAAGTTCTGGACTGATTTTTTTTGTCAGAAATAGCTAGAGTGTGCCCCCAGGAACAGTCATGGTGATATCTCTTTAAGCCAAGTCCTTCCAAGTCCACCTGCACTTTACACACCTCAGATGGTACCTTGGGATGTCTTCCCCCCGGGGCTCAGCTAAACCCAGCTTCCAAACCCAGCTAAAGCACCTTTGCCCCTTTAAAGCGTTTCTGTCTTGCCCAAGCACAGTGACGCCTGACTCCTGCCTTCTTTTGAGCCAGCTCTGGACCTAGCATAGCTCTCTCTTTCTGCACCATTATCCTGTAGTTCTGATTCTTTCTTTTATTTATTTTTTTTAATTATTGGGGTGACATTGGTTAATAAAATCAAATCGGTTTCAAGTGTACAATTCAATAATACATATGTATATTGCACTGTGTATTCACCATCCAAAGTTAAATTTCCTTCCGCCACCAAATATTTGACCTACCCACCCCCATCCCCCGTCCCAATCTACCTCCCCTCTTCCCTCTGGTAACCGCTAACCCACTGTCTGTGTCCAAGAGTCTCTGATTTTTTGTCATGTTTGTTTGTTACTTTTAGTTTCATATTCCACATATGAGTGAAATCATATGGTTCTCAACTTTTTCTGTCTGACGTATTTCACTTAACATAATAATCTCCAGATCCACTCATGTTGTCGTAAATGGCAATATTTCATCTTTTCTTAAGGCTGAGTAATATTCCTACATAGGTACCACTTCTTCTATATCCAATCCTCTATCGATGGACACTTCGCTTGTTTCCATGTCTTGACCACTGTGAACGATGCTGCTATGAACATCAGGGTGCGTGTATCTTTGCGGATGGATAAATGGTTTCAAGGTTTTTGCGTGAATACCCAGAAGAGGGATTGCTGGGTCCTATGGTAACTCTGTTCTTAGTTTTTTGAGGAACCTCCTGCTTATCAGTGTTCTGGGCTAGGCCTTGAGAGCAGAAACCACGGTCGGAGCCCCAGTACCTAACATAGGACCTGATATTTTTATTAATTTACTTAACAAATATTAATTGAGCCCCTTCTATGTGCCAGGCAGTACTAAGGCCACAGAGATTACAGTGGAGAACAAAACAAAGTTTCTGCCTTCATAGAGGCGATGATTCTGGAGGACGCTTCACGTACGTGATATTCTTGTCTCGTGGTCAGTCACTCTTAGAAAGACCAGGAGAGAAGAGCTTCTGTTTGCTTAATTGTACCCCTAGCATAGAACCCGCACATAAACAAGGCCACTCTTATAGTCTGTTTTTTAAGAGACTTTGTTTTTCGGAGCAGTTTTAGGTTCACAGAAAAAATTGAGCGGAAGGTACACAGATTTCCCATAAGCCCCCTTCCCCAACTTATAGCCTCTCCCACGATAAGTGTCCCCCACCAGAATGGTACAATTGCTACAGTCGATGGCTTTTATTCAACACTTAAAAAAAAAAAAGAGCTATCGAGCCATGAAAACACATGGACGAAGCTTAAATGCATATTGCTAAGTGAACAGGCTACATACTATATGAGTTCCACTCTATGACGTTCTGGGAAAGGCAAAAATGTGGTGACAGTAAAAATGATCAGTGGTTGCCAGAAGTTAGAGGGGAGGAGGGACGAAGAGGCAGAGCACGGAGGATTTTTAGGGCAGAAAGTACAATATGATACTATAATGGTGTATACTTCATTATACATTTGTCAGAGCTCATAGAATGTACAACGCCAAGGGTGAACTCTAATGTAAACTATGAAGTCTGGTAATATGTCACTGTAGCTTTATAGCCTTTTGATTTTATTGTTTGATTATGACTTTGGGAGATTTGAAGGCCTATTCATGTACCATTGATGTAGACCAGAGGTTGTAGGGGGAGGCTGCTGGTTAAATATTGACCCACTGTAACCCATTAATATCTTGGGCTGAGTTGTTTTACAGGTTAGGCAGCTCTAGGAGGAAGAAAAATGGATGGGATAAGCTTAGAATTTCCTGGAAGGCAGGATGAAAAAAAAGGTCCAAGGCTCTGCCTTTCAGCAGCCAGGGCCCTGTGCGGATCCCAGCCCGTGGCATGAGCAGAGCTCACAGATGAGCCCAGGGCCAGCCATTCCCACTGTCCACTGGTCCTTTCGGGCCCCGGGGATCAGAAGGAAGAAGATGATGGTAAGGGAGGGGAGAAACACAGAAGAAGAAAGCAGAAGGAGAGGATGAGGTGGGGGAAGAGAGAATGCCGCCTGGGGGGCAGGTAGCAGGTTCGCTCCTACTCAGACTCAAAACGCCCGATTCCAAGAGAACCGCAAGGCCCTCCCGCTTTCCTCCTTGCGGCACTGTAAGCCTTAGAGACGGCGTGGTCCGTCGTCGTGGTTTATAACAACCCTACAGGTCACCTGTTCTGCTATTCATCCAACATTTACTCACAGACATATACACTCTATCTCTCTCTTTGCTTAAACAAACGTGTTTATAAATGACATCTGATGTCATTATCGTACAGTATGAGTTGCGTGGGCCAGCTCACACATTGAAATCCATGTCTAACGGTGGAGATTTCGATGTTCGTCTGTGAACCACCAATTCACGCGCACGCGCGGCGGCTCTCTCACTGCTGGAGAAGTCGGCACCCTGGTGCTGAAAAGACGTGGAGCCTAGTCTTGGCCCTTGATTTATGAGAAACGCTGGGCAAGTCACCTGCCCCTCCCTCCGTGTCACTTGCCTCATCTGCAAAATGAGAGGATTGACAAGACGCCGTGTCAAGTCCCTTCGTAGTCCGGGGTTCTGAGTTGTTCACTCCATGAATGTAGAGTCATTGAAGGCGACACCCACGCGGCAGAGTTCTTGGCGCCCCGCCTTTCCCCCTCCCTCCTAGGCTTCCCCCAACCACCCTCCTACACCCTCTTCCCCACTGCAAGGAAGACCTACATGGGAGAGAAGCCTACGCTGTGCCAACCCCAAATTTAAAATTAAATCTCTAAAGTAGAAGAAAAACACTCCAACGTTTTCAAAGCTCGGCCTGCCATGCTCGCTCTTTTACCTTTGATGGAGAGAGGGGCATAGCTTGCCAGGGAGTCACATCCCGACACACACATACGCACACGCAAAAAAAAAAAAATCACTTTATTGTGTTTGAAAAACATTTACAATGACCTTTATTACCTCAATATTTCACAAGAGAGCCAGGGAGACAAGGAGTCTAACCCATTCCCTGGCAAAATCTCCACGCACAGCATCCTCCTCCACTGTCTGGCTGCAGACAGGCATCACCCACGTCCTGCAGGAGAGTCAGCAGCTTTTCAGACCCTCCCTAAAAGGGCAGTGTGTGGAGGGAGGGTGGTTAAATACCATGTTTAATCGTCCGCGGAATCTGCCCGCAGGCATCCCGCAGGCATCCTTAGGTATGGCTGTGCCACACCTAACACACCCTCTGCACAGCCCCTGTTAAAACCACGTCACAGACGAAGGCGAGAGAGGCCTCCATGCCCAGAAAATAGAAGCCGGGGGCTGGGAAAGCAAAGGAAATAGTTTGAACGTTATTAGTGCGTATGAGACTTGACAAAATCTCTAGACACTTCAGCCGTAAAGACACTTCCAGTTAACGACAAGCAGCTAACATTTGCTGCTTTGTGCCGGGCACTGTTGAAATGGTTTACATGGATTATCTCACTAATGTCTTCACAGTAATTCTGTGAGGCGTGTACTGTTATAAAACTCATTTTACAGATGAGAAAATCAAGGTTCAGAGAAGTTAAGAAATTTCCCAAGGTCACACAGCTACTAAGGGGTAGAGCCTGGTTCCCAAACCCATGATCAAAACAATACCTTCTATTTGTGGGACAGTTTGTATTTTTTAGAACTCTTAGCATGTAACAATAACCATCACTTAGAGAAATAGACAGATGATAGCTAGATAGATAGATGATAGATAGAGAGATAGATAGATAGATAGATAGATAGACAGACAGACATTAGATAGCCAGACAGACAGATATAGACATAGAAATATAATTTCTAATCCTCCCAACCCCATGCGAATGGGTACAAATATTATCATCTCCATGAGGAAACTGAGCCTCAGAAAAATTTCAGGTCATGGCTTTTATAACTGCCTAAGCCAGAATTTGAACCTAGATCAGCCTGACCCCATAGTCTGCTTTTGCTGTGCATCCTGCAGAATTTCATCTGATTTTTCTAACAACTTTATGACTTGGAGAGGAGGGGCGTGGGGTGGTGTTGTAGAGCCCAGATCCTAATAAATGGAATTCTACAAACTTGGCCAGATCAGCTGCAGGAAGTCCCTAAAAATTCAACCAATACACAGTAGTACATTCTCTATCACACTCTCCTGCTTGAGGCTTTTAAAGCATAGGCAAACTAGCTGTTTTCTACTTATTTATCACCTATCTATCTATCCATACATCTAATCACCTTTTTATTTATCTGCTTATTTATTCTCCACTTCCCCCAACTAGAATACTCCCTTGTCTCTGCCTTATTTATTGCCATATTCTCAGTGTCTAGCACAGTGCCCTCGATAAATAATTGTGGACTAAATGAATGATCACACGCTCAGAATTAAATGACTAGTAAACACCCCAAATGGTACAGAGAGCCTTGTGGGTGTTCAAAGGAGGAAAGAGAAGCTCCTATGAGCCAGAGTAAACCAGAAAGGCTTCCTGGAGGAGGCGATGGGTTTTAGGACTTTGATGGATGAGTAGCTTTCAGGTAGAGGAGCAAGGAGAGCATTCCAGGAAGGAAAGAGATCAGAGCAAAGGCACAGAGAGCACAAGACCCCAAGGCAGAGTCGCCTCAGAGCAGCTGGAAGCAAACTCTGACTGTGCTTCTGCCCTGGCAGCCCCAGGAAGATCCTAACAGCTTGTCCTTCCTATGGGGAGCTCGAATCATCGAGAGGATTTTATTCATCCACAACTGTCTAGTCCTGTCTGGATCGGGGATCACCCTCCTTAGCAAGCTTCCCCCCACCACGCTTCCTTCTGTGTGCAAAATGGCCATGGCTCTGGGCCACGCCAGGGCTGGCAAGAGAGAAAGGAGGGAGGCAGGAAACCCACGTCCACAAGGGGCTTGACAAGCCTGTCCTTCCTGGGGCTTCGTCAACTTGGGAACGTGGAGAAGTGAACGCGGCAGGCTCCGGGCCCGGATAGTCTTCCCACATCCTGGCTGTGTGCCCTCAGGCTGGGCACAGGCCCTCTCTGAACTTCACCAGCCCCATCTGGAGATATAGAGATAATATTTCATACTTCCATGACTTCAAGATCAGTACCCACAGACCAGAGCAGCCGCCCTCTCCCCTGGCGACACAGTGGGTCGTGTCGGCTCCACGTGTGGAATGTTGAACTTCAGCACATCCTCAGACTGCTGGGCAGCGCTGGAGAAAAATCCCACCGCTGATCAGGTGCTTCAACTACAAACGTGCTGTCGCCAGCCTCGGCGGGGCCCCTACGGATCTTCTTGGCAAAGCCTCTCTCTAATCAGCTGCCTGTTCCATCCCCGTTGAGGTGTTTCTAGAACTTCACTGCTCTCTTCAAGCCCCACATTCTTCCCCGAAGAAAAGGACAGATGCCCTGTCACAGGAGTCATGTCACCGACAGACATCTCGCCTTCTGCACTCGCACGCAGACCTCTTCCTGCGTCTTTGCCCCGCCTCACGCCCTCGTCCCTGTCTGGGGGCGTCTTCTCTCCAGTTCAGAGTTCGTTTTTACCTCTGAGCTTTGCTCTCATCTCCACCCATATGCTCTGGAACTTGGCTACCTGTCCATTTCTTCTCACCCTCGTGCTCTCCATGCTGCTTTCCAAATGGCATCTCGTCAACATGAAGCATGATACGAGTCTCAGTCAGATTTGAAAAGGATAAATACATCTTCAGCGGACCTGGTGCCTCCCTACCCTATTTTTTCAGCCAAGTGTCTTGAAAGAAGAGCTCGTAGTTGCTGTCTCCACTCACGCTCCAGCGCCCTAAATCAGCTCCCACAGCTCCCCATAACTTTATCTGGCAAAG
>NW_006437736.1:3087413-3107405 GCF_000325575.1 Pteropus alecto
TTTGTCACTGCTGGCCCGTCTCCTGTAATGCCGTTCTACCTTGCCTTCTGGGACCCCGCTGCCACCCACATTTCCTCCCTTCTCTCCAACCAGACTTTCTTTGCCTCCTTGGTATCCCTCCGTTCCGCCCTCTGTCCATGTGCCCCGGGGTTCTGTCCTCTCTCCTTCTCCCTGTACATAGATTCCTCAAGATGGTACTGGCTAATTTGGTGGCCACTAGCCCTGAGTGCCTACTGAGGGCCTGACATGTGGCTCAGTTGAGACGGGATGTGAGTATAAACTACACATCCAATTTCAAAGACTTAGAGTCCAAAGAAAGAGAACATGCCATATCTCAGTCATAATCTGTGCAAAGATTACACATGGAAATCATTTTTAAAATGTATGTATGGGGTTAAATAAAATAAGTTCCTAAAATTCATTTCACCTGTTTCTTTTTCCTTTTTTAATGTGGCTCCTAGAAAATGTAGAATGACACATGTGGCTCTAGGGACAGCGAGGCCTTAGACAATCGCATCCACCCCTGTGGTGTCACTGGTATCACAGTGACATTTAAAGCAATTCAGCATAGGGATAAGGAGAGTGGTCCAGGCGCACCACTGTTTGGGTCTGAGTCACAGCTCAGCCACTCGCTAGCTGTGTAACCTCCAGCAAGTTACACAGAACGATGCCTGGCAATTGGAAGGCACTTGCCTCAGTCGTTCTTATAGAGAGGGAACCGTACACAGTAGTTACAGCTGGGACCTCTGAAATCAGACCAATGGATAGGCATCCTCCTCCTTTGCTCACCAACCTTGCAGTTATTCTGCCCTCCCTGGGCCTCGTTTCCCTCATCAGTGACACGGCAGGAGCCCCAGCGTCAAGGACTCTCAGCAATGGCCGCCATGTGCTAAGCACTCAGCAAACCGTTCTATTGTTTGGCTTCCCCTCAGCCTCTCACATTCCCCACGAGCATTTCTTGCATTTTCCTGCCTTTTCCTTCCCACTGCCTCAGGGCAGCTCTGCATCACTTCCTGTCTAAGCAGCAGCAATCACAGCCCAAATGATCCCCAGCCCCCTGACTGGCCCCTCCCATTCATTTTCCACTCTGGCTGCTGAGGTGCAGGTCCTAAAGCTCAGAACCGGCCACATCACCCCCCTGCTCTGGGGGGAAAGCCTGCAGGACCCACCAGGATCCACCAAATCCTGCAGGAGCCTCTCTCTCAGCACAGGCCTCCTCACACCCAGCGCTCTGCCAACACCCGACCTCTCTCCAATCCCCAAACACGCCAGGCTGCTCCATGCTTCTCTCCCTTGCCCTCCTCCCTCCTTTACCTTCCATGAGTGTCCACATTCGTGTCAGCCCCATCAACACCAGACTCAGCTCAAGTTCAAGAGTTTCCTGAACTCCCTGACCCCTTCAGTAGAAGTGATCCCTACCCCTGACTTTGGGTCCACACTGTGCCTAGGCAGAAATCTGCCGCCCCAGCTGCAACCCACCAGTGCATTCTCAGTAGACGTGCCTGCTTCCCTGACAGACCATGGCGTCTTAGGAATAATGATGGTGATGATGGATTTATTGAGAGCCTGCTATATGCCAGCACTACCCGAGGACGGGACATGGGTTAACTTCCTTCCTGTCTTACTATAGTGCCCCTGAGTTGGAACTAAGTTGAGGCAGCTGGTAGATAAAGAGATAGAGTCAAACCTCGCTGGCGTTTGGTGAGCCCGAGTTCAAAGCCAGGCGGTCTGCCTTCAGAGACCACACTTGTAACCTTGACTTACTTCTGAGGCAGCTGGTAGATAAAGAGGCGTTTGGTGAGCCCGAGTTCAAAGCCTTCAGAGACCACACTTGTAACCTTGACTTACTTTTTTTTAATGGAAACATAATTAACATATGACAATGTGTAAGTTTAAGGTGCACAACATGTTCATTTGATACATTTATATATTGCGATATGATCACACTGTAGCGTAGCTAAAACCTCCGTCACATCAAACAACTGTCATTTCTTTTTTGTGATGAGAATGTTCAAGAGCTACTCTCTTAGCGACTTTGAAGCATACAGTATTGTTGACTAGAATCGCTATACTGTGGTTAGATCTACAGGACTCACATAATTTCTAGTTGCATATTTGTAATCTTTAACATCTCCCCCATTCCCCTACCCCCCAGTCCCTGGCAACCACCATTCTACTCTGTCTCTACGAATTCAGCTTTTTTAGATTCCACATGTGAGATCATACAGTATTTGTCTTTCTCTGTTTGACTTATTTCACTTAGCATAATGCCCTCGAGGTTCATCCATGTTGTCACAAATGGCAGGATGTCCTTCTCTCTTATGGCCGAATAATATGTAGATATGCCTCATCTTCTTTAACCCTTCCTCCATTGATGGGCACAGGTTGTTTCCATATCTCGGCTATTGTGAATCATGCCGCCCTCGATTTACTTCTGTAACCTAAGACAGCATGGTTAATTTTGGAAGTCAGGAGTTCAGAGAGAGTTCAAGACGTTAGTTGCCCAAGGTCACCCAGTGAGGTCCCTTCCCAGCCGGAAGTGGAGTCTGGGCGTCCTGGCTCTCAGTGTTCTTTTTCTCATTTTGGGTTGGTCATGTGTGCTTGCCGAAAGGCCAGGCTGATGCCCCCTCTCCCCACCCCGCACCCCCAAACAATGGGAAGTAAGAACCTTGGGCAGCTTGCCTGCAGACATGTCCCGAAGCAATGAAATGTCCAAAGCCGAGGTCGAAATAATAAGCCGGGCTGAGAGAGCATCTGCTTTGTTTGCTTGGTTTAGTGTGTTTTCATTACAAATGATCTGGATCCGATCCCGCCTCTGAGGCACCAGGGCTTTCTTTATTCTCCTGTTGGGCAGAAAGGAGAGTAGGGTGGGGCAGCTTAGCTGAGAAGTGCTGACGGGGGAGGCCGAGCAGGTCAAGTCCAGGGTTGGGGCCCTCTCCGTGAAAGCCCAGACAGGGGGGAGTGCCAGGCAGAGACCCAGGGGAGGTGGCTCTCTGTCAGGGCCTGTCACTCAGGAGGGTGATCATTTCACGGTGAATAATGTCCCTCCGAGCCAACCGAGATGACCCCAAAGGGGAGACTTACTCGAGATTGATCTGGGCAAGGAAAAAGCAAACCTTAATGAGCTCTGCAAGGAGCCTGCTGACATCTCTTCATCCCATAAAGCTGGGGAGTCATTCAAGAAAGGTGGGAAAGGGCCGGAGGGAGCTTCCACTTGGGCCAGGAGGCGTTTCGGCAACTTCCGTAATGGGAATGGCGCTCTGTGTTATTCATTGTGCAAGGCCTGTAACAGGAACTGCTGTCTAAATGCCTTTCGGAATTAAGTGTTAGGGGGTAGAAACGTTTCTTTGACAGAACTGGGACACGTCCCTTTGTCAGACAAGAGGACCACTGGGTCTTGGATTGGAAGAAGCATTAAAGGTCACCCACCCGCCTCATGCTGGACTTTGCTCCTATGATGTGCCTTTCCAACCAGTCAGCCATGTTGCAGGCTCACGCTGGGGTGTAGTAAGAGTAAGGAATTCGAAAAATCAAATGTATCGCCTTAGTACAAATAAAGATCTTAAAGAACGTGGCTTCAATGTGCAGGCAAATGGACTGCTTGGTGCTGAACCCCAGAGTGAGACAGACTTTGCCATCAAACTCAGGCAGCTTCGGGTTGCCTCAGGCTTCCCCCACCCTGCCCCTGGGGTCTGACCTGAAAATTTACAGTCTGGAAAAGCAGAACAGATTACATGCTGCTTGTGGGAAAGACAGCTCCCAAAGAGGAACAGGAAGAGAATGGGCTGGCCTACTACACTTCCAGACTCTCCAATCCAAAAACGTCACTTCCTCTGAGGAAGAATGAGTGACAGGCCAGGGATGTCGCTCCCTCCGCGGAGAAGAAAATTGCGAAAGTCTGGAAATCAGGGATTTCCCCTAATAGCTTTCTCCCAACCTAAAGGTAGGTATTCCACTGCTGAAGAAGAGAACTCAGGGCCCCAAAGGCCCTCAGAGTGAAAAATTCTGCCTCAGACAAGAGCCTCAGCAAAAATACCTCCCTGCAGACATACCCACGGGCCAGCAAAGCAGGTTTGGGCAGCCAGTAGCCAGTAAATGCATTGACCCGGTATCAGGATGATTTTGGCTGCAAGTAATGGAAAATTCCACCTCAAACTGGTTTAAACACTCTGAAGCCTTGGGGATTAGCATCTCAGTGAAGTCACCAAGGTCCTAGACTTGTCCTGTCTCTGCCGGCTGACCTCCGGCTCAGCTTCATTCTTAGGCAGCTTCCTCTGTCCCATGCTGGCTGCCGGTGGCCTTCTGGGTAATATGCCTCGTGCTTCCTTCTTTACATCCATTGTGGAGTATGTTGATCCTTTCTTTCTGACTGGACCAGCTCATTAACATGTCCATCCCCGGGCCATTGGGAGAGGAGTGTTGTGTTCTAATTGGCTTATGATCATCGGGGTCCACCTCTCGTGTTGGGGGTAACATCTGTTCCCCTGTAGCCCGTGGCTTGGTGGAGGTAGGTAGATACCTAAACAAAGCTGGGGTTCTATTAGGATGGAGGAAGGGGGGATGGATGTTGCAGAGACTCTGCGGTGCATAGACTTGCTGTAGAATGTTTATTGGGGTCTACACATGGGGACACTACCTTGGGTAGCGAGGAGAACAGGATTAGGCAGAGAGAGAAGTTGAACCACAACGCAGTTACAATGGGGGCCTCTGTTGATCCTGCAGGGAGCTCTAGAGCCGAGATGGCCCTTCCGAATTGTCCCAAATCATGGCAAGGGGGCCAGGCCGTTGAACTCCTGCACCAATTCGTCACTGCATGTGGGCTGCTCGAAGAATGTGGCATCAACTTCGGCAAGGCAGCTTCCCTTAGCTGAAGGCAGTTCCTGGAGGAGAACTCAGCTATGAGCCGTCAGCAGCCACAACACCAGACAGTGAGGGAGTGAACGTCTCTGTCCTTAAGGGGGGATCCGGGTGGCACACTACAGCATCCACTGAGAAGACAGCAGCTGTCTTTGAAGATCTGTCTTGTTCTCGCCTGTCTCTGCCGGGAACCCAAGACCGAGTCCAGGGAGACATGACGCCATCCTGTGTCACACTGCTCCGAGTACCCAGGGCTTCCCCTCAGGGACCCCGTGAGGGAAGTGAACGTGACGGCGCTTTATAAACCTCACCAGCACAAGGAATTCTGCCACAGCCTCTAAGCTCCCAGGACACTTTTGCTACAAGTCTTATCTTATTCGATGCCAGTTAGTTGGTCTTGGTCTGCCCATTTCCTCAACCATATTCGCCTCTGTGCCTAACATGGCGCCCAGCATGGAGGAGGGATGAGCTGGGCATTGGAGAAGGTGTGAATCTGCGTTGGGTGAAGTCAGGCAAGAAGGCAAGAAGGGAGGGGAGAGGGAGAGAGAACGGGAAGGAAGGGCCCACGTTCACTTAGGGATGGGGAGAGGGCCGATGCTCAGTCGTGTGGCCCCTGCTCCAGACTTGTTCTCCTGGACGGAAAAAGTCCACTGTTCCGGGGACCCCAAGCCCTCCTTGGCTTTCCAAGCAAATGTGTCAGCCTCACGTGGTTCTCTTCCTCCCTCCCTGGCTGCGGCCCCCGTGCTGCTTCCCTCTGACCTCCCCGGGCTCCGTCCTCTGACCCCTTCCCCATCTTATCTCCCTCCACAGGCAATTTCATTCAGTTCCCTGGCTTTCGGCATCATCTATCATTTAAATCCTCTCTCTTCTGAACTCGTATGACCAAATGTCCACCAGGATCTCTGATAGCAGATACAATTGAGCACTTGGTTTTTTCCCCCAAACCTGCTCTCCCCACAGCCTTTCCCATTTGGGGAGGTGACAGAGGGGACGGGGAGAGGACCCATTCTTCCAATTGCTTTACCCAAACCCTTGAAGTTATTCTTTACTCCTGCATTTTTCTCACACCCACATCCTGCCCGTCGGCAAATCTTTTCAGCTCTACCTTCCAAATATTTCTGGAATCTACCGCCCTGGTTCACGCCGGTGGTACCTCTTACCTGTTATTAAACTCACCTTCCACTGGGTCTCCCTGCGTTTTTAGCTTTTGCTTCCCTCTTCTCGCTGCAAAGTGATCCTTGTAAACCATGAGCCAGATCATGTCGTTCCCCTGCCCCAGACCCTCCCGAGCTCCCCACATCATTTGTGGCACTGGCTTTGAGACCCTCCGTGACTTGTCGGTCCACTGCTCTGACCTGCACCCACCACGCTGGCCACGATCCACTCCGCTGCATCCACACCGGCCTCCTTGCCACTTGTCAAGTGCACCCTGCCATCTCAGGTCACCCTCAGGCCTGGGCACTTGCTCTTCTCTGCCTAGGGAAGGCCTGTGGCTTTCAAGTCCCTGCTCAATGCCTTCTTCCTAGGGAGGACTCCTACAAACTCTATATGAAATAATGCCCCCACCCTAACCCCAGTAAGCCCCAGCCGCCTTAGCCTAATTTGGTTTCCCCATGACACTCATCTTCACCTAATATGTCATTGCACTCACTTGTTAACTAACGTCTCACCCAATTCTATCACTGTGTCCATGGTTCCTACAACAGTGCCTGGCTTATAGTAGGGGCTCAATAAATATTTATCGAATGAATGATTGGGCTTTGGAGTGAGACAGACCTTGGTTATAATCTCAGCACTTCCATATGCCAGCTCTGAGTCCCATAGCCAATTTTATAACCTTGCTGGGTCACAGTTTTTTCATTTGTGAAATGGGGAAATACTAGTGCTTACGACCTAGGATCGTTATGAAGATTAAGTGAATTAATATATAGCTGTTAGAATAGCACCTCGCACATAAAAAGCACTCATTAAAGGTAGCTGTCATTGTCCATCATTGTCGTTATGACAATCATCATTATTATTTATTCACAGGATGAGTCACATAGTCTGAGCCCAATGCACCACCCCAGGCCCCTAGCCTCTTCTTTCCAGCCCAGGGTGGAGCAGGTGATCCGGGTGGTGGCAGCCTGCCCCGTGAGTCAGTCCTGAGCCTCAGCCATGCCAGGGACCCCTGGCACCGGCTGCCTTGGCCAAGGGGCCCTGGGAGTGACTCATCAGGGCCACGGTTTCACCTGGGGGATACCTTGGCCGTGGAGTTTGGCTAGTAGAGCTTGCCCTCCCTGGGTCCTTCCAGGAAGAGCCTGATTGTGCTCTCAGGAACTGCACTTTGCCAGCAAAGTCAAGTCCATTTGTCAACGAGAGCTCGCGAAAGAGCCAAAGAGAAATGAGGGAAGGAAAAAGGCGGGAAAGAGGAAAGATAGGAAAAGAGAAAAGTGGCCTCGATCCTTTGCTTTCAAAGCAGGGCCCTGTCATGAACAGATCATGGGGTTCAACCCACCAGGCCTGGACACTAGTACGCATCTCTCTACTTACGAGCTGGGCGACCTCGGACAAGTCCCTTATTTCTCTGAGCCTCGGCTGTGAAAGGGAGAGGTCAGCGTCTGCCTTTCAAGGTTGTTGGGAGGATTAACTGAGTGGACCTACGCTGTTTTCAAGTCTCACATCCTTCACGAAGTCTCAGATCTGCCCTGTAAAGTCTCTGAGTTCCAGTAACTTTTGTAAAAGGAAAGGAGGAATTCCTTCCCCATTTTCCCCCCAACTCCCCAGTCCCCCACCTCCCGAGGAAGGGAACGGGCCAATCTAATTCATCCTTTCTTCCTTCATTCGTTCAACAGCTCTTTGTTGAGTACCTACTGTGTGCTACGTGCTATGCTAGGCACAGGGTATAGAAATCATGAGAGAGGCAGACAGTGCATAAGTGAGCAAGTAAATACACAATAACAAACTGTACTCAGTAGTAGACAGAACGGGTTGTTAAAAGAGAAGAAAAAAAAAACATGGTGAAACTATCCGAGAAAACCTCTGAGGTGGTGACATTTAAGCAAAGACACGAAGAATGAGAACGAGCTCCCATGTGAGGACCAAAAGGGAAGAACCTTCCAGAAAGAACAGCTTATACAAAAGGCCAAAGGCAGGAAGGAGCTGGGGCCGTTTAGGAAGTGCCAGGAGACCCGGATGTGGAGCGTCCCAGGCCAGTAGAGAGTGGCGTGAGAAGAGGAACCAGCCAGGCGACCCCGAGCTCACCTCCTGAATTTCCCTCCACTTGAGGATCACAGCCTTGCACTGTCTACTTCCACTGCCTCAAAATAGTCACCTCGTAAATTTTGTCCAGTTTTGTCCAGTTTTATAGTTGTTTACAGAGACAGGGCTTATGCGGGGACACCAGGGCTGGAAGCCCTGAGGGTTGTTGAAATGAGATCATATATGCAAACTGTGTGATACACTTCCTGGCACGTAGTTAGGGCTCATTAAAAAAAAAAAAAAAATTGGTAAGCTATCTTGAAAGAATGAGGGTGAAAATATTGAGAAGTGTTATTTTGGAATTTAAAAGAGGAGAGAGACTTTGGACTTAAAGTCATCCTCTTCTCCATAATCATTACAAAAAGAATGGGGTGGATCCGTCACCTCATCTGGAGAACTGTTCCTGCCCCACACACTGCAGGGCGATGGGGGGCCCTCGGCTGCACGCCCACAGCATCCTGCGCTAGCCTCTCAGTTAGCATCGTCACGCTCTCCTGAGTTGTCTCTCTGTGGACTGTGAGCTCCTCCATGACAGGGACTGTGCCTTCCTCATCTGTTTAATCCAAAACTTGAACAACATTTTATTTTTTCTTATTTTAGTTTATTTTATTTCAGATACACTTAAGAACTATTCTAAGTAGTGAGCTGACTCTCGCTAACTCACCTTTGTCCTAAGAACATGATCCTGGTGAATCAATCTCGAATAGAGTTTATATATTAATATCATTGTTATTTTCCTAAAGTATGGACTGGTTTCACATACAGACTGGCTTTTGGATTCTCTGCCTCCATGTGTTTCTCAGGCCTACTTTTTCAATGAGGATGGGGCAGGCTTTCCTCCAGGGACATTGCCCAGAGATTTCATTATTTACTGCTAAAGGAGAATGCCAAAAGTAATGATGTTAGGACGCTGGTTCCCAAACCCTGCATCCAGATGCCCTGAGGCAACACAGTATATTTTAAATTTTCAAGGGAAACAGCAATTCTCAACACCTGTCAGACACCATGCAAATCACTAGCCAAGGTGGTTCGCAGTTTCGACATTAGATAACAACATTTTTCCTTTCAATGGTGCCGTATCTTTGCAAAGCTGGGTTTTTGGTAGTGGTTGTGCTAAAAAGCAAGTACCATGGAAAAATCATTTTCCAATCTGAGCCTAAGGTTTGAGAATTTGTGCAGTGCCCAACAAGCACACACATCCCCCTAGTAATAAATTGACGTTTCTTAAAATGAAATAAAAATATTTGTGTATTTTTTCAGTTACCGGGGTGTTAGAACATAAATGCTTTTTAAGCTTTTTTAGCTCAAACTACTTAGTAAATGAAAGTGCTTGGTATTTCTTTTGACCTAGGAATGCCATGAAATAATTCCTGAGATGGGGGCCGTGAACCCAGAGAGTCTGAGAACTTCTACATTAGGTTATTTGCAACATCCATGTACTTGTTTGACGTTCTAGACGCTGAGCTCAAGACTTGATTCTGAACTCAATGGCCCTGAGAGTCTAGGAGCTGCCAGAGTGGTAAAAATTTACTGGGAGGTAAAACAGAGATGTAGCCTGTGCCTCTTCAACCCATCTAACTAGTTTCTTAATGAGCAGACACCACTTTGGAATAAGCTGGATGCACATCTTGCTGTTATAAAAACAGAAAAACAAGCATCCATTTGTGTGCCAAGGTTATGGTTTTATTATCTCGAACTAGGAGTGACCTGAGTATCCAGCTGGCCTGCCAGCTACTTCTTGCCAGAAAGAGAGACCACAGAGCAAGTGTCCTAAAGCTATGATTATTATTTTTGGGAGATATCCTCCCAGCTTTTCGCTTACTCATAAATAACCTGGTTCAATAAATTGCCTCATGTAGTTATCTTTGTTTGAAAAAAAAACAACTTTGTCTGGGCCATCCCACCAGGAAGGAGCATGCTCCAAACTGGGCCTTCAATGGGAACTTGATGAAGATGGATATGGCTGGGGTGAACCACTGGTCACACTCGCCTGAAATGTTTTCTAGGCTATTGAAATAAGGGAGTGGACTTCATTCAGTCGCCCATGTGCCTCTGTATCGGGATTAATTCCAGACCATTTTCTGGGAAGGATCTTGGCCCCATTTCCTGTGTCCACCTCTAGAGGAAGTAGGACAGCCTCTCTTGGAGCATGAATTCCTGTTAGCTCTCAACTCCCATAAGATGTTAAAGCTCAGTTTTCCGTTAATGTTCGTGAGTTTCTTTTCAACAGGCAGCATCAGCCCCAGGGCCATTGCACCTCCTTTTCCCTCTGCCTAGACTCTCTTCACCAAGCTATTGCCATGATTGGCCCCTTTCAACAAATATTTATTGAGTATTGCACGTGTGCCAACCACTATGCTGGGTGTTAATGGTTACCATTTATCAAATGCTTGCGATGAGTCAATCATTCTCCTAAACCATTAACGTGGAGTATCTCATTTAAGGCTCAGTGACAATCCAATGTTCAACAATAATCCAGCAAGTTATCCGCATTTTGCTGAGAAGGAAAGCGAGACACAGAGAGGCTAAGTAACTTCCCCAAGGTCACACAGCTAATAAATGATGGAGCTGGGATCGGAGCTCACATTCTTAACCACTCTTATATAGTCTCTCTAGCAGACACAGGAGGTCTTGGCCTCATTGGCTTACATTCGCAGATAAGTAATTTCAGATGGTCAAAGGTGGTAAGAAAAAAAGTAATAATAATAAACAAGGGTAATTCAGTAAAGACTTCCCAGCACCAGCAGGGAAGAGTAGCTACTTTATATCAGTTAGAAAAGCCTCCACTGAGGGGTCATCTGGGTTGAGACCTGAAGAAACCAACCGTGGGAAGGTATTCAAGAAAATCGTTCCAAGCGGAAGGAAGAGTGAGTACAAAGGCACCGAGGCAGGGCCAGGTTTGGCTGAGCATAAGAGAGAGATGATGGACCAGGAACCAGCTGATATACGGTTGCGCTTTTCAATCTGGGTTGCACACCACTGCCGGGGGATCTTCCAAAAATACTGGTCCCTTGGCCCACGCCCAGAGATTCTGAGGAAATCGGTCTGAGATTTGGCTTAGGCAAAAGGAATTTTAAAAGGAGATGGTTGCAGTGGTCCAATGAGGGATGATGGTGACCTGGAGCAGGGTCGTAGCATCTCTCCTTCAGCCGCTGCTCCCTCCACACAGGATTTTAAATGGCTCCGGGCTGGCCCCTCCCCCTCACAGCCCGTCTGTGGTCCACAGGAGCACTCACCTTCTTAGCCCGGATAACCCAAAGGCTGGGATGCTCAGCTGCAAGTGGACTGGGAGGGATTTGGCACCAGTGCACCAGCCCCACCTCACTGCTCAAACATCTGTCAGTCTTGTTGAGGGTCCCACTGAAGCTCTTACCAGACACATCAAGAGGAGTAATAGGTTGCCACAACTTTTTCCAAAGAAAACATCATCTCAAAGTCTTTAATCTCTGGCAACCCAACCTTGTTATATCAAAGTGAGCAAATCCACGAATTCTTGGCCATTGTGGTCCCTGTCACAGCTCATTTCGGGAGGTGGCATCTTTGTCTTCTTGCATTCATCAAGGTCGTCCAGAGGAAGAGAAACAATACAAAATGTATAAATAGAGAGAAAGAGATTTGTTTTAAGGAATCGGCTCACAAGATTATGAGTGGTCGGCGAGTCTAAAATCCGCAGAGTAGGCTGGCAGGCTGAAGACTCAGGCAGGAGCCAAGGATGCAGGTCAAGTCTAAAAGCTGTTTCCCGCAGAATTCCCTCCTGTTCAGGAGAGGTCAGCCTTTTGTTCTATTCAATCCTTCAACTGATTGGATGAGGCCCTCAGATTATGGAGGGGAACCTGCTTTACTTTCGAAGTCCATCAATTTAACATCCAGAAAAATGTTTAACCAAATATCTGAGCATCGTGGCTGAGCCAGGTTGACACATAAAATTAAATATCTCAGACAGGAGGCTACCCATCTTACATCTTCTTACATTATTATATTCATAGAATATTTCCAGAAGAGTACAAAAAAATCTTTTCACCAAGGGACTTTGGCTTTAGTGTAAGAGAGATAACTATTTTTTCTCAAACTTCTTTTTTTATATCTTTGACCTTTTTGTCATATATATATATGTTTTTCAAATAAAAAAATATTCTATAAAAAAAATGGATCAAAGCGATCATTGGATTGCGTTTTATTGGCCATCCACAAACTGCTTTCTTCCAATCATGCTTTAGGACGATGGAATGAGGACACAAGCCTACACGAAGGGACATTACAAGGAACCTCCACTCATCAGAGAGCGCCGTTGACATTTGCTACACACCTCAGTGTCCTCCAGAGAACATAATACTGATGTTAATGCCAAGAATGGCTGTAGTTCTCTTAGGTAGTACTTGGCGGCTTTTCCTCTTAGGAAGACTGAATGGTGTTACTAGCCAGTCTCCTTTCCTGTAACGGACACATAAAAGCGATCACATGCCTAGCCAGACGTAACCATGTTCACTTTTAACCTCTAAACACAATTTTGTGTTCTCGCCTTTATTTGTCTTTCTAGTCCTGTTTTTTTTTTACCTTTTATTATGGTAAAAATTTTCAAATATATACAATAGAAGAAAAAATTGTAAACTATATCCTTATGTACCAGTCACCCAACTTTATCCATTATTCAGTGTTGGTCCATTTTGTATTACAGACCCTTCACACTTTCTTTCAAACACCACGAGATATTTCTTCATTTTTTTAAAGATGAAATCTAATTTTCATACTATAAAATTTGCTTTTGTCAAGTGTACAATTTAGTGGTTTTTTAGTATATTCACAAGATGGAACCATCGGCACTCTATAATTCCAAGACATTATCATCAGCCTGTACCCATTAGCAGTCACTCCCATGCTCCCTTTTCCTGAAAATTCACAACAGAAATGTAGTTTGGCTGCTTTACCAAAGACCAAAATAACGATGGCTTAAACCAGATTAAGGTTTACTTGTCTCTCATGGAAGAGTCTGAGCATGCACAGTCAAGGGCGGATTGGGGACTGCATTGGAAGTCCAGGTTCTTTCCACCTTGTTACTCAGCCATGCTCACCATTTGGCTTCCGTCCTGTGGTCCAAGATGGCTGCTCCAGCTCCCACCATCAGGTCCACATCCCAGCCAGGTAGAAGAAGGGAAAGGAAAAGGGAAGAGTCCCTTTGTTCTAAAGGTGCCACCCAGAGGTTGCTCTCATCATGTCTACTCGCATTTTCATTGAGCAGACTTGGATACTTGGCTGCATCTACCTGTGAGGGAGACTAAAACAAAGTAATCTTTGGCTGAGAGACCAGATGCCCAGATAAGACTTAGGGGACCTGTTACTGAAGGAGGAGGGGACAGTGAGTAGTCAGGCTTAGAAGACCTAGAACAACAGGTAGGTTCAGCCATGAATGGGAAGAGCCACACTGAAGAAGTAGGAAAGCCGATGAGCCTGGAAAGGAATGGAAAATAGGGAACTCTTGCCTGGTCACCTTTATTTTCTCTGCGAAGCGAGACTCAAAGTCATCTGAGAGGCTGACTGTCAGTGTGCCGAGAAGAGAGGTTTGCAAAGCTCTGTCCCCGGCATTGTTTACAATCCATCAGGATGGAACAGCAGCCACACACTTGCAGATACCCTGAGAGGGTTCAAAGAACAGCTGTGCTTTTGGAGTCTTTTGAGTGTCATTCCCAGCTCTGTGCTTAGATGCTATATGGCTTTGCACAAGACAAGAAACCTGTTTCTCAATGGCCATAATAATGCCCACCCTGCCTTCCTCACAGTCCTGTTTTGGGTCCCACAGGAGAGCTGTGAAGGTGCTTTGTAAGTATGGAAAGTGAGACAGATGTGGATGGACATCATCATGAAGGGACAGAGTTGTCAGGGCAACTCCGAGTCTCGAGGAGAGGCAGGAATGGACCAGAAGGAGAGGTCGTGGGGACAGGACAGCCTCCCACACAGGCTGCCATCTCCCGCCTGGCCCCTCCAGGAGATCTGGGCTCTGCCCGCCTCTGGCCAGCATCAGAACCCTTCTGCTGCCTGAGTGATGGTGACAGAGGAGGGGACAGCCCACCAAGCAGCCCACAGATGCTGGGAGTCAGCCTCCGTTATGTCTTGAGATCGCTATCACAGAACCTTGGCCTCATCCCCTGCCCTTGGCCTTGGAAGCTCTCCTGGGACCTCTCCCTGACCCCAGGGCACTTCCCTGTCTTCTTGGCCCAGCCCAGTAAACAGTGTGAATTTCTCCACCAAGCCTTTGGCCTAGCAGAGCTTGCCATGTCCAGTGTGTGCACGCGCGCGCGCAAAAGCACACACACTCACTGTCTTCATACACGAGCACCACATATGACACACCACAGATACAACACGCAATGAGTATCAAACACGTACAAACATACCACGTACATATACCAAACTACACACACATGTTTCACACACTTCACACAAACGCAACCACATGCACATGCCCTACACATACACGCCATACACACGTACACACTCCCTTCTTTCTAACTGGTCTCTCTCTATCCCATATCCATTCAGCTCTCTCTACAGTTGCTCAGGTGATTTTTCTAAACACAGATAAGGCTACTTTTTAGTTTAAACTCCTTTCCCTCCTCCAGTGGCTTTCCAGAGACTTTGGGCTAAAATTCAAGCTACTGAGGCCATCTATAGTCTGTTCCCTGTGAGCCCTTTCAGCTGTCCCCCACCTTCCAGCCCCATTGGCCAATAATAACCAACGGCCCATCCCCCACCCCAGGCAGCCCCCAACCTCCGCTTTGCCCTTCTGCAGCCTTCTCCAGAGATCGCCCTGCTGCTCAGTCCTTCTGAAAAGCACACTCATTCTTCCAAACCCTGCTCAGAGCTCACCTCTTCTACCAAGATTCCCTGACTCCCCAAGTAGTAGCCCCCTTCCTCTTCTAGGGGTATGCAGTGGTGTTGCAGAAAAATCAGACCGGCGAGAAACCAAGTAGCACTGAGTGAGTTGGAGAACTCAAGTTTATTATGCCGGCAGTCCCAGAAGAGCTAGTGCTCTGAAGATCTGGGCCCTGAGCTCAGGGGCAACCTTGATTTTGTAGGGCTCATCTGTGCAGTTACAGTTGGCATGAGTCGATCGGTTAATTTTCCCTCAGGCGGTTACAGAGCATGAGATTCTCAGACAGGAATTTAGGCAAAGGGGATACATCTGTTATCCAGACAGAACAAGCATAAGGGAGGGTGAGTCTTCAGTTGATCTCGAGGTCACCCTGCCCTTCGGCCTATGCGGCAAGCATGTCTACAGAAGCAGAACAAGGAGCTGATTACCAGGTCAGCCATTTGAGTAGAAAATTCCTCTTCATTGGAGAGACTTGTTTCCTACATCTGTACCCCTTGCTCGCCGGTGACCTTCTCAAAGTCACTCCATATGGGGCACTGGGTCCTGGCATTGGGCAGGTGCTCGGTGAACGCTGGGCAGGTGGCACTCACCCTCTCATCCCCGCCCCCACAGATCAAAGTAGAAAACCAGCATGACTACCAGGACGTCACCAGCATGGTAGCGATGGCCAAAACCTACGCCACCACCGAGGCCTTCATCGACTCCAAGTACGACATCCGCATCCAGAAAATTGGATCCAACTACAAGGCTTACATGTGAGTCCCTGGGCAGCGGCTGGGACTGCGGGGAGGGGTGGGAAGAATGGAGATTAGAGATGTGTGTCCAGCCGTGTCTCCCCCACCCCAGGCAGAGACCCCCTCAGCACGTCACGCCCTTTCTGACTCCTTTACTGACCTTCTCTGGTCTGTACAGCTGAGGCTGATGTTCCATCACGGCTTATCCCAGGGCGGAAATCTGTCTACCTAAATGAGGACTATCTCCCCAGGGGAAGAAAGATGCCTTGTTGGGGTTTGGGGCTTGGTCAAAAAGCTGAAGGGATGAAGAAGTACAAATTGGTAGTCACAAAGCAGTCATGGGGATGTGGAGTCCAGCATAGGGACTATAGTCAACAATATCGTAATGGCCGTGCGTAGTGCCAGGTTGGACCTAGAGTAATCGGGGGATCACTTTGTAAATTATACAAACACCTGAAACTAATATAAAATTTAAAAACAAATTTAAAGAAAAAGAAAGACACCTGGCATGTCTGAGGGGAACTTCAAGTATATACAGGATGTATGTCATAGGAGACAAGACTGAAAGAAACTTGAGGACAAATGAAGGAGGACAAATGCCTAGTTGAAGGTTTTGAATTGTCTTCTGTTCTCTTCTGAGCAGAAAAGTCACATGATCTGACTTGTATTAATAAAAAGATGGCTCTGGGGCCATGGGCTGCAAAGGGGTTTCTCTGGAATCAATAAGACCAGTTAGGAGATTGTATCATATTTCTCTGGCTGCAACAGAAACCACATCTGACTAATGTGATGGAGCTTTTCAAAGAGAATGTATTAGAAAACTATGGTGTTTATCAGAAACTTAAATGAACAAACAAACAAAACCACTAAATTATCATTATCAGAAATATTAGGATCCAGGGCAGCCCCAGGGATCATAGCCAGAAGCAATGGACGATCTTCATGGCACTTCGATCGGGAAGTGAATCTGCCCCAATCACTTTCAGGACTTAACTCGAGTTTATGATTTCACGGAAATAGTGTGGATTAGTCCAACTTGGGTCACAGGCGTTTGGTTAGAAAAGGGCAGGAAACCAGTAAGCAGAGTCCCACCGAGATGGCATGCAGTATGGGCAGGGTCATTCCCCTGTGGAAACGGAGGTGCCATGATTAAGGGAAAAGGAATGAGCGACAGAAAATGCAGCACACATTCGCCCCAGGGTGGGGGTGGCTGGGGCACGGCAGAACTGATGCCGGAGCTGTGGCTCTCAGGACAAGTGGGCGTTCTTGGCTGGGTGAGAGGGCTGGGTCTTTAGAGAGGTTTTCTCTGCTCCGAGGCCTCTCTCTGTCACTTTGGAATGTTGTTGTTGGTTCCACTTGAACTGACAAGACCCCGGAGAGCCAACCAGGGCCTGTTTGCCAAGAATTTATGGAGCGCTGACTGTGCACATGGCTCCATATTGGAGGACCGCGACGCCTGGCTCTGGATGGTTGGAAGTTTCTATATGCTTCTGTGCAATGAAGCTTGTGCTGCAGGTCAGGGTCAGCAAACCACAGCCCACATGCCCAATCCAGCTGCCACTGTTTCTGTAAATAAAGTCTTAACCATCACAGCCATACATATCCATGTATGTAATATCTAGGGTTGCTTTTGCACTGCCTGGATTGCCTAGACCAGGGGTCGGCAAACTTATTCTGTAAAGGGCCAGATTGCGGGCCATACAGTCTCTGCTGTAACTACTCCATTCTGCCATTGCCTGGGTAGCTGGAGAACATGCAGGCAGTTGACCTCTAAGGAAATATGCCCTGGAAAGGGATAGAGCCAGTTCTCGAGGAATACTTCTGCCCTGTCCTGCCAATCGCTCTTCCACCCATTTACCAGGCCATACCTGTCACCACTCTCAGCGCCCCCGGGGTGATGAGATTGTCCCCTCTGCCCACTCTGCGTCAGGGGACATCCCAGTGTGGCAGTCCAGCACATTCCGAAGGCCTCCGCCGTCTCTCGTGATATCACTTCCCTCCCGTCCTCACTGTTAGACTTTCCACTTGACATTGACGACACCTTGTCCCAGTTTCTCTTCTTGAGGATTACCTCACTGCCGCCTTGTTGATGCTGAGCCTTTCTGCCCTGACAGCTCCAATCCGTCATTAGTTATGGCGTTTCCTGGACCTCGGCCTGGCCCAGATCCGAGGGAGGGGGTTCGTGTCAGGCCTCAGTGTAGAACGTCCTCTCCACCCCTGACCATTCAATCTCCTTTCTGGCCTCCTTCCTGCCCTGCACTCAGGCCTTTGTGCCTGTTGCTACAGGGGTGTCATTGTTTTCAGACCCTCTCAGCAGACAGATCTAGGAAAGCTGTGTGTGTATCTTAACCCGTGTATACACACATATCTGTAATTATTTCTATAACAATATCCGTCTATGTCTAAAGCTAAATGGAGACATCATATTGCTGTCTCAGACTTTGATATCGTGCCACATGATTCATCTATAACTTCCCACTCCAACAGGGGAAAACCTGGCTCTCACCATCCACCATCCTTTTACTGACTTGTTCATTCCCAGTACACGTGCTCAGTTGCAAAACCGTTAACCCATAGCCCTACGAGAAACGCTACCAGCTTGCGTAGTCATACAGTCTCCACTCATTTCCAAGGTTACTTAGGTCGGCTCCTTCACCCCAACCCCCTCCTTCTTCATTGAGAGAGGTCAGTGTCATACATTTGCAATATAGACAGAATCTTTTGTCACAGTCTACATTCCATCCTACATGGCAGCAGCTGGATCACATTTGAGCCAGCTCACTGTTTTCCCCAAGCCTGTGACGGGCTCTGCCATGGACAGTCATAGCTAAAAGCGTGGAGTTTCTCAGATATGGTTTGGTGGCTTCTGCCGCTAAGTGGGAATGATAACGATAATAATGTCCACGTCATTAAGTTTTGTGAGGCTGAAACAAGCCAGTGCTCGCAAAGCCCTTAGACCCATGTCTCACACATAGAAAGCACTCATTAAATATCAACTCTCACTCTCATTATCTTCCTGGAAGGAGAGCAATCTGGCTGTGTCCCTTCCACTCCTGGCATTTGAATGCCTTCTTTTCTTGTCTCCACTTACCAGAAAATAATAGCAGCACCCATTATACTATGAGATCTGTGGGAATATTTCCTTTAATCTACACACTACCGTTTAAGGATGGTACTTTCATTATTCCCACTTTACCAACGAGAAAATAAAGTCTCCAAGTTGTTGTCCATGGTTATACAGCTAGAAAATGCTAGGACCAAGATTCGAACCCACATCTGCCTGATTCAAGTCAGTTTTACCTTCTCTTACCACTGTATAGATCCCATTAAAGCAAACCCTACTCATCTCAATCGCTACCTTCTGGGTCAAATTAAGAGACTCTGGTTTCTTCTTCGTTTCCCCCAGCGCTCTTCACTCATTTTGCATATTGATAACCCTACCATGCCTATACTCTGGTTTTAGGCTAGTCTACCCTCCTGGATAGTCAGCAGCCTGAGTAAGGGGCATCTCTGCACACCCAGATTATTTCCCAGGACACAGGGTAGCCCAGTGAGTGTTTGCCAAATTGAATTGAGCTGAGTTGAGCTGAACCGAATGAAACTAAACTGACGTAAAGTTCATCAATGTCGCTGCACCCCTTAGTAATTATGACTGCTATCAGCCGCCATCTAGTCTCAGCATCTGCCATCCTCAGATACATTTTATTTTATTTTTTTTTGAAGGATATATTTTTGTAGCAATTCCTCTCCCCAGTTCACCCTTTAATCCAACCGCATGCCTTCTCTTGGCCATAAAACAAATCGCTTTACCTCTGCCACTTTGCTGAGCCTAAATTTGCCATCGGAGGTGAATTGTCTGGATTTTTCCCCCGCATACACACAGTCGCTTACCCACCTACTGCATGCTAGGTCCCACTAGACATCAGGGGATCATTCATACATGTCTCCTGCCCTCAGAGAAAACAGGACACTAAAGCAGTCATTACAGGTGAGATGAGCATCGCTAGGCATTGGTATAGGGTGTGATGTAGGGGGCCCCACTCTTACTGGGGAACGTGGGCTGCCAAGACGTCACGTTGCAGATGAAAGCTGAAGGATGAGTAAGACTTAGCGAGGCAAAGATTAAGACGAAGACTGGCTCAGGCAAAGGGAAGAAGATGTGTGGAGGCCTCGATGTAGGAAAGAGCCATGGGCATCAGAACACCTGCAGGGGGTCAGCTGATGCTGGAGCAGAAAAATCAAGGAAACTGAAGGCTTTCCTGCTCTTCACCATGGGAAAGGAATCACTCCTCC
>NW_006437736.1:3107453-3133511 GCF_000325575.1 Pteropus alecto
CACCAGGGGTTATACTGCCCTAGTTCTTCTCAAAAATAGAGGCCAAGGTTTGGAGGATTTCATCCAATGATATAGACTTTTTTAAAATTTAGTTTTTAGATGTCAAAGGTGGCTTTGAAAAAGATACATAAAGTCCAAGAAATAAGGGCAATCAACATGAAAAATAAAGCTGAGGACGGGATGTGCACCTAGGAATGCATGTCATAATCTGAGCCAGATATTTGAATCAGAGCCTCCTAACAGCCAAAGTGAAGAAGGAAAGCAGATCAGTGACAGCTATCCCTAATGCCCTCACTGTGTTATTTGTTCTGATACCAGGAGAACCTCCATCTCTGGAAACTGGAAGGCGAACACAGGCTCTGCCATGCTGGAGCAAGTGGCCATGACAGAGAGGTAAGAGACAAAGGAGGTGCTTATGGAGAGGCAGCAGCCATGGTGGAAGATGGGTGAGGTCTACAACAAAAAGCCTCACCGCCCACAGGTCACCTTCCTAGGCATGGCCCCTCGATTGCCCATATCGAGCTGCAGAGCAGGTATTAGAACCTCATTTTATAGAAAGTTCAGAAAGGGAATGTGACTTGTCCAGGGTCACGTAGCTGGTCAGTGACAGAGCAGAGGATAAAATCCTGATGTCTTGACTCCAAGTCCAGGAGTCTTTCCAGTCCTTGTCAGTCTCTCTCTGCTCTGACCACGTCATGGAAGTGTCCTTATTGGGGCACGAGGGCTATGGGAGTGTCTGCTCCTCTCTCAGACTTATTTCCATCCCATTGTGAGGACAGGTTTCCTGTGAATCATTAAGGTGGCAGCTGTGCACTCTGGCTGAAGGTCCCTCGGGTCTTCTTTAAACATTCTGTGAGCCACCCTCACCTAAAGAAGGCCCAGTCACCTGCTCTCAGGGCCGACAGCACACACACTCTCTTTCCTGCATGCCCAGTGACATACACGTGCAAGCATGCAAAGGTACTGAGCAGAGCTTGGGCTTTGGGGTCAGAGAGATCCGTCCAGTGAACATGAATTGGGTGCCTATTGCATTCCATGTTGTACTGACCACTAAAGAGACCAAAATTAAAAGATCCAACCCTTCCTTTTTCAAAATTCTCTATCAGTTGCAAGTGTCAGAATGCAAATCTGATTGTTTTTAGCCAATGGAGGGAATTGATTGGCTAGTGGCAATGAAAACTCCAGAAGACTCGAGGGCTCACTCTACCCACTTCAGTTCAGCCTTCTTCTATATTGGCTCCGGTCCAGCCAGATCTCTCATACGGTGGCCCATAGTGGCTCCAGGCTTTCATCCTGACAGTGTCCAGTCCAGCAGAGAGAAAACTTCTTTTTCCCAACCATTTCAACCAAAGCCTGGACACTTGAGCCTTATTCACTGATTGGCCTAGCTCAGGTCACATGACTATCCCTGAACCAATGGCTGTGGCTCAGAAAGCTGCATCTCTGTGATTGGACAGACCTATGTCATGTCTGCCCCTGGAGATTGGAGCAGGACCACCCGCTACAGCAAGAGTGACTGAGGGAGACTTAGGGGGAGATGTAACGCCATGGAAGGAAACAAACGTTATGCAGACTAAAATTATAGTCATCCACTCCCAGCTCCCCAGCTAACAAAGGAGACGGAGTGTGGTGATGTTAGGGTGGAGGTGAGAGTTAGGTGCTTGCGGTGGGAGCACAGAGAAGGGGCACCCAACACAGACCAGGGAGGGGCGAGATCAGGGAAGGCTCCCTGAGAGAGGCAGTGCCAGAATCACATACAAATGAGTAGGAGTTCGGAGGCATTCCTTTATTACTTTGTTAGTTATTTGTTCAACACCAACTGGGAGCCAGTTATTGAGCTAGGCCCTGGAGAAATGGTGGCCAGCAAGACAGCCATGGTCTCGGCCCTCATCGAACTTCCGTTCAGGGGCTATAAGCTGAGAAAGCAGCATGAACAACAGTGAGTGGTCCTGCCCCACCTAAGCTGTGTTACCGAGGGTAAGTTAACCGACCTTTCTGAACTTCTCCAGCTGTAAATTGGAGGTAATAATACCCAGCTCTAGGTGCTGATTGAGAGTGATGTTCAATACCTAACCCAGTACTGGCCCGTGGCAGGGAGGGGCGTTGCAGACGGGGCTTCCCTCCCTGCCCCTCAACTCCAGGTGGCAGCTGCTGCCTTCAATCTGGGAACCCACCTGTGCTAACTAGTCTTGGGCAGGTGCGCTCATTACCTGCCACAAGTGAATCATCTGATCTGGGGCAAGCTTATCCTTCTCCCAGTGGGCATTCATGGGATCGTCACGGCCCTTTTCTCCCTGGCCTTTCCAGAATGTGAATCCAGCCTTCCTCAATGCCTCAAGAGCTGCTCATAAATGTCCCTAGCCGGCCACCACGTCACTGACTCTGCTCAGTTCCAGGCCACATGGGCCATCCCTGCAGGAGCTTACCATGGCAGTGGGTCTGCTCTGGCCTGGAATTTACTTTCTGTTCTGCAAAGTCATGGGACAGAGCTCCTCAGTCCCATCTCCATAGGCAGAACATCCCTGGGACCCATAAACAGGCCCCAACCCTTCCCTCCACCCGGCTCAACTGCGTTCCAGGAAGCCTGACTCCCAGGCAAAACCAGAGACATGGTTTGGTCAGTGCAAGTCCTACCCGGCCGGAGGGGAGCGTGGACCCCATGTTCTCCGGTCTCTTCCACACTGCTCCACCCACGAAGTTCTTTCCTTGGCCCTGAGGGGATTGGGGTGCTCTATGCCCCCTGAGGTGCACCCAGTAGGTGACCCGGAATTTTGTCATTGAAAACAACCTCTAGAAATCAGTTGCCTCTGGGCCTACGTACAGACTTCCGTCTTCCATTGAGAAGAAACTTGATTATGAGTGTGTCTCAGGGCACGGGTCTCTCTAAGCTGGAGGTGCCCCGCCAGTCAGCCGCTGGTGCCAAATACGAGGTCCCAGATCAGAGAGTCCAAAGTTTGTCCCTCAATGTGGCTGCATGTGCGACTCACATGAGAAGCTTTAAGAACGTGTGGAGATTATCCTCACATCTGGCTGTTTTTGTGTGTGTTTATTTGCTTAACTCTCCTGGTGCTTCTGCTGCACAACCAGAATCAGACCAAGGCCGTCCCCTTCCTCAGATAAGGAAACTGAGGCTGCAGGAGGGACCGGCTCACCCACAATTATTGAGAAAATGAATAGCGAGAATCCAGGTTGCTGGTCTTTCACGCCGATGGAGAACAGACTGTGATGTGTTCTGACAGAGGAAGGTGGCTTGCTCCGACTATGGAATCAAACAGCATCCAGGTTTGGAAGCCGGCACAGTCCATCATTAACCTCTCCGAGCCTCAGCCTCCTCATCGGTAAAATGAATTCAACCTTCCTGATGGAGTCGTGGCGTTAGAACGAGGACTCAGCCACCCCCAACACACACATGCACAGCACGCCTGGCACATAGCAGAAGCTTAACAGGCATGAGTTTATGGAGTTAGAACGAGGACTCAGCCACCCCCAACACACACCTGGCACATAGCAGAAGCTTAACAGGCATGAGTTTTCATCCTCTCTTTAGTTCTGTGACCTCCCATGCTGCTGCTAGAGCTGAATCAAAGAATTGAACTAGGAGCCAGGAGAGCTGGGTAATCAATCCTGGCTCTATTACCGTCTTGCTGTGTGATCCGGCCAAGCTTCTCTCCCTCTCTGGGCCTCGATGAGCAAGGGCAGATACGATGAGTTGGTTCTAAGAACACTTGGGCCATGATTTCTTCTCACTCCAGGCCTTGTGGCTCAGAGACACAAATAGATCTCAGAGCAGGCATGCCCCGTGTGACCCTGGAGAGTGGGGAGAGAAGCAAGAACAGTGACACAAAGTCCCCTGTGACTCTCAAATCCAGCCACCACAGGGGAGGCCAAGTGCGAGCCTGGGGAGACTTCTCACATACAACCGTCCCCTTGTTGCTGGGGCAGAGTCTAGCGTGGAGATCTTTTCCCTGCAAAGTAAACTGGCCTCACAGCCATCGAGTGGCTGGAAAGAGAACAAAGCAGCAGGTCCAGAGGGCCAGGCCCCGGCCTGGGGAACAGCCCCACAGGCTCCCCTGCCTGCCCACCCCAGGCTCGAGGGAGAATGCGCCCTTTGTCCCCCTCCGGCTCTCATCTAGCCTGGTCGCCGGGGCTGGAAGGGCAGCCGGGAGGGATTTCTGGAGCCCTTGAGCCGCTTTCCCAAGGGAAAAGGGCTGCAGAGGCAGCTGGGGTCCAGGACAGCTCTGGATGGGGGCAGGGCCAGCTTCCCGCTACTGCGGAGCCAGCAAGGTGGGGCTCTGGGGTAGGGCCGGGGATCGTTCCGACTCTTACCTTCCACCTTCCTCCCTCCTGCCTGCCTGGCTCCCTTCCCTCCCTCCCTCTCTCTGTCTCGCTGCCCATCTATGTCTCTGCCTTTTTTCACCTTTTTACACTCCGTCCTTCCCACTGCCTCTCTGTCTCTCTGTGTCTCTGTCTCTTTCTGTCCCTCCGTCTTTCCTGCCACATCTCTGTCTCCTATTACGTCTTACCCTCTCTCTCCATCTCTGAATGGGTTCCTGCGTGTCACTGTCTCTCTTCGCTGCCTGTTTTTCTGTGCGTTTCCCTGTGTCTCTCCATCTTTATGTCTCCACCTCTGTCTCCTCCTGCTCCCCCTTCCCTACTGTGTCCCCTCTACACTCACGTCTGTCTATCCATCCCTGCAGGTACAGGCTGTGGGTGGACAGCTGCTCAGAAATGTTCGGCGGCCTGGACATCTGCGCCGTCAAGGCCGTCCACAGCAAGGACGGCAGAGATTACATCATCGAGGTGAGGGATGAGGCAGAGGTCCTCCTGGCTGGGTCCAGCGGAAGGAACCCAAATGTGGTCTCCCGCATGATCGGCTGTGTCCTGACCCGTGGTGGGCAGCTCCCAGGGGCTTCTCACCCACCGCCCTCATGCACTTCCCCACCCCCTCTCTCAGCTGTATCTAAGGCCTTGTGTCCAGGGGTTCTGAGCTGGGCCTTGAAAGCTCCAGGCATGAGGTTTAACGGTTTTCCCTAACCCAAAGGCCCATGGGTGAGGCAAGGCCATCAGCAACATCCTGTCCCATTGGGCCTCTCAAATTTTCTGTGTCCGACTGTGTAAAGTCACCATGCAGAGCTTCCATCGTCTGTTCACCCAACAAACATGTCCTTCCGGGCTCCCATGGGCTAGGCATGGGTGTGGCTCTGGGGACACAAAACAGAGGTGGGATGTGCAGCCTGGCAGGGAAAAGGGTGATAAACAAGCAATAGCAGGGCCCTGAAGGTTAGGGAAGGAGACACGGTCATGCAGGGGTGTGAATGGAAGGACAGATGTGGGGACAGTAATTGTAAGAGAGAGGTTCAAGCGGGGTGAAGGTCCTAGAAGCTGCCCCACAGCCCTCCTGCAGCCCGCGTCTCTCATGGGGCCACGACCCCCTGCCATCCTCCAGGACCATCACCTACTTGTCCCTGTAGTCCTGTGCCCTCCGCCACCGCCACCAACTTCCTGTCCATGCTCCTCCGGATCCCACAATCCCCCGCTCTCCTCCCTGACTCCTGTCTGTCTCTCCCGGCCCCGCACCCTCCTCTCCCCTCTCTTCAACGCCCCCTCCGTGTCCCCCACAATCACAGCTCACGACTCTCCACTGCTTTCCCCTCAAAATGCCCCTCTGGCCTCAGAGTTCTCCCTTCTCCCCAGTTTCACACGGGCTCACACACACCCCCCTCCCAAGAGCCGCTTCTGGTGCTCGTCACACGGCAGCCGCGGGCAGCGCTGACACGGGGCCAGGACACTGGGCCAGGTCGCGGGAGGGAGAGCCCTGCGGCTGCCCCTTCCTGGGGAAGCACATGGCCGGTGACCTCCGGAGCCAGCTCCTCTCCTGTCCCTGGGACTCACGGTGCAGCGGGACCAGGAGACTCGGAGCGGGGAGCCGGCTCAGAGGCTGTCGCACCCGCGCCCAGGGAGCGGCCGCCCTTGGAAGCGAAAGGGAGCGAGTCCCAATGGACAGTGGACACAGCCCCCCACCCAGAAGCCCCCACGGAGGAGCTGCCTCTGCACTCGTGGGTTCGGTCCCCGTTCTGGGGACCGGGCTCCCTTACGGGCAGGAGCGAGTGGCTTTTCCTCTGGCAGCCACCACACCTGAAATGCCCCCCTGTGGCCCTTCCCGAAGGAGATGTTGAAAGGGCCTCGAGCAGAACGACCACCCTGCACGCCGGGGCCAGGGTCTTCCCTGGCGGAATGAGCCCCACCTTCCTGAGGCGCCCTGGGATCTTCAGACCAAGGGCAGGCCGAGGGCCCTCCAGCCTGGGGCGTTGCATCTCTTGAAACCCCTCCCGGCCCTCCTGCCTCTGCATCTCCTCACAGGACCACCAGACACGAACTCGGGTTTGGCACACACGCACTCACTCATTCATTCATTCCTTCGCCACGAGCCCCGACCCTGGGCGCCAGCCCCTGAGCCAGGTGATGGGGCTGTAAACACGGTAGCAGAGACCCTGCCTTCTAGAGCTCCCATGTAGAGAAGCGATCGCAATCAACAGACGAGGGACTCTCCCCTCCGCTCCATCTTGTGAGCTCAGCCCCTTCTCCCTGCTTAGCACCCTCTCTGCCCTCCAGCCTTCCTGCCTCTCTGAGTCTCCATGACTTTCACTCCTAGGAAACAAAAATCTGTGCTCGTGGGCCCAGGCTCCCTGCCTCCAGACACTCAGAATGGTCAGGGATGAAAGATTTCTCATGTTAAAAAAAAAAAAAGCAAACTTAGAGTTTGGACTTCAAAAAACAAAAAAAAAAACAACTCAAAAACGTTCCAGAGGAGGAAAAAAAAGATGACTTTTTCAGATGGTATTTTTCTCTCAGAAACATTGAGGAGTTGTTTTCCTTGCTTTTGGGTTTAGGGTGGAGTCGAGGGAGATGAGGAACTTGCTACCAGGAAGATAAAAGGTATTTTTTTCCCAGTCGGGAAAAAAAAGCAGAAGAGATCCAAAAATACCGATCTCTTCAGCCACCTCTGTGGTGAGAACATAAAATGTGTGTGACATGTTTTGTGAAGATCCTCAAAGAGAAATATTCAGGGGACAGACCCTTGAACTTGTCCTCCATGACCTGTCCGGAGAATGACATTGCTCACTGGAAAAAATGTTTCCCCTGGGGAGACCAGAGTGTCCACTTCCTTTGGCCGTGTCCACCATGGGGATTCCAAAATGCCTGACCTCAGGTTCCTTGTGGTGGCTGTTTTCCACTGCACGGAATGTAGGAAACAGAACCCAGAACAGAGAGAGGTGGGCAGGGTCAGGGGGAGAAGGGACAGGCCTGTGTACATCTAGACGAGCTCCACAGTCACCACCCAGCTCAGCCCACGTTGACCGAGACACTGTCCACGTGACAGGTACTGGGATCTGGGATGGCAAGGGCCCAGGCCCAAACCACGGGGAGCTCAGTCTGAGGGCAGTTTCCAGGGCTGTGCTAGAGTCATCATTCACATCCCTGAGTTCGTCTTTCAGCTTCCCAACCACAGTGGGTGCTTTAGATTCCAAGACCCTTAAAAGTCCCAGCTGGAAGGGTCTTCACAGCTGCCCAAGCCCCTCAGCTTACAGGTGAGAAAAACAGTGAGCCCACAGAGGAAAGGTGACCTGCCCAACATCACACAGCAAGCCCACAGAAGAACCTAGTCTTGGAACTCAGGTTTCTTGTCCCTGGTTCTTACCCAGAGAGCTGTTTCGGTGCTTAGTGAGAAGTAGAAAGACCATGGTTTGCTGGCCATGTGTCCTTGAACTTGCCACTTCTTTGACCTTCAGTTGCCTCATCATTGAGATGAAGATGATAGTGGTACCTGCCTCAAAGAGCTCTTCTGAGATTTGTGTGAGATCATCCACACCTAGCGCTGAGAACAGTGCCCGCCTGGCACGTAGTAGGTGCTCAATAAAAATAGCACCCGTGCGCATCCCTATCATTAAGAACAGGACTTATCGCAAGGACGTTTCACTCCCCATTCAACAGGTGATTTCCGAGGACACAGTGGTTTAACGGGACGTGGGGCTCGTCCTGGGGGCCTCGTAGTCTGGTTGGGGAGGCGCGAGCACACAGCAGATGACGGCGCTGTGGGCTAAGCCGTCCAGTAGGACGGCCGAAGCCAAGGCAGTGGGAGGACAGACAAAGGTGGCTTATCAGAGCTCGCTCAGTCAGGGAGGGCTTCCCAGAGGAAGGCCGGGTGTGTGTTTGTGGATAGGTGAGTTAGCCCGGTAAAGAGGGAGCTGAGGGAACGGCGTACATAGGACCTAGATGGGAGGAAGAACCTGGGGGAGCCCAGAGCTTGGGGAAGGGGAGACGAGACAGTGAGTTTGCTGGAGGTGGATGGGTGAGTAGGGCCGGCCAGGAGTGAAGGGGGAGGGGGAGAACCTGGATGCTTGGCCTATGGGACCTTAGGCAAGTCCCTTCCCACCTCTGGGCCTCGGTTCCCTGGCTGCAAAAAGAGCAGGGTGGGTAAACACGGGGAGTGAAGGGGGAGGGAGAGATCCTGGATGGTTGGCCGATGGGACCTTAGGCAAGTCCCTGGCTGCAAAAAGAGCAGGGTGGGTAAACACGACCTGTCACGTGCGTACTTTGCCCCTTTGAGGAACAGCCTGCTCCCCGGGGAACGAGTTTCGCGGCCAGGCCAGCGTGTGTTCTGCCAGAGGCCTGGGAGCGGGCTTTTCCTGTCCCTCTTCTCTCTGAACCCCGCCAACATCTGCGTCTTTTTTTTTCTTTTTTTTGTCACAATCGAACCCCCACCTCATTGCTTCCGGCTTTTTGGAAAGCCTTGCCCTTGGGCCAAAGTTCAGGAAGCCAGCCCCGACCTTGGGCAGGGGCCAAGCAGGGAAAAGAGGGAGCGGAGAACAGCTCCCCAAAAAAACAGCAGAAAAGGCCAGCAAAGGCTGCTTGGCCCTCTGACACATTTCTGTAGTCCGGCGAGTGTAGACTGCATTGAGCTGAATCCAGGGAGTTGACTTAGACTGAACTGCGGGGAGCTGGATATCTCGGGAGGGGTCATTCCCAGCTGGAGGCGCTGGGCTGGGTGTTTGCACGGAGAACATCGCCATCTAGTGGTCACTTCTGGTCTGAGCGCTGAGCCTGCTCTCCTGCCGGCCTACCCAGGCAAGGGCGTCCCTCAGGCCGTCTTTCTCTCCCGCAGGTAATGGACAGCTCGATGCCCCTGATCGGAGAGCATGTGGAAGAGGACAAACAGCTGATGGCCGACCTCGTTGTCTCCAAAATGAGCCAATTCCTGATGCCGGGGGGCACAGTACCCTCACCCCTAAGGCCTTGGGTAAGGTCCTCAAGAACAAAGGAGATTTTGTAGCCATAAGAAATGTCAGGCTGTCTGGGAATGGGGGGCCCTAGGTCCACAGGAGATATCCCCAGAATGGCACCACCCTAGGGAGTAAAGAATGAGGTGTGGACGGAGACGGGGCATCAGGGAGAGCTTCTCCACCCTGCTCCTGACACAGTGTCTGGGAAGCTCGGGAGGAAGGGGCCCTTCCTCCCTTCGCCATCCTGGGGAGAAAAGCCTTGTCTCAAATGGGCCCCTGGTGTCTGTGGACAGAGCTTATTAATGTCAGAAGTCGGTTGTCCCTCTGTGCCCTCCACCCTGGACCTTAGCAGGGAACGGAGTGTGTGTGTCCGTGTGTGTGTGTGTGTGTGTGTCTGTGTGTGTGTGTGTGGGTGCCCGAAGGAAGTCGTGTAATCTTTTTATGGTCGCTCCTTAATTTCATCCGTGTGTGTGTGTGTGTCCGTGTGTGTGTGCTTGCCATGTACACACATGCCCTTTGTGCAATCCCAGGGCACCAGTCAACAGA
The DNA here is from genome assembly GCF_000325575.1 of Pteropus alecto. Taxonomy (NCBI): domain Eukaryota; kingdom Metazoa; phylum Chordata; class Mammalia; order Chiroptera; family Pteropodidae; genus Pteropus; species Pteropus alecto. Next base: position 3,117,281 of record NW_006437736.1, read on the forward strand.
GACTGTTGTGTCTCTCGTTTCCTCGGCCCCCGACTTTGACAAGCTCCCACACGGCTCCTCCCCCCGCAGCCCTCACCGTGGATTGCCAGATCATTCTCCAGAGAATTTGCTAGCTCCCCAGCTTTCTAGTAAAGCAGGTGTCAAAACCCGCTCCCCCTTTTGCCCATGAGAACTTGAGTCTATGATAATTGATGTCGGAGTAATGGTTGTACTTGGAGGGGCTGCTGGCTGGGAGGGGGCACAGGGTGGCCCTCTCCAAAGCAAAGATTCTGTCCCAATCTGAGTGGTCACACCCGTGCGTGCACATATGCTGTGCGCTTCAGAATTGCGCTCTTCATGTAAGTTTTACCTCAATAATGAAAAGATCTTTGTAAATCCTGCTCTCCCACCCAGGAAGTAAATGGCCGTGGTGACCACAACAGGCTTCTTTTCTCTTCTCCTGCTCTAGGCTCCGCAAGCTAAACCAGCAAAATCCCCCGGGCCAGCCCAGCTGGGGCCTCCGCTGGGACAGCCCCAGCCACGCCCACCCACACAAGGTAGGACCTGCGACAAACCCAGAGAAGTCACCCAGCAAGGATGTCGAAATGCACTGAGGGATCCATGTGTGATTTGCAGAAGGCACTCTGGAAAAATCCATCTTAATGCTTTCTCCACAGAATATGTGCCCTTGCTTTATATGCAGAATAAATAAGACAGCAAGGTTTGCCGCCCTCTTAAAGTCAAGGAAGAAAGACTGAAAGTAAATGTATTAAGTGCCTATACGTGCCGGGCACTGTGTTAGAGACTTTGCCATCCGTGTGCTCAATCTCGGCCTCCCACGCACTCTGCAAGGAAAACATTGATGTTTCCTTTTTACAGAAGCGGATGCTGAGGCTTTGTCCAAGGGAGCAGGACAAGAAAACGGCAGGTTGACAAGTCTGGCCTTTCAGACCTTCTAGAAAGTGTCCGTTTGCTAGTCACTGGTGGTGCCTGATTATAGATGTATGAGCCAACTGGCTAACGGGAAAAAAAGAGAAAAGAAAAGAAAACAGAACTTTACATATTAACTTGATGGTTGAAATTGTTCCTCAACAGATGTTCCAGCATTACTCTTTAAATGACACCATTTCTTAGGGAATGGAAAAACTATTGACGACAAGATGAAAAGAAATCATGGCACTAACTAATTTTCTCTCAGAAGGTCCGCTGCTCGGGTGTCCCTCACACCCCGTCCCGGGTCCCGTGTCCTCTCTTGCGGTCAGGGTCTTCCAGACACAGTCACAGCTCTAGTGCCAGCTTGGAGCTTCAGAGCAGTTTTGCATCAAGGAGCCGGGCCAGGCATTTTCACAGCAGCCGTTTAAGGATTTGCTTTAAAACCTATCAGACAGAAAGCATCACTATCACGTCGTGGCCCCCTGAGTCACTATTATTAAAGTTAACAGGTTCATCGCTTCTAGAGAAAATCAGCCTTGGGCACAAAAAGGCTTCCTCTTCCACAGGTCTTAGACGAGATGCCCCATTCATCTTTTTTGTCTACGCTTCTCTTCTTGCAAAAGCGGAAAGCAGTTAAGAAAAGGGAAACTGCGTAATTTATATAGCGGTGTACGAACGAACACTGGGATTCTTCAGCAGATAAACGCGTGTTGAATCTATTTCCATGTCCCAGTACTTTGCAGTCTTGGGCGAGTTATATCACTCTTCTGAGCCTCGGTTTCCCCAATGAAAAAGGAGGAAATCACAGCCCCCCTGTTTAGATATGGGGGCCTGAGCATGCGACAATGCAGGTGAGGTGTCCAGCACAGAGGCGCTTAGAAAGCGTTAGCTCCTACTACTAATAGCTGACTATTAATAACACTTATATAACTTTTACTATTTAAAATTTCCTGCTAACAACTTGTTTCTTACTAACAATTGTAATCGACACGTTGTTCTTAATGATCGTCCTTGACAATCCTTATAACTCGCGAGGCCCCACTGCCCTCTTGCCTGGCGATAAATGTTCAAAAATGACTTATTCGTCACCCTGCCAGGCTCCTGGCTGTGCCTCTGCCCTACCTTCTCCTTCCCACTCTGCCCAGGACTCACTCTTTAAAACACATTTGAACAGAGCACTTTTAAAACAGAGAGCTACTGTATTCTGGTTTCCTCTCTGGACCAGAGTAGAGACATGCTTGATAAAGAGATATTATTTTAAGGGACATGAGGCTAAACACACTTTTAGTGAGTTGAAAAACAATCCATTTAAAACCAGTTAAGATAATTAAAGAAAATGCTCGTCGAATTAACATTCGGATTAAAAATAACAAGGCTAATTTAAAAACAATTCTTTCATTGAGTTCTCAAAATAACGAGATCACATTATTAACTTGTTTTTGAACTCACTGTTTATTTTCAACTCAGTAAAAGTGAAGTTTTATTTTAATAAGCCTCATCATTTTTAGCACCCATCTTGTGCTTAGGCAAATACTCTCTATATATAAGTTAATGTTTTTTGTATGTGCTCAAATAAAAAGTACTACGCCGTTTGCTTTGCCAAGAAGCTGAAAGAAATAACGAGAGTGTCTCTTGATGAATCCCAGGTGTACAACAGGGACTCAATGAATGAGCGAGTGTCCAGATTTTCCAAGATTTTATCGGGGGAGGGTGGGGAGAAGAGACTTAAGATAAAAGTAGAAAACAGATGTTTTCTTTGACCTGCAATGGAAACCAACATTTTAAAATCTAGATTTGCAGCTTCTAGAGTTGCAGCTTCTCTTGATAGAGCCTGAGCTCTAGAAGCAATGGGCGTGAATTCCTCCAGAGTAACTGTCCCCTGAGGTTTAGTCACAGCTGCTCCCTGGAGAGAGCGAGGACTCGCCCATCACCCTCAGGTCCTCCTCCTCCCTGTTGTCACTGCCACAGAGACGCAGCCGTCAATTGCTATCTTCATGCTGCATCTCTTTAGAGAAATAGGCCTCTGAACTATGTTTTTATCTCAAATGGGAAATTTTTTTGAAAGCCATGGGATTTTTCTGACACTCGCCTGCTTTATTTATGTAAGTACTTGCCTGGCCCTCTAGGGGTTTGTTTTGAGATAAATGAATCCTCCAATCTACGATGATGCACAGCCACGAAAGAGGTAAAGAATGAATCGAAGCCATGTGCAATCAGCTGCTAGATGGGGCTGCCATTCGGTCCAACTCAGAAAGTGTGGCAGGCCCGTGAAAACGATCTAAGTGGGAGGGACGTTTGATGGCTGGTCCAGCGACTTCATTCTACAAACAAGGGCCCAGAAGCCCAGAGAGAAGTGACTCACCCACAGTCACCTAATGAGTTAATGGCAAGGCTTGAGTCAGGACCTGGGGCTCTTGGTGCCAGTGTGGTGTCAGGGCCACCAGACATGATGAGGTCATGCCGTCTGCAGAAGTGACCATCTGAGGTGATGTCTAAGGGGGAGGTTGGCTGAAATCTAGTCCTCAATCCCCTGGTACCTCACTCAGAGCCGCCTCCACTGAAGGCAAGCACCTTTTCTTAATTCACACAAAGATGCGAGGACGCAGGCCAGCCCTGTGTGGTACAGTAAAAAAGAAAGAGGAAAGAAGGAAGGAAAGAAGGAAGGAAGGAAGGAGGGAGGGAGGGAGGGAGGGAGGGAGGGAGGGAGGGAGGGAGGGCGGGAGGGAAGAAAGAAAGACAGGACTTTTGAGTCAAAAAGCTCTAAGTTTGAGTCTTGGCTTTTCCCAATATTGAGCAAATCACAAAGTACCTGGGACTCAGTTTCTTTGTAAAAACAGAGCTGTTGATGATGCCTGACCCACAGAGGTGTCGTGAGGATGCCCAGCCCAAGGCGGGACACGACTACTGTTATGTCGTATCAGTGTCGGTAGAGACTGGTGGAGCTTGAGTGCGTGGAAGCCACATGGTGAAAGGGCTACAGAGATGGGCTGAGGCCCCTTCGAACCCTCAGCCTCCTAACCTCTCTAAAGTGGTCTCTACAACGCATGGCGAGAATACCACGGGGCATTACCCACTGTCCCCAGAGCAGGTGGATCCTAGGGAGAAGGGACCATCAGGCAGCTAGCCAATCTGCACCCCAGATTTGAGGGTGAGGAGGGTGCATCTTGCTTGTTTGGGGCCTTGGAATTCCACTCGAAGTCACTTCTGGATGGCTAAGACATCCCAAGCTTATGATGCCCCTTTGCTTGCAGGTGACTATATGCTCTGTCCCATGACAGGGGGAAGCCAAGATCCTCTGTGAGCTAGTGGCCACTCCTTCTAGTTCTGACACTTAATGAGGCTGGCTTCTTCCTCAGCAGGATGAGAAGAATGGTGTCTTCCCTACCAGCCTCTGTCTGGGTCAAATGATATATTGCTTTCGAAAGTTCTTAGAAAAGATGAGAGAGCGATCCATAAGTTAAGGTTAATTCTTTGCATTGCTTCGAAAGTTATACACGTTTATTGTGGAAAACATTGGTGTGCCAAGGAAGAGAATTAGCGTGCTTCATAATCCCACCTCTTTTGTAATCATCACTCTGCGACTCAAGACTCAAAGCATGGTGAGCACATGCCACACTTTGCCTCACCTGGAGCCCGTTAGAAACGCGGAATCACAGACCCTGCCTGTTAGTCAGCTCGGGCTGCCATGACCGGATACCGTGGCCGAGAGCTCAACAGCAGACGTCTACCTCCCACCATTCTGGAGGCTGGAAGTCCAAGATCAAGATGCCAAGGGGGTTGAAACTTCTCTCAGGCCACCTTCCCACCGTGTCCTCACACAGCCTTTCCTCTGTGCGTGCATGCCCGTGGCATCTCTCTCTCTTCTAAGGACACCTGGCACACCGGGTCTAGGGCCCCACCCTTAAGACCTCGCTTAACAATAATTAGCTGCTTTAGGGCCCTGTATCCAAAAATAGCCACACTGAGGGTTAGGACTTCAAGATATAAATTTGGGAGGAACATGATTCCGTTCCTAACACCACCCCGAACCTACTGTGTCAGACCCTCTGCTTCAACAAGACGCCCCCGTGACTCGTATGCTCAAAAAAGTCTGGGACACACCGGTTTTAGTGTATAACCTTCTAGCCTTTCCTTTTTACATAGCTTTATATATGCCAAAATGCAAAAAAAAAAAAAAAAAAAAAACCACCTGTATGGTACTATTTTATAAGCTGCTCGATTCTGTTCAGCCATATTTATTTAGCATAAATCTACAATATCCCATTTTATTTAATATTATTCTGCCACACACATGATGACCACAGCATATTCTATCATATGGATGGTTTTTGGTTTTTTTTTAAGGCGAGGCAACCCTTGGTTGACCTCACAGATTGCAAGGACCTTGTCAGTTTACAATCCCTTATTATTTTATTTTTTACGCCTACAGCACCTGGTCCTCCTAGGTGGTCTCCCATCTAAGTACTAACCAGGCCCAACCCTGCTTAGTTTCCGAGATCAGACGGGGTCGGGCTTGTTCAGGGTGGCATGGCCGTAGACTGGATGTTTCTTGATGTTCCTAATTATTTAGGCATTTATATTGCTTTCAATTCTTTACCGTTATAAAAAAAACACTGTAGTGAAAATCCTTGAAGCAACATTTGTGCAGCCATATTTAACCCAAGAAAAACTTGAATGTAATAATTTTTTCGCCCTGTAGGGGGTCCTCGCCAAGCTCAGTCTTCTCAGCCTCCAAGATCTGGAAGCCCCTCCCAACAGAGGCTCTCCCCACAAGGCCAGCAGCCCGTGAGCCCCCAGTCTGGATCCCCACAGCAGCAGAGATCACCAGGCTCTCCACAGTTGACCCGGGCAGCCAGTGGCAGCTCTCCAAACCAGGCTTCCAAGCCAGGCGCCACCCTCACCTCACAGCCCCGGCCCCCGGTGCAAGGCCGCAGCCCCTCTCAACAGGGTGAAGAGCCCAAGAAGCCAGCACCACCCCACCCCCATCTCAAGTAAGTGCTTTGGGACTGGGAAGGGTATGGGTGGAGTTGGGGTGTGGGCAAAGCTGGGCTGACTTGGGGTCAGAGACTCAGAGACAAAGGAAGACCCACCGAGGCCTCACCCAGACTTTAAATGGGTGGAAGGAGGCCTGGAGGATGGAACTTGGGATGGTGCGTAGGGCCCAGCAAGGCTAGAGTGTAGATTGGGCCCCACCATGATCCCCTAGATGTACATGTATCAGTTATCTCTCACTGCGTAACAAACTACCCCAAAACTTAGTGGCTTAAGGAAACAACCGCTTTTATTGTTCATAATCTCTCAGTTCAGCAATTTGTTCTGAGTTCAGCTCAGCTGGGAGGTGCTTCTGCAGGTGTCTCCTGTAGAGTCACCAGATAAAATACAGGATGTCCCGTTAGATTTGAATTTCAGATAAATAATGAATAATTTTCAGTATAACTATGTCCTCACGTATTGCATGGGGTATACTTATACTTTAAAAAGTATTTGTTTTTCATCTGAAATTCAGATTGATCTGAGTGCCCTGTATTTTTATTTACCGTATCTAGCAACCCTAATCTCCCGGGATCACTCATAATGCTACAGTCATCTGGCAGCTTAACTAGGGCCGGGCGATTCTAGAAGGCCTCACAGACACATCTGGTTGTCGGTGCTGGCTGTCAGCTGGGTCTCTCTCCTTCCATGGGCCTCATCGTCCAGTGGGCTGGGCGCAGCTTCCTCACATGGTAGAATCATTTTGCAAAAGGGCCAAAGTAAAAGCCACAAGTCCTGCTGAGGCCCAGCCTTAGAAGCCTCACAATGTCATGTCATTCTATCGTGTGCTTTTGATCAAAGCAAGTCGCAGAGCCACGCCCAGACCCAAGAGGTGGGGAAATAGACTCTTGATGGGAGGGCCTACGACGCCACATTGCAAAAGGACAGACGACAGGGACAGGAAGAACTGTTGCCATCATTTTTGTAAACAATCTACCACAAGATACATATGTGCATCCTCTTTCCTCTCAAGTCCATCTCTTAGTTTAAGGTCAGAAAGATCCCGAAGGAGTTTTCTTTGGAAAGCGTCTCCCTTCCTTAAACCACAAACACTAACATCGATCATCAATTTTCACACTAGCATCTACTGTCTCCTTAGTATGTGGCAAGCACTTTACCTAGTTGGTTGTTTGCTTGTTTTTTTAATTCTCACAAGCTTAGGAGTTAATAACTATTATTATCCCCACTTTAAAGATGGGGATAATATTAAACAGGAGAAAGATTAAATAACTTGCCAAAATTTCCACTGTTATTAAGTAGAAGAGCTAAGATTGAACACAGGACATTTAGTCCATGGGTCATGCTAACCATAACTTTTTAAATAGGCAATACATTCACATGGCACAAAGATCGAAAGGTATCGACTATGTCGAAACTATGCATCGAAAAACCTGACTCACACGTCATTCCCATCCAATGCTTTCCTGCCCTCTGCTCCCCAGAAGTAACCACTTTTGTTAGTTCCTTGTGTTTCTCCAATGTTTTCTTATGCAAATAAAAATATATGCTCTCATTCCCTCCCTCCAGGCACTTTTTTACACAAACGATGGCATTCGCTATCCACACCAGTCTGCTCCTTGATTTTTACATTTAACAATAAACCCTGGAGCTCTTCCACGCAATTCATTAAAATGTTCTCCTTTTCACAGCTGTATGGTATTCCACTGTATAGTTGTCCTATAGTTTACCTAACCAACCCACCATAAATAGAAACTATGTTTGCTCTTACCAAGAAGGCTACAGTGAATAACCTTGAGCACATGCTATTTCTTATGTGTGCAGGATCAGCTGCAGAGAAAATACCTGAAGTGGTACTGTTGGGTCAAAGGATAAATGTACTTTTGGTTTGATAGATATCAGCAAGTAGACCCCCAGGCAGTGTGGCTCAATGGTCAGCAGCACAGACTCCAGAGTCAGACTGCTTGGGTTCAAATTCCAGCTCTACCACTTAAAAGCTGCATGACCTCAGAAAAGTTACTTAACCTCTCTGTTGAAGTTAACACAACTTTTACTTCCTCACCTGCAAAATGAGGACAATATTACCTACCCCTCAGGGTTATTATAAGGATTAAATGAGTGTATGCACAGTTAGTGTTTCTCTGCTGGCACAGTACAGCACATCTGTGACAACCTCTCACCATGTGAAAAGAGGCAGCCCAGCTAATCACAGGACAAGCCAGGGCTTTGGGACTTAAACCAGGTTTGGACTCTGACCTTACAGTAATCTAGCTAGAAACACTTAAATCTCCCGGGCTGTTGCGCTAATGTATTTTTTGGTTCAACTCAAGTCAGCAGATATTTATCAAATGCTTACTCTGCCCCTAGTCCTGAATAAGGCCCTGTGCGAAATAAGCAAGGGGTAAAAGATAGTCTCCATTTTGAAGAGGATTTTGATCTTTTATAGTGATGACAAGACTGTGTGTGGATCTCTCAAACTGTGTCATATTTATATCATCTCTTCCTATGTCTGTCACCTCCACTAGACTGTGGGTCTCTTAAGGGCAGGGCCTGAATTCTATTCATCCCTACACCTCTGCCACCTAGTACTGAGCTAGCACGAAGGTTCAAACACTGTGGTTCAAACAGCAGGTACCGTGAGGATTCCAAAATGGGCTGGAATCAGCAATAAGAGCTTCAGAGGAGGTGGGAATTGAATCCCAGAGTGACAGGGCCAGAAAAAAGCCTGAGGGCCGGCCAGACAGACACTCCCCATACCTATGAGGTAAAGGAGGCCCTTAGCACCAAATTACTTGCCCGAGGCCAGAGGGGTCACAGGCCTCCTGATTCCCATGTGCTGGTGAATATAGGAGGAGCAGCCACACCTGATGTTGACACAGCACTTCACAGTTTACGAAGTGGGTTTGGACACATAGGCAGGAAAGTTGTCAAGTTACTCTAGTGAGGCCTGCCAGCTGAGCAGCCTGGTTTAGTGGGAAAAAACGCGCGCCTTGGGTGCCCCGCCGTTACTTGCGATGAGTGAGCCCCAGTTTCTGTACCTGAAAAAGGAGGGAACCAGTAACCACCCTGCCAGTTAAATAATGCGTGTGATTCACCCAGGATCCTGTAAGCGTTGGAATGTCTGGTTTCTGGCCTTCACCATCTTGCGATGACCGGGCTCACCCACCTGGCCTCTAGGCAAGCACCCCGCGACTCATTTCCCTGAGATCCAGGTCTCGTCACCCGCCAAGTCCCCTGCCTTTCTGTTTCAGCAAATCCCAGTCCCTGACGAACAGCCTCAGCACGTCCGACACGTCCCAGCGCGGGGCCCCAAGTGAGGATGAGGCCAAGGCCGAAACCATCCGCAACCTGAGGAAGTCCTTCGCCAGCCTGTTCTCCGACTAGCCCTGTGCCGCAGGGAGGAGGGCCACGCTCCGGGGGCCCCTCGCCATCCTGCCTCATCGTCCTTCTCGGCCTTGTTCCTGATGGGAACAGAATGGAGGGCCTGAGAATACACCTTCTAAATGCCTTTGACCCTGAACTGAGTATCTATACATGTCCCCACTTTCCTTCACCATGACATTCCAGCATCATCCGACTGAGCAGTGGACCTTTGAGAGCCTCCAGGTTCCTCCAAATGGGCCTTGACGACAGGTGTCACGTCATTCTGCCCACCCAGATGCTTGCTTCCCTGCCTCGGATAACCAAGTGAGATGTCCGTGTGTGGCTAGTTTTCACATCTCTTGTTAGTGTCTTGCTTGCCTTTGGGAGAAGGCCCCTCTAGGCCTCGCCCCACCCCCATCAAATGCAGACACTGCTGTCGGACCTCAGCAATATAGGAGGCAATAATCTTACGACAGTGTTTTGCAAATAAAAGGAGAGAAGCCCAGCCAGGTGAAGTCGTCACCTGCCCACGCTAATTCCATCCAGGCTCAAGAGACCTCCCCTCAGACCAGGCAGGCAAAGGCCCCATCACGCCTGGCCACCAGTGGGATCTTGAGGCCAAAGGAAAGAAACCAGATCCTGTGTGACAAGTGGGGCCTTTCAGAACACAACAGAAAGAGAGGGAGAAGGAAGGAAGGAAAGAGGGAAGGAAGGAAGGAAGGAAGGAAGGAAGGAAGGAAGGAAGGAAGGAAGGAAGGAAGGAAGGAAGGAAGGAAGGAAGGAAGGAAGGAAGGAAGGAAGGAAGGAAGGAAGGAAGGAAGGAAGGAAGGAAGGAAGGAAGGAAAGAAGGAAGGAAGGAAGAAGGAAAGGAGGAAAGGAAGGAAAGGGATAGGGATAGGGATAGGGAAAGGAGGGAGGAAGGAGAGAGGAACTCTGGAAAGCGGCTCGCACGCAGAATGGACAGCCAAGAGCAGACCGCAGGCTCTCTCAGGAATCCTTATTCGCTCCCAGAGGAGGAAGATGCCCTCGACTTCCCAAGGAAGGACTTAGGTTAAGGCTTCTCCACCCGTTCTGTTACACCACCAGGAACGCTCTAAATTCCCACCAGGAAGGTTTCCTCCTCAGGGATACAGGAGGAGCCAGAGAGAACAGGCAGATCAATGACACAGGATCAGAACACACGACGATAGTAACTGCTAGGTCAGCATTTCACAAACTGTACAGCGTTTGGTAGGTAACTCAATTACAAAGCATTCCGTGGCCAAACGTGTTTAGGAAACGCTGTTTGTCTATTTTTCTTTTGAAATTGGTAGGCTTTTGGAATTCCCACAGTGAAGATGTTAGCTTTATGTTTAACCCAAACTGGACTCAACAAGTTAATTGCAGAGCTGAAAAACGTACCCCCCGATTCTCTCGCCGATGCCATTTCCCCTACATCAGACTGCCTCCCGGGGCCACGTAGGAGCAGCCGCGTCCCACGTCACCAAGCACCTGGTGCTAGAAACATTGTCGGTGCCAGAACCAGCCTCCTGGTCCCAAAAAGAGGCCAGGGGATCAGAACAGAGCCATGGTACCCCCATGCAGCCTGAGACATGTCTGCCCTTTGCTGTTCACAGGGAAGGGGGAGAGGGAGGGATAACTGAGTGACCTTGGCCTGGAGCTACGTTCTGAATAAAAATGAGAGAAAACTTGTAGGGCAGGAGTAACACCACAAAGGCCACGTTTTAGGAGATTAAGATCATAGAAAATACCTGAGGCGGTCGACACTTTTCCGTGGTGGAGAATAAGTTGAGGAGAAGCCAGAACGATCTCACCCACTTCTCATTTAGTGATAAAATACAGCTCGCGGCAGACGACAGAGCGGGGATAGGCTAGACCACGCTTCTCAAAGGGTGGGCCACGGCCAAGAGCGTAACTAGCTTCATTTCAGACCAAAGGAGTCAGGATTTCTGGTCATAAGGCCCACACCTGTAACCGTGTTAGTCTCCCCAGGTGTTGTGCACGCATAGCGAAGTCAGACCAGCGGCCTGAGCTGAGCCGTGCGTGAGCGGAGTGTGGGGAAGCGACACACGAGAAACAGCGTTGGCGCGGATTCCTTAGGGCCAGGGCCCCGCTCCTTTGGCAAGCAAAACTAGTGGCTCCGTGAACAGTGACCGTGCGGCTTAACTTTTCCCGTTTTCCTACATTGTGTCCCTTGTCCCTAAAAACGTCTCAGCATTTAAACTGTGTCTCCCAGAGAGTCCAACTATAGTAGCACAGACGCCTTTACGAGGCCAGGCCTTTACCTTGATTTTTATAACCATGCACAGGTAAGCTGTGGCATAATGCTAGTTCGTAACCGACACGTTTAAATAAATGTTCCCCGTTGGTCTGTGTGAGAGTGGAAAGCATCAACGGTCTTGTGGAAACCACAGACACCCCCCCACCCCCCACGGGCCGGTCCTCACATAGGCCAGCACATTCCTTCCACACAGTGAACCTCACTAGCTGACATTTTGAACACAGGAAAGGACAAGGAGCCGGGGCGAGAGGGGAGTCGCTCTGGAGAGATTCTGGAAGGTTCTGTTTGTTGGTTTTTTTGTTTTGTTTCACCACTTGCATCTAAAGAAAGTCTAGCATTTTCCCTCCAAGCTGAGTTGGTGAGGCCGAACCACGACAATGATCCGTTTCGTGCCAATGGGTAGCACAGTGAGTAGGATTTAAACACGCGGCCTCAGGGACACCTCCGCCAGCCAGAGAAAATAACTTCTTCCAGCTCCTCCTCCTGGCAGCCTGATAAAAAGGTGCCGTAGTTTAATTAAATGTTAAATCAGCTTTCCAGGGACACTGGGACATACATCCTTTCTCAGCCATCGAGTCCCTACGTTCTCTTCATCATCGCTACACCCTCTCCCAATGTTTGGTCTCTGGCACTTAGCGATACCTCTCCACAATTTCAGGGGCCATGGGCCTTCACACACCCCAGGAGCCTGAACGCCCACTACCTTCTAGAAGTTCCCATCTGCATTTGCCGTGAAAGGAGTTCAAGGAGAAAGCAAGCGGGTGCAGGTATCCCGTAAATGAGCTAGGGGAGTAGAGCAAAGAGCACATCTCTGGGCACACAGTAGGTGGTCAGGACATGTTTAGGTTGGACATAAAATGTAAACAAAGTGCTGAGATTGAAGGAAAAGGCTGTTTTTCTAAGGGTGTCAGTGTGAAGTCATTTGCCCAGGAACAGAATCAAACCAAGAGATTAGTGAAATGAGATTAGAAGCTGAAGAAAATCTGTGGCGGCTTTTTTACCCTCAGAAAAAGGTTTCAGACTCTAAACTGAGTCTGAAGAGGATGGGAGCGAGCAGAATCGGGGGCCCACGAGAACCGCCCCATGGGGAGCATGGCCCACGTGGAGGTCAGTTGACCGCACGGCTGCCACGGCCAGGAGCCGAGTGTCAGCATCAGGGAGGCTGTGCTGAGCCAGGAAGGACGATACCGAAGGCCATGCAGTGAGACCCGGGACCAGCGAGTCCCATCAAGCACACGGGCCACAGCAGACCATTCCCAGACAGCAGAGCCCAGCTGGAGCCATCCCACAGGTACACAAAGCGACCTTTCAGGACCTGCCCGACAGTGCTGGAGAGCTGGCTGAGCCCTTGTGCTTTATCCAGCCTCATGAGACAGGCTGGTAGCTCATTTTGTGTTTAGAATCAGTGAAAGGGTTAGAGCCTGTTTAAGCTGGTGTGGTCAGCCTTACAGGTGGAAGCAGTGACTTCATTATGCGGGAATGGCTCACGGCCTAAGAGCACTAACAGTTGGACTGGATGGTTTCCTTTATCCTGGAGAGCCAAACAGCTGGTTAGGAACTATACTGACAAGTGTCAAAGCTGTCTTACACTCCTAAGCAGTCACTGATTAAATTCAGAGTTTCGGTCCAATATTTCGACTTTAATAGAAGGCAGCACTTTTGGTTTGGTAACAAATGGGAAGGCTGGGCAAAAAGCAAGCCAAATCAGTCCATTAACCAAACACGATACATACAGAGCACAGAGGCTCCCTTGTGTTTCACACACAAAACATGCAGCCAAAATAAATGACACCGGGTCACTTAGATCTATATCCATCTCTCTCAATTGGCAGGCCAAGAGGAAAAGATGAACATGTCTGGGGAATGTTTTTGGAAATTAGGCATTCCTTTCAGGGAAAACTGATCTAAAGCTAAACATTCCTTCTACGTGTGCGTGTTCGCCCTTTAAAATCCTAAATCCCTCTCATTATTCGTATTGTGATTGGTCCTACTTTTAATTTCAATTTCCAAATGCTCGTGTTTTAAGCGTATACTCTGTGTGGTCTCGAGCAGAAGTTAACATTCCACACATTTTGCTATGAAATAGAAATTTAAGTGCTGTGACCTCTTGGGGAATCGCAGGAGAGACATTTACTTCCCAATAATCTTATCCAGTCCCCATCTTCCGCAGTCCACAGAGACTATCTAAAGGCGCATTAACGATGCCTGTGCTTACAGCACCACAGAGAACTGGGACGCGTCAGCTTCTGAGGCTCTGGGATTCGGCAGCTATTGCCAGGGTAGGAGAAAGACGAACAGTGTGCTGGGCCCTTAAGTATAGAGAGCAAAGGGCAGAGGGTCCAGCTCCATCGGAATAAGAATTGGAGGCATTAAGCTAAGCAGTGATCTCGGGAATTGGGAGAGCCAAGAAAGAGTGGGAGAGGACAGAATTCAACTGTTTGCACATAAGGAATCACCAAATCTTAAGTTGGAAAGAGGATACTTTCCATGATTTGATCTCATCATGCCAAACCGGATCTTTCATTTATAAACAAAGATGGTGGGGGTAGAGGAAGCAAGTTCCTGCTAATAAAAATAACTAAAGAGGGGGAGAGATGTCGCAGAAAGTCGTTAAGGCTACAAGCCTATGATGAAGGATGACGTCCTACTGAATGCTTACTATGGCTCTCTAAACTGCCTTGTTTCCATCACAGTATATAAAAGTGATGTCAGAAAATCAGTGATCGGGCTACTGCCAAACCATGATCTCGTTCTCGTTATACACCAGCAATAATACACAGCTCAACGGTCTCAGCCTAATGAAAAACTGTAGGATTTTACAAGCTTCTAACTATAAATTTAGCTATTCAGGAGGAAAAGCTTTGAGGGCTGTATTAAGAATTTAGAATAAACTATTGTAGGACTGCAAATTTAGGTGTATGGCACACTGCCAACATCCTGAACTGAGAGATCTGTAACACACGCCAGGAAGTCCGAGGTGAGTCTGGAGAGTAGCACCTGTGTCTGCAGGACACCAGCACTATTCGTGGACCTCCTCAGGACCATTCGAATATGACTGCATTCGGGAAACTCATTGCTTTATAGTATTTGGTGCTTTTGGTCATCACTATGTCTTCCCACACCCACTACACACACACACACACACACACACACACGCACGCTAAAAGGACACAAAGAGGTATACTGGAGAATTAGGATATATTTGGACCCATCAAAACTTCAAGGTGACTCTTTCAGCCCAGATTCAATAAAAGCCATATGGCATCTAGTGGACCCTTGTTTTAAAAAGCTGGTCTATGGCTCAGATATTACACAATACCACAGAATGTCAATAGCCCCAATCCTTCACTTGTACATCAAGCTACTTGACTTGGCCTCTGGAAAATCATATTGACTAAATTTTCTTCACTGTGATGGGAAAAAAAGGCAATATATGTGTAGCAAAAAAATTTTTCACATATATCTAGGACTCAAAATATTCTTGCGGCACATAACATTCCAAGCCATTTCCTTATATGCAAAACAGATTTTTTTAAAAGCAGGAAGACATTGGCAATATTCCGAAATATTTCCTGCAGATACCAAGTGTTTTATTTGTGCTGTGATTCAGATTTTGCTTTGTCACTATAGCATGTTTCTATAGTTGTTTATATGATAAGACATTTGTGTTTGGCCTTTTGTTGTAGAAAAAATAAATCTTGAATTTTGTGTACTTTAAGTCTTAAAAGCAAAATGTTCCTCAAATAATAAGAGGCTATCTTTGAAGATCAAGTACCTGACCAGCACACAGAGCAGTAATACTTTGTTGTTAAAATATATCATCTACTTAGATTATAAATTAGGCACCAAGTGTTCAGAACATAAGGGGAAAAAATCCACTCCAGAAGAAGCCAGAAACAACAGTCCATATAACGCAGTGGTCAGTGCTGCTTGAGCCCAGAAGTTTCACCACGGAAGCTGAGAGAACACTACAGGGAGAGGGAGGGGGTGGCTGAGCTAGTGGGTCCAAAGCACACACCCCACATTCAGTTCAACTGAACTAGCTCTTTTACTCATTTTATAAATCAGGCTTCTGCAAACTATTTCACTTGAAGAATGGGTGCCATTAAAAAATAAAAATAATCCCCTGGAACAATCGGATGAGACTGAAATAGGTTCTCTGATCATTCTGAAATGTCCAAGTAATGTAAAGCTGTTCTAAATATTTATTATATAGCTTTCTGTAATAAAAGTCAAGACTGCCATGTAATTTACACTTAATTTTTTTTAATCTGGTGCAGAACATTATCAGTGAACAACCTTCATTCTAGAGAATTCAGAGAGGGGAAGTCAGTAGCCAACCTTATCATGTAGGACCCTTTGGGTCATACCAACCCCTGGAGCTTTAAATCTCTACAGAAAGGCTTCCGTGAGTACATTTTCACCACCACAATCAGAGAACACTGGAGATGAGCACCCCAAGATGATATCTGTAGTTTTAAAAAACAAAAGCAAATAAGCTCCAGAAGTGAGATCACAAATCACTCACATGAATGGTAGGCGGCTGTCAGTTGGCCGACCCCTGCTGGGCCTTAAGGGGAATCTGTCATTTGGACCACCACGCCCTGGCAGGATGGGGTTAGGTCCTGGAAGTGGGCCAATTGGATCAAAACGTGGTCTGAGTGGAGGGAACTGGCCGGGTGCCTC
>NW_006437736.1:3133534-3152386 GCF_000325575.1 Pteropus alecto
GGGTCTCCAATAGGGAAGTGTTAGTCTTTCATCATATTCACCACCGATAATTCCTGGAGGAAGGAGGGAGCTAGGAGGAAAAGGCCTGGGATGCAAGGGGTTGGGATAGAAGGGAATGGGGTGGGGTGACGACGGCAGGAACATCCCATGCCGCCCTTTCTGAGCTTCTTTTCTTTGTTTGTGCCTCTTCCTGTACAGCTATAAAAAGAAACAAGAACAGGATCTGATAAGTGACTGGGATGTCACCCCAAAGTTCTGATTCGCTTTCATTGTATAGATCTATACTTTCCTCCCCGACCCCCACTATCAAGGCAGACAGACCAGTGCACAGAAGAGAACTTGCACCAGTTTCTTTGTGCATGACTAAGGTAGTTCCTCTGAGCACAATACTGAACGAAGTCTACCCTTTAACTACACTGCGACTGAGCAATCACGCCGACTGGGAGTAACAACAAACCCAAAGGAGGGATAACTGAGCGACTGCAACCCAGAGCGCTCAAGCTGATGTGCGACTTTCAGTTGGCCTTTTTTAAAAGGGGAAAATTGAAACATTCGTTGAAAACATCATACCACGACATATAAAGTATTGGGGTGGGGGTATCACTTAAATTCATTTTCTCACTTCAATTATGTCCCAATGGACCTCAATTTAAACAAAAAATAATGCCTATTTTAGAAGATGGAACATGTTTTGTACATATTTGAAGACTCATTGAATTTTACTCTCTAGTCCTATTCCTACCAATGTCTTTTATAGTAGGCATCTGCAAGTAAAATACATCATTTATTCTTTTCATAATGTACTATTCTAACTAGCTGAACAGCTGAAGACTCCTCTGGCACAAAAACACACTTAAAAATTTTGGCAACAGAAGAAGGAAGAATGTTTCATGTTAAGGTGAAAAACAATCATTGTGTTAAGATTTTTTTTCGTGTGTAATTACAAGAAAATAAGGACTGACTCTAAGGTAAAAGTTGAAAACACTTTCATTTACTGAAAATTAGCAATAAATTTAATGAAAACAGACTTCCATCACATCAGAATAAAAGGGAAAATATGCCCATAATGTATTAATTCGCTACTTATTTCTGTGCTATGAATATTAGCCTTGATATTTAAAAACACCTACTTCTTTCCAATCTGTGTCTCGAACTCTGACAGAACCATCTATGAAGGAAAAACAAAAAAATAAAGATTTAAAAATGCTTCATTCATCCAGTATTCAACAGCAGGTTTGCTTTTGTCCTAAGAAAACTGAAGCTTCTTCACTGAGTACAAAAGGAACATGAATCATTTGTTTAACATACACTGTTATCATTTGTACTTGCAACTAACTCAGACCCCCCTGGATGGCTGAGGGCAGTCATCAGTGTCTGTGCTACGTGGTTATGCAATGCAGCGACTCTCTCAGGGATACAGAGGGCTACATGGCTGCTCTCTCCTTGTACTAACTGCCCCATGCTCTAGCTTCTCCCCCTAATTTCATCTAGGTGTGTCAGTTGTTTCTAACCCCAAGTCTCATGTCACACTAAGCTGGGTTACCACCTTTGAATGTCATTACTGGAGGTCAAGCTGACTTGACCACTGTCATCACTGCCGCCACGATAACCATGTCACCGTAAACATGGCCATACAAAAACTACAGCTTCCACAGCAACATGCTGCAGGGGAGGACTCTCTCAATGTAACGTGTACACTGGTCACAACCATGGAAGTAGTTAGAAAAGTAGCGATTTCTAAGTCAGGCTCTGAGGATGGTCTATAGAGAGAAGAAACCTGCCTCACTTCCGTCTTTCTATCCTGGAAGCCTGGAAGTCTACTCTGTCAAGGGGCTGTGTGTTGCAGAGAACTCAAAAATGAACAAGGAGTGCCTTCGGCACATGGCAAAGGTTTATGAAGCTTAGAATCTCTTTACAACAAGGCTACTGGTTAGGATTATTTGCAACTCTTTAAAAAAAAGCCTACAATTAAAAGTTTTTGGCAAGCTGAGTAATTAAGACCTCAATAAGAAAGCCCTTTTCTTATTAACATATTAAGAAAATCACCTCGAAAATCCCGCAGATATAAACACCTCCACAGAAGCTGGTCATTTGATGCAATAAAGAGGTCGTGACAAACTGCAGACAAAGACAGGACAGAACGGACATCCAAAAGCCGGAAGATCCGTAGTTTCAGCTCCAGTGGAAGGACTACCAACCCAAACACATCCGGTAGGTTCAGAGCTAAAAGGAAAACGAAAAGAGGTAGCACTGAGTAAAGAACATCAGCTTTCCCCACAGATCAAAAGTTTCCAACTTGTTCCTTTCTAGAGAGGTAACAAATCAGATGATGGTCTCGATTACCCAAGCATACATCATCTACGACAAACTTAACCACAGGTCAACTATATTACCACTACTAGCTCTAAGCCCCTTACTCCTTTTATGTTTTAGTGGAAAGACAAATACTTTTTAATACAAACCAAATAAATAACTGAGAATTTCTTATACTAGCCAATGGCTTCTTTTGTTTCAAGCAATATTCAATGTCATAAAAATTTTTCTACTCAACTACAGAAAATGGATGATTCATAGCTTTTATAACTGACTCATAATACTGCCACTTATTAGCTGTGCCTTTGGACAAGTTATTTAAATTCAACTCAATTTCCTTATCTGAAAAATGAGTTAATAATATTACCTACCTCACTAAGTTGAAAATTAAGTGTGTTAATACATAGAGTGCTGAGAACAATGTTTGACACACAATACTCAGTGTTAGCAATTACTATTAAGCAGGCTAAAAAAAGGGAAGTAGATAAATTCAGAAACAATACCAAGAACAGTAATATATTCCAAAGTCAAGTAAAAATTATTCTTTACTAGCTCCACTGAATACATGATACTATTCTCCACTAGCAAAGATAATCAAAATCTAATAATGAGTTTTAGAATTCATATTGTTCTCTTCCCTCACTACGAACTAAAGAAGACTACAGTAATAACAGCCTGGGCACCATGCAACTTGAGACCTAGAATATTATTCCTCTACACACACACAGCAAATAAAAGCCATGTATCCATTTGTATGTGTCTGAAATTAGTTACCAGCTAAAGGATGGTGGTAGATTATGATTCTCAATCATTTTCTACCCTATAATTAAACTTCACCCCACTACCATCAGGCTTGGCCTATTTTGACTTGTTTTGTCCAATGAAATTGAGTGAAAACGGCACATCATTTCTGAGCAAAAGCTTTAAGAACCAACACGTGGTTGGGCCACTGGCCCTCGGGTCCCTCTGGCACAGAAAAGCATGTCCTGGATAAAAACAACTCCTTCAGCCAAAGCTAACCCACACACAACATGTACATGAGTGAGAAATAAATGTTCGCTTTAAGTAACTGTGATTTTTAAGTATTTTTACTGCAATACAAAAAAGAAAAAGCTGACTAACACAAAGATCTTGAATGAATTATAAACCTCAATGAATTAGTTTCATCATCTATAAAATGAGAATAAAATCCACTTCAAAGTTATTAGCATTAAATAAGATTGCATGTGAAAACATCCAAAGTACCTAACGTAGAATCCCAATAAATATTGTTTAAAAAAAAAAAGACCAAATTTACAAGCTATACATCATTTACTTATGTATTTACTGAACACCTACTACGGGCCAGACCTTGTGCTAGGCCAGAGAATACAAAAGTGAATAAAAATATTCCCTGCTTTCAAGGTATGCATAACCTTAACTGGAGAGAAATCATTATCGACAAATATTATGATACACTGAAAAACGTGTTATAATAAAGATATGTATAAAATGCTGTGGAAATACAAAGAGGAAGTGAATAACATTTAAGGAATTAACATTTAAGCTTAGACTTGAAGAGCAGAATTTCACTAAGAGAAAAGAGAAGAGTCATATGTCAGTCAGAGTCACAAGCAGAGTACATAAATTTATAATTCTTTCTAGCTATACGACCTGTGATAATTTATCATCTCTCACCTTGCCGGGTAAAAGCCAGAAGAGGATACACCAGCTGGTCTTTGAAGAGGCGAGAGAGCTTCTGAAGATCTTTGTATATCTTGGCTACATTTTCCGCTAGAATATTTTTTAAAATGCAAAATCAAAACACAAAATCAAGTGGAGAAATTTGAAATGGTGTCCTCTACTTCTGCCAAACCAAATCAAAGTGGTAAATTTTCACAGATAATTCCTACATAGACACGAACCAAAGTCTCTAGTAAAAGAGGTATAGTGTGACTCTGAGAACTATATCTTAGACATAAAGCTAAAAATCCCATAGCAAATTAATAGAGCTGTCCCTACCGTACATAGCTCCTAGGTTACAATTATAGGAGAAAACACTGGTGTGAGATTCGCACACACAACCAAGTTTACTGAGCATCTACACATCTGGGCACCAGGGCACAGTGAAGAACTCCTCTTGTGGAGCTTAGATCCTAGTAGAATAGTGTTTATCACACAATGACTATGTAAGAGCAACTGTGCCAAGCATTTCTCAAGCTTCCTTCAGAATCGGTTCTCTCTTCACCATCAATACTATTACTCCTACTTTGAAAACAAAAAAGGTTTAAAGAGCCCATCCAAGGCCTGATAGTGACAGAGCTGGGTACAAACCTAAGTCTGACTTCAAAGCACTCATGTTAGCCACTACATTGCTGATCTAAGTGTGTGGTCCATGGATCACCACAACTGACATCACCTGAAAAATGTTTAGAAATACTGAATCTCAGGACTAAACACAGGCCTACTCAGCCAGAACCTCCATTTTAATAAGATTCCCAGGTGATTCACATGTACATTACAGCACAGGAAGAACTGTAAAATTACACCCGAGGTGGGAAATTCAGTTTTACTATGTATTTACCAAGTGTATAACCTTGAACCCTCTGATCGCACCTGTTTGCTCACCTGTTTAAAGGAGACATCACCACTGCACCAAAGAGTGGTTAAAATTTAAAGTGCCCAGCATATATCCATAGACAATCAGTTTATGCTCACTCCCTCCTCATTCTGCCTCTATGCATTTCGCTATAACAAAACTCATTATAACTTGATTAATAATAAGATGTGCAGCTAAAGTCTAAATCTTTGTTGCATGAACTACAATCTTGAGTTGAAGTCAGATTTCAAGATATTTAAAAATCAATTTGGTTAATGGCCTTATTTCAAGTGTAAAAATTGATTTAAAAAAATTTTTTCCTCAGTGACCTATTATAAAAGTAAATAGAAACTTACAAATAAATGGATAAATAACAGTACCTAGTACATACTAGGTACTATAATTAATTAAATTAAAATGATCTGTCAAATGAACAGCATATTCCTACCCACCATAAAAAGTGCTATATTAAAAATATTCAATATAGTCCATAAACTTGCACTATAACTGTATTAACTTTCTTCCTCTCATTTTTACTTTTTAACAGAAAGCAGATCAAGAATATGAATCTAAGCTACATTCTTATAAAAGTTGTTTTAAAAAATAGGCTTAGGAGTCAAGTCTATTCTAATCTTAAATTCTATCATTAGCTCTGTGACCTTGAAGTAATTTAATTTCCTCTAGACCTATTTCCTGATCTATAAAATGGACACAACAACCTCTACTGTTACAGAGTGTACACTATTCCTACTCCCACAGCAAGGCCCTCCCTAGTGTGGAGATGAATGTAGTGCTGTAGCCAAGGAATCTCAAGATGTTCTGGTCCTAAAGACCATCTTTGCAGATTTATCAGTAGAGGTCAAGCATTCTCAACAGGGGCAATATTACCCCCAACAGGGCAAAATTGGTTCTTGGAAAGCAAAATAAATAAATAAATAAATCCTAGTATTACATTGGTTTGTGCCTCTCTAAAGGGCCAGAGCATACAATTAAGTATACAGTATATCAATACTATTAAATTTTCATATGGAGAACGATTAGGGAGGAAAAATGTGTATAAAGGCTCATTAGGAGGACTAATAATGAAAAGAAGGTTAAGAAACACTGGTCTAGCATGCCATTAAGTGTTCAGAGATCATTATAAACACGTACAGTTGCCCCTTGAACAACACAAATTTGAACTGCACGTCCACATATATGCAGATTTTTGTCAACAAATACACAATTGGCTCTCTGTACCCCTTGAATTCAACCAAAAGCAGATCCAAAATACTGTTTTTGATCCGCAGGTGGGAATCTGTGAATGTGAGAGCAGACCGTACACATTGTTCTACATGATTTTATAAAAGGGACTTGAGCGTCAGTGGATTTTGGTAACCATAGGGAGTCCTGGAACCAATCCCCCGGATACTGAGGGACAACTGTAGTTAAGTTTGGGGGGAGTCAAAAGTATGCATGGTTTTTTGACTGCGTCGGGGGTGCATGCCCCAATCCCTCTGTTGTTCAAAGGTCAGCTGTATTCTGATGTCTCCTTTTCCTTTGTTTTATTTCATGTCAGTCTCTCAAGGCTTGATCTCCCCTGGGAACTAACAAGTCTCCAGGTCTTCAAAGCAAAGATCTAGATCTAGGTGGTGCTCCCTTAAAAGACACTGCTTTAAATGCCATCTCCCCACCAGACCACACCATTCTCCATCTGGATTTTAAAACTCTCTGAAGTTTACTATGAAGATGAAATGGAATAACATCTGTAAAAGTACAAAAAAAACACTTAAAGATGTCAGTTCCCTCTCCACCTCATCTCTTCTCCTTTGACTGCCTCTCACCCTTTGGGTTTAACTGAAAAAAATAAAAAGGAAAACTTGTCTTCTTTATTTCTACTAATATAAGAAAAACCATGCCTAGAATGTAAGCTTTTGGTATACTTCCAACGTGCATCAAATAGCAATCAAATTTACATAGGTGTAAGCAAACACATTCAATAATGAAGCTGCACTGTATGCCTTCCACAAACCACAGATGCTCTCTACATTGCTTAAATACAATGCTAGAAAAATCCACAAAGATTCTGAAATTATGATGCATCAATAGTGTACAATGAATTGTATACTACTGCCATTACATAATGGCAGTATAAATATAATCCAGCATTCTAAGACCCTAAGAAAAAGAGAAAAGAAACAAACTCTGCAACATTTTCTTGAATTTGCTTTAATCTCATTCAGAAATGTGATTCAGTTCTTAAAAAAAGTGAACCTCTCAGAGCTTCATCCCAACTGTTAAATGTGATATTACCTGGTTCCTCTTTGCAAATAAAAGATTCTGGCAGGAGCTGCAATCTTTTCACACTTCTAATCTCATTGTTGATTTTTAGTGTAGCTGTTAAATAAGCAAAGGAAAGATGATGAAATTTTTTGTCACTTCAATTGCCTGCATTTTTCAGTATGAGATTGTATTTCCTTGCCCCTAATACATGAAAGGCACATTATACAAAACAAACTGCTCTATGCTTATTTCCTTCCCTCACAGCAAAGTATAAACCTGCCATTGAATGAATTTAAAATCACTTTAAAAACATCAACTTTAAAAACTATACTAAGCACCATGATATAAAATCCACTAAGTATCACCAAGAGCAGCTTCTTAGGAATTGAAAGATATGCAACAAGGAAACACTTAAACACAATAAAATCATTATTTCTAATGATGTCATGACAAACCCCATTTATTTTTCATTTAACCCTTGGCAATGAGTCTTCCCTTGTTTATTAAACAAATCCTGCTAGTTTTCACAGCATCATTTCTCTGTAGACCCAAAAGACTAATATTCTTGACATCACCAGAGTTCAATTTCAATCATGTACACAAAGGTGCACTTCATCTCATTCCATGAAAGAACCAGTGATGTGTTTACTGCACATGTGCAGTGAGCTGGATGTCTTTGGTGAAGGGAAGATTTAATGACACACTGCTCCTTTTCAAAGAACCAAGCCGGGAATGGCTGTCTGCCACAAAAGTCTGCATGTAGCTGATTTGCTAAGAAGAGTAAAGGAAAAAATATCGGAAACTAAAAAAATCACAGGACATTTAGCAGCCATTCTCTTTGTATCCTGAAACTAGTAAATAGAGGTTATTATACACATGTTGTAAAAGAGCTTTTGTAAGAAACTGAGGCAAAAATTACAACTTTGCGTTTACTTTTTGATAACATCAACCTAGCGAGTTATGTGACGTAGCAAAATGGTTAGATGAAAGCAGAACCTGTTGACGCTCAGTGTAAAAGAATGCCCAACCAAAGTTTCATTTGCTAATTGTCATGAATTGTTGAAGAGACATTGCTAGGTCCTCGTGCCATCAGATTGTCACATTTTGACAAATGTGGAATACCGCCAAAGGTGTGAAAGCAGAAATTTTGAGACTTTAACATTTCAAAGAATCCAGTGATGGGAAGGAAATAGCATAAATTACATAATAAGGAACCTAAAACTCTTTCATTTCAAAGATCAAGACAGTATTTAAGTCAGTGGCTTTCAAAATAAAAATTTTAGCAGAAAAAATATTTTTCAAACAAAATCTTATAAGGAACCTCAATATATGAAACACACAAACATGTTGCTGCTCGAGGTTTAAATGGAGACAGGGCCTCCTTGCTTTCATCTCGGCAGAAACTAGTAGCTGCGGAACATGAGCTAAAGCACAACCAAGTGTCTGCCTTTGCTATGCAAAAGATCAGCTGAATTGAAAAATGAAAAATGAAGAATACCGTCCTATCTGAAGGACAAACCTCAAAAATCAAAATGGAACAAAAATGAAATATTCTAGTCACTCAAATGGACCTCCGAAATGGGTGATCATGAAACTGTTCCATAGACCACTGGTATGGACCTGTAGGTGGCATCTGAGCTAAAATGAAATACAAAAATGGGATGTATTGCTATCCCGTTGAAATTTCTTAATATGAAAGAGAACTAGGAAAACAAACTATTCAGAGTGACTTTTGCGGGGTGGGAAGATAAAACACACACTAAGGTCTCAGGACCCTTAGCAATGTCTCTATGCGCTTTTACATTGTTCAGAGGTGCCAAACAATAAAAAGTGACCCAGCTCAATCTCACCTCTCACCATCTCTCAGTTTGAGACCTTGGTTAAAAAAATAAAAAAAAGCCATCCACATCATAAAGAAAGAAAAAATATTCTTCAAAGAGTTCATATGTGATAAACTCACCTCACTCCTATTATCATAATTCCTCTGGAACAAAAATATTACAAGGTTAAGGTAGTAAAAGAGTAATGCCGCCCCAAGAGTACAGGCTGCTGGCCTCAACATCAACCCCATATTCTAACCTTTCGAACTCATGTTGTCAGTGGTCTAGGGATTAAACAAAGTTGAGAAAGACTCATAACTATTTCATGATAGCCAATCAATAAAGTGGCTATAAAATACTTGGAGAGAAACATGTAAGTGTTCATAAACTAACAGCCATGACTATGCTATCCAATTACCATTTATGACAATTAGGTTTCCCAAAGGCACACAGGTGAGAGCAGCAGAGCCACCCTCGCAGAGTGGATGCGTGTACTGCAGCTTATACACACCACCCGACTTCCAGTTCTCTGGCATAGACATAGCTTTGGCTTCGGTCCCCTGGGGAATGAAAAGGAAACAAATAATAAAGAAAGGTATTATTCTCAAAAAGATTAAAATCCAGGAAGACCCTAACTTGTCTAGAAATAAGCATTCCATACAGACCCCTTAATAAAATCTATTAAATCATTAATATTACTATTTCTAAAATTTTGATAGAAAAAATGTTACATTATGTGACATTATACTCCATCAGAATTTTGTTTAAATAAATAAAATAAAATATAGGGACTGATTTCTCTCTTCAAATACTCACTTCTCTGCCTAGCAAAACCCTACCATTATTCAAGATCCTAGCTCAACTATCACTTTCCTTGTGAAGTCTTTTTCAAAAAAAATTGTTTGTCATTCCCTCTCTTTTATCACCTAACATTCTGTTCATATTGCTATTGTTACATACTTCTAATACATTATTTATCATAATACAGTGTAATTTTTTTACTTGTTTCCCTCCCACACTGATGGACTCCCTGAGGAAGAGGACTGTCTTTATATCCTAATTCCTGGCTCAGTACATGGCATGCTGCAGGTGTTCGATCATCACTGATTACTCTACATTACTCATAATGTGGTCCACAGTGGCATCACTGTTCTGTGGGAGTATGCAGAATCTCAGGCTCCACCCTAAATTTATTAAATTAGAATCTGCATTTTAATAAGATTCCCATTCTTGTGCACATTAAAGTTTGAGAAATTCAACTATAAATGTTCTCTGTGAATCTCTGGCAACTTATATATGTATAAGTGTCTCCTAGAATTTAACCAATATAGTATAATTGTCTCTCTCCTACTCTTGGGCTATAAGCAACCTGAGAGCAGAGGCAAAGCACTGCACCTGACATTGGTAGTTACTCATCAAATGGATAACGAATGAATGAAGGTAAGCAACTACAGCATAAGAACAATGTCCATCTTCCTAACCGAATCTTATTTACTGGCAATTCATAGAGCCATTAACATAAAAAAATAACCCAGCGAGCCATCTGTCTAGTCATGCCCAATCCACACCCGCTGACCGTATTTTATCTACATATTTTCATATATAATCTTTTGTCTTCTTTTTAAACCAGAGCTGTCACTACTTCTATAATATTAACTAAAAACTGACAAAACAAATGTAGGAGAAAAAAAAAGGAAAAGAAGGGAGCACTTACTGACTGCCTACTGTATGCCCATCGCTATGTTCAGTACATCACATTTAACAGGGAAGTCTAGAATATACAACACCCTAGTGAAATTTATTGAGACAACTCCTTTCCCAACGGGAAAGTTAAACCCTAACAAGATGTCTTCTGCTTATAGTCTTACCTGAGGTATGTAGCCCGACTCCAACATGAGAAGATGTAGCGATACTATCAAGGCATCGTTGGGATTAGAACAGTCAGCTGACTGATACAGGGTCTCTAACGAATGGGGCACCTGCCCTTCCACCGATTCACTGCAGAGCATTGGTTCTGAGGGACAGAAACCTGTGCCTCCTTCCACATCCACAACATCTTGAATTGACTCAGCTTCAAAATTCTGACTAGGCCCTGACTGAAAAGGATAACAAAATAATGAATTCGTTAAATAGACTTTTACTTTTACATAGTATATTTTGTATCTTAAAGGAAACTGAGATCAGTGCTCAAAGCCAAAGCACATTATTGGGTTCAGAAATGAGACACATTAAAGTGAGCCCTCCTACGTAAACGAGCTTGCAATCTCTTCCTCCATCCTGAATTCCTTATCTCCGTTCATTCTGACCGATATACCAAAAACCTGAAAATCTTAGACATCTCCCTCTACCTTACTAAACTCCACCCCTAATCTGATCATATTTCAAAGTTCCACTGACTCTATCTTCTAAATATCTCTAAAATCTTCCCCTTCCTACTTGCGTGGCACTTCGGATTCATTTATCTCCTGACTTCTAGCAACAGCCTCCCCAGGTATCCCTGACTCCACTTTCAGGTCTTCTAATACATCCCACACACTGCTGCCAGAGTTTCTGGACCATTAAGAATCCAATTATATCCTATGTCCCAGCTTAAAACTTGCCAGTATTTCCCTGATGCAGACAGCAAAATTTCCCTAAACTTTGCCTTGGAATGCGAGCCTAGATGTTCTTAGGAAAAAAACAGGTCTATGAGGAAATAAATTTGGAAAATTCTACATGCTACAGCCACCTAACCTTACCCTCCATGTTCGTGAAATACATTTTGGCATTATAAAGCTCTAAGAAGTCCAATAATAATACTAAGTGTGCATAACATTTAACCAGGAAACACTATCCTTCTTCAACACTCAACATCCCTGCAACACTTACTTACAATCTCATGAAACAAGTTTTTCATAGAGGACACACTAAGAAACGCAGGCCCACAATAAAATCCAAACTCCTTAGCATACAAGGCCTTCATCACCTGACCCGATTCTGTACTGCGTCCACCTTCTACCGGTCCCCACGTCTTTTACAGAGCTAACACAAGACTACCACTATGCCTTGCGCAAGCCTTTATTACCGCACTTCATAACATTGTATTGTAATTTCCTAATTAGACGTCTAAATCCTACCATGAGCATAGCTTAGGAAGGAACAGACTCCATGTCACCCAGTTATATAACCCTAGTACAGTACCCGGTACATAGTAGGTACTCAATAAATGTTTGTTGAACAAATGCTAAAGGATAATATCTTAAAATTTCATGTTTTGCTTTCAGAGTTTTCTCATTTGTACCATACAAAAATGCTATAAAATAGGCAAGACAGATGATGTCACCTTTTTATACATGCTGTGACTCAGATTAAATAACAATCAAGGTTACCAGCTAATAAAAATTTGAAATGAACCAAAAATCACCGGACTCACAGGTCAGGGCTTTTAGACATAATACACTGCTTCAATAATACTAAATTACCTATATTAATTTTGCTCAGAAAGCTTATTTCCTAGGCATGTGCTCAACTCTTAATGCAAAGCACGTGTTTCTCTTTTAAGTTCATATTTCCATTAAAGAAAAGGCAAAGGAAATTAAAATTACATCATCTGAGTCAAAGGGTGGAAGACTGTAAGGGTGCATGAGGTTGTTCTGCCAAAATCTCTGAGTACTTAAGCCTGATGGCTTATGGAAAAGATCCAAATTCACTTGTTAAAACCTAGAGGCCATTAACAATTCACACCACCTAAAAAGGAGGGTCCCTCATATTCTGAACAAATAGAAACTACTTATTAAAACCACCTAACACCTAACTAAATTATAAAGTATACAGGCTCTGTGCTTCTTTCCTCTCAATTGTGCCTAACTCTTGGCCTTTTACTACATACTGACAGTTGTGTCGAATGAGAATACACGTGGAAAAAAATTCTGTTATCTTCCTCTTATGTCATTATCGGTTTAGGTTGTCCTAAACCGATAATGACATAAGAGGAAGATATCAGAATCCCCTGGTGAGTTTATCAAACCTACTCCCGGTCCATGAGAACTGACATTCTCTGAGCCATTCTGATATGAGTGTTTATCTTATTCTTCACAAGTGTGGAAATGAAAAAAAAAAAAAAAAAGTTCAGCACCACGTCTCTGAATGGATCCTTTGTCATATGTCATTTACAAACAACTGAAATAGATGACTAAGATGCAGTGTGGAGCTAATGTTAGGGTCTGATGCTGTGTTATTTCTGTTTTGCATTAAAGATCCAACAGACACACTAAATGAATTCCCAATACAATAAAATAAAAAATTTACACTTAACTACAAGAGTAAAATTTTCCTATTGTTTCAAGTTTTACCCATCTAATTTCCTTTCCTAATGCTCCATTCTACATTTAATTAGAAGATCCTACTTTTTCAAGTACTTAAAGCATTATTTATGAGATTTCAAGTTAAGTTTCTTCACTAAGATTTTACAGTCACCCTATACAAGTCTTAGAATATAAAATAACATACTTTTAGAACTTAAATTACTAACTTAAGGCAATATTATTGTCTTGAAATATTCCAAAAGGAAACTAATAAATATCACATGTACTATGAAAAGTTCCATTTATTGGACAATTTTAATAGTACGCAGAAGAGAACAGGCCTTTCTATCAGAATCTCTGAATCTATCAGCAAAAAGAGATTCAGGAAATGTAATTTAATTACGTGGCTAAATATTCTTACTCATTCCCTAGATTACTTCTATGAAACAGAAACACAAAAATATATAATAATTTCTAAAAAACAATCATAATATTTTGAGCTTTATAAAAGCTTTTTTTAACTTGCTTAATCTCTCTGGATACTAGTACTAAAAATCTGGACACAGAAGATTTTCATAATTTACCAACCTGTTAAAAAGTATTTTCTTAATATCTATACTAAATAACACATTAGGCAAAATGAATACTTATGTTTAAAGCCTACAAAAGAATATTGGAAGTGATAAGTATACAACACACAAAACAATTAACAAGATAGCATATATATTGGTATTAATAAATTAAGTAAGAAAAGCGATCACTTGTGCCATATAAGAAATCAAAAGGCAGAATAATAAATGAGGTGTTTACAAGGCAATCAAAATAATAAAGAGAAATTAAAGAAAATTATTGGGCTATGGTTGGCAAGGCCTTGGAAGATGGGTAGAGATACAGACAGGAGAGGGAAGAAAAGTAGTGGGTTACAGGTTGGGTGGACAACAAAAGCAAAAGTGTAAGCAGTCACTAGGTAGCGTGTGTGTGTGCACATGCAAGCATGTGAATGTGCTGGCTGGTGGAGGGAAAACGGTAAGGAGTCTGATCTGACAGAACATAGTTTACCAGAGGGAAGAACAGAAACTAGCCCTGCAAAGGTTGTGGGGCAACTTCTCAGAAAGCCTTAAACACCAGGTATAAAAGGACAGACATTTTCCTCTGTACCATGACAGGGTTGAACTAGAGATATTTGGTCTTTTTCAATTCAAAAATTTGAGCACAGGTATAACTATGACACAGAGTAACTAAAGAGCAAGGGGACAGCATAACCAAAAAACATGCAGGAAGATGAACCTCGAAAGGAGACTGACGAACAGACACTGAAAGCCTGGAATGGAAAGGAAAAACTGTCAGGGCTTGTTGAAGAACTCGGTACAAGGGGTCAAAACTCACTCCAAGGTTTTAAGCTCAGAAAAACAGTAGTACTATTAACAGGCAAAGAGGGTGGCTGATTTGGGAAGAAGAGAACATCAGTGCACATATTTTCAAATTTATGTTGGAAAATACAATCTGAGGTAATAATTTTTCAAATCCAAGTATAAATTTACTGCAAATCATTTAGAAATAAGAGGACTAGACATAGCCTCAACAAGTAGAGTAGACCAGAGGGGTACAGCTGGGAATGTAAGCTTAAAAGCAACAATAGAAGCCGAGGGATAATTTATCTGGAGTGTTTGAACAAAATAAATAGTTAAAACTGGGTTATTCAGAATGCCAGCCCAATATTGATCCAGGCATTTTGCAGTTAAAAAAAAAAAAAATCTTTTTTCTACAAGAATATAATCTGCAATCCACTGATGATAATTACCCTGACTGGTACAGAATTCAATCGAGGTGTTCATTGTGAGTTAACCACTACCCATATCTTATCTTGATATTAATACCCACCATACTGTCATCATTCCAGACATCAGATTGGGCTGCCTCTCCTTGGAATGAATCACTCCACTGTTCTTCCTGTTTGCTGGGCTGAATGGAGCTGGCAGCCAAAGAGGGTTGGTCATTATTCTGGAGTGAGGAATGATCTGAATCTGTGGATGAAGGTAAGTTAGGTGCTGGAATGGCATCTTCAAGAATCAAACATATCAAGTCCCCAGAAACAATCCCATATGAAGCCAAGGTCTCTTCATCTCCAGTGAGGGCATCCTTGTTGTTCAATGTAATTGCAAACCGGGTATCAGAACTGCCAAGAAAGATGGATAAGGATGGTAAGAGCTACCTATTACCATTATCCTTAACAATACATTTGGAACATATAAGGTGTATGGTATGACCCTAGAAGAACTAATGAAAACAAAACAAAAGTATGAAGGAAGCCAAAGTTTTGGAAAAACTATCAAAATTATTTGTTCTTATCATCGAATGCATAAATTATAGATTTCTAACAGCTAAAATCCTAGGCTGGGGATAGGATACAGTAATTCTCTATCATTAGTCCATATTTTCCTCAATCTTAAGACATACAGTTTTTTATTTTGACATCTTTGAAATACAGATGCTTATTAAAATCAATGACATATCACAGTTTATTTAACAGCATTGTTTCCTTTAGTGTCACATATAACAACGTGCCTCAAGAGTGACAGCAACTGAAATTCAATGAAATGTAGTCTTTTAAAAATACAAATTATATCACGTCATTTCTCTCCTGGAAAATCCTTCAACAGCTTCTATATGAATTTGGAATAGAATCTTTAACATGGCCTCCAAAGTCCCACATTTGACCCTGACCCACTTCTACCTCATCCATCTTATACCATCCATCCTCTCACTGGCTGTCCTCTCTACTCACGTGAGCTTTCTGTCCTCAAAATAGATCAACTTCACTGCAGCCTTTGGGCCTCTGCATTTACTCTTCCAGATCTTCAAGTGACTCTTTCTCATCGTTCAGGGCTCAACTCAAACGTCACCTCTTCAGAGATGCCTTCCACCCAGGCTCCACCACTCTATCCTATTCTCATGTTTTATTTTTGTTTTAACACTACTATTTGAAAATATATTATCTCCCTTCCCCACCCCCACGCTAGAACTTAAGTTTCATAAGATCAGGTATCTTGTCTGTCTAGTTCAAAACTGTATCTGCAACACTTGGCAAATAAAAGTATTAAATGTTAACTCTAAATGAAAAATAATTTTTTTTAAAGTTTGTTTTAAACCTAAAAAAAAAAAAGGAACATATGTATTTTAAAAATCTACTAACTTTCCACTATGAAAAATAAACCAATTATACTACCTCTCAGAAAAAAAAAGTATTTGTGGAATAAATGCAACCAACATAAGTTGGGAGGATCAAGATGAGACTGAAATCAGGGGTACCTATTCAATGTCCTTACAGGGCTGTAAGCTTATGCTGGTTCCAAAATACTAGATCCACGTCCTAAATGAATATTCATAATCACAAAAAGTTAGACTAGTGTACATAAATGACTAAGTACAAATCCCTCCTGATAAGTACAAATTCACTCTTCTATGATGTCTTTTATATGAAAGAGCACAAAGTCAAAAACTCATCAGTAAACAAGAACTCAAATTATCCTGAAGCAATAAATTCCCATCCTTTCTGCAACACAGATTACCTGACCTTGAATGAATAACCATCGTTTCACCATAGTGGTGAAGACTAATTAATAAATCATTGTAGAACATTTTATAAGACATTTACACTCATCAACGGTAACTTCATTAACTTTTTTTTGAAAAGTTAAAGGATAAAGTCCATTGAAAATCATTCTGTTTATTCTTTCTTACAATGCTGCATTTTTCAAATGAGCCTGAAATAACTTTTTTCTTTCACATGTAAATACATTTTTTTCTTACCAATCTGAGTGTCTTTGGTTGAGAAATTACTGAGGTTTTAGAAACTACTCCTGCTTATTAGAAAATAAGTAGCTTGCTTGTTTTCCAATGCTTTGATAAATGCTGGAATCTGTCAGCTGCCCAGAAAACCACTACCCCAACTCTGGCAGGAAAAAAAAAAAACACCTCAAATGAACTATGTGTTTATGGATCATTTGTCACAGCAAAAGGTTGTTTTATTAATACGATGTTCATTCAAATATCTATTTGTAGAAAAGGTAAAAAACTGCTTAATAAAAATGTTATGCTTCCTTCCTCTATAGAAAAAGAAAAAAGCTATTTCTAAAGTAATATACTGTTTTCCAGGAGAGGCTTTAAAAAATAGTTGTTTTCTGAAATTGTGGGGGTGGGGGAGGGACTTTAAAGTTCATCAGGAAACGCCATCCCAGAAACTCCAGGCCTTTTGAAAAAAAAATATTTTATGGCAACCCCAGATCCATTTGCTCGGCAAAGACATTTTAAAAATAATGATGTCATATAGACACATTTTAAAACAGACCATTTATTATAAAATGAACATACTTTCAGACGAATGCATTTACTTTCACAAGATGAAGCTTACACATTCCTTCCAGTTAACCAGCCTTCATTGTAAAAACAAACCTGAAAGAGAAACTAACGGGCTCTTGGGTAAACAAAGAGTCATACTGGGTTTCCCATCTTTCAAGACTGTTCAGCCTCATTAAAAAATAATAAAATGTAAACACACACAGATGAAAATCCCTTAAAAAGAGAAGTTAATTTTGAAAAACTATGGTGGGGTAAGGACGCCAGCATGCAAAACACGAAGTTTAACACAAGAAATAATAAGTATGCCACTTAACATAACATTTAAAAGGAGTTATGTCAATATCTCATGTTTTTTTCTTAATTTGGAAAAAAATCAGGCTTACTTTTAACGTAATAATGCCTTAACCTGAAATATGAAAGAGTGAGAATTTCATAATATGGCTTCATTTTACTGAATTCCTTAAAAATAAAATGAAAGTTTGTAAAAGTCTTATAAAAGGAGCTACTTAACCAACAGAAAGGCTTTCTTTTTAAGAGTTCACCTAAAAAATCCCAACGAACATCTTTTTTTAAAAATATTTTCTTAACACAAATTCAAAATTCGCTAGCTCAGTATTTGAAAAGGACCACCCCTACTTTTGTCCCTCTACTCCGATTACTGTCCTCGGAAAATGACCCTCTGTGGAAACAAAGCAGCCTCATCTGCGGTCCCATAAAATGAATAACAGAATTTGATCCTTTGCTTTTCAACGTCACTGACCCCAAACTGCAAGCTCTCCAGAGCTGTCATCATAAAGCCAGACATTTGCCATTGTTTTAGCAAAAAGTGACATCTCGCCCAGGAAAATAACATGATTCGAACCGTGCCAACAGGGTGTATTTTGTAAAACTCTGCAGTGGCACATGGACCGTAAACACTCAAAAAAGTCTTAAGACCACTGCAGCCTCGCAGCTACGGTACAAGTTACGGGCGGCCTCGGACGGAGGGCCGATAGCTAACTCCTTCTAGTACTTTCCGAACTTTCTCACGGAAACAGCTGTCGGCTGGAGTCGGTGAATTTCAAATCCCTGAGACCCTGGAGAGGTTTACCCCAAACCAAACCCATAATTTCCGACCTTAACATTTTAACGGACGGGACAACTCTGCGTGCTAACCTATTCCTAGGTTCTTTTGCTGTAAAAACGGAAGCGACGGCTCACCCTGGAGGGGAACGGAGCCTGCGCCACGCTGGGCCAT
>NW_006437736.1:3152714-3155242 GCF_000325575.1 Pteropus alecto
GCGATGGCGGCGGCGGCGGCAGGGCCCAAGGGCCGGGCCCCGGAGGCGAGACGCTGACGACGGCGCGGGCGGACGCCTCCCGCCTCCAGCGACGGCGGCCCCGGAGCGACAGCTACCGGAGCTGGAGGGGTGCTGAGATGTAGCGGTGAGAAGGCCCCGCCACGGCGGCTGCGCTGCCGGCCCCTCTCTTGAGGGCGCCCTCTGGAGCCCGCCCCGCGGCTGGCCGCCTGCGCCGAGCCAGGCCGCTCAGGGACTTGCGATCGATGACTCGGCGCGCAACGGCGCCACCTGGGAGCGCGAGGAGCGCACTGCGCAGGCGCCGAGGCGGCCCCTGGGCGCCGGTGTCGCCGCCCTTCCTCCGCTTCCGCTGCGCCCGCTCCTGGCAGGTGTGTGCCTGGAAGACTTCAACGCTGAAATGGATGCTGCAGACGACGCACCTTATCGCTCCGCCAGGCCAAGGTGTGCCTAGTCCTAACTTCATTTCCTCCGTGGCGCTCAGCTCCAGCGGCACGTGCTCTGAGAAGCCTTGGGCTGAGCCCCGGCTTTGGTAGTTTCCTCCTGTTACAGCAAAATGTAAAACATTTTGTAGTCAGTGATCTATGTCAGAGAGTATATTAGTATCCTGTTGTTGCCTAACAATCACCCCAAAGTTTAACAGCTTAAAACAACAAACATTTATTGCCCCATATGGGCCTGCCTTGGCTGGGTGGTTCTGTCTTAGTCTCAGATTACAGTCAAGATGTAGGCCAAGGCTGTAGTTATCTGAAGGCTTGTCTTGGGCTGGAGGATCTACCCCCAAATGGTTCACGCATATGACTGCTGACAGGAGACGTCAGTTTTTCACTGGATGGACCTGTGCATAAGGCCACTGGAGTGTCCCCATGACACAGCATCTGATAACTGATCCCAGAGAGACCAAGGCAGAAGCCATAATGTCTTGTAATCCAGCCTCAGCAGTCACATACCATCACTTCTGTCATATTCTATTGATCACAAAGCAACCCTTCAGTAGTGCGTGAATACCAGTCAGTTGACAGGGATCATTGGGAGCCATCTGGGAGGCTGGCTACAAAGTGGGTCTGACAATAATAAGGATGATAGCTGAGATGAGGGTGAGAGTATCCCAGGTTAGTCCTTGTGTGATTGATAACCATTGTCCAAATCATAAGAGTTGAATAAAGTTTCTTCCAATAGGTGGCAGTACTTGTCCACATCTTGACCTTCATTCATTAAAGAAATAAGTATTGATCACCTTCTTTTTGCTAGGTATTATCCTTGGAACTCAAAGATGGAAAAGACGTGTTTCTACCAGTACAGAGTTTACAGCTGAGTGAATCACCCCTTGTGGTAGTGTAAAAAGTGTCTTGTTTATGAAAGCGATAAGAGGAAATCCTGGGGATTGGGGGACACTGAGGATGGTTGCTGTGCCAGTAAGGTTTTTTAGTAGCAAGCAATATGGGATTGAGGAAAGGTGGCAGGACCAGGGTGGCTCACTGTGGCCAGAGTAAAGAATAGAGTGTGTATATCCTCAAGTAAAAAATGGCTTTTGACTAAGCAAATAATTTGGGACACATTCTACAATATATGGGAAGCCATTGGAGAGTTTTAAGCAGGAGCATCTTTACCAGGGTTCTTGGTTCTGAGCAATAGAAACTGACTCTGGGTGACTAAGGAAAAAAGGAGTGTATTAAAATGATACTGCATAGCTCAGGGAATTCTGGGGAGGGCTGGAGAAGTGGCTCCAGGCTAAACTTCCAAGAATGAAGATCAGAACCATGCTGAAGAACTGGCCTGATGAGGAAATTACCATGACTGGGAATGCTACTGCCACCCCACCCCGCACTGGAGGAAACTGCTGTCACTGCTGTCACCACTGGGGAATGGCTGCCACCTTCAAATGCCACACACTTTCGCAGGGTTCTGCACCAACAAAATGCCAGGTTTCAAAAAAAAAAAAGCTTGTTTCCTCACCTTGCTCACTTCTAAATAAAAGGTTCATAGGGATACATCTGATTGAGGAAGACCAAGTCCCATGCCTGATTCTTGGCTGCAAAGGAGACTGGAATTGGGGTCCAAACTCCTTTCTTGGGGAGATGGGGCTTAAAATATTAGAATTGACCAAAATATAGGAAGGCTGTTCAAAAGATGGTAGAAAGTCATGAGTCAGGTGTACACTACAAAGAGCATGGGTCAGGTCTGAAACCTGAACTCATTACGGGTTGAGTGGTGGGTACTTATCGGATCAAGGTTTCTCAGCCTCAGCACTACTGTCATTTGAGGTCTCCTACATCTTTGTTATGGAGAACTATCCTGTACCTTATAGGATGTTTAGCGGCATCCTTGGTCTCTATTCACAATAAAATACCTGTAGAACACCCCTCTCCCAGTCGTGAGAACCAAAGATGTCTCCCAATACTGCCAGATATCCCCTAGAAGGCAAAATTGCCTTGAGAACCACTAGATAAGAGACCAGCTCTATTATGAAGCTCTTTTGGTAACTGAGAGAAGAAAAGAGTAAGTGGAAAGAG
>NW_006437736.1:3155291-3181991 GCF_000325575.1 Pteropus alecto
TAAAAGTAGAAATAACAGAACTTGAAAAATGACTATATTTGGAGGCTGTATTAGGATATAACTTCAGGTGCTATAACAGATCTGAATAGTGACCTAAACAAATGTAATTTATTTCTCTCTGAAATAACATTCTTGGAGAAAGCAGTGCAAGGCTAACATAGGTGGCTGTCTTTGGAGACCATCTACCACAGTCTACCTCTTAATACTGTATAAACCTGGATAAGTTACTATCTATAAAAATAGATAGTAACAAAAATATATCGACAGGTATGTTGTAAATATTCAAAAGGTGAAATAACACCTTTTGTTTTAAGCCGCTAAGTTTGTGGTAATTTGTTACAATAGAAAACTAATCCACTTGAGATCAATGTCAATCCTTTACCCAATAGAGTGTAAACACCAGGATAGGAGAAGTAGTCCAACCACAGGAGTGCACAAGGGGCCTGGAAGAGAGCCAGAGCATTCCCAAGACACTGCTAGGATTTAAGGTGCACTGGAGGACTATCCTCCAAAACTTCAGAGGTTCATGAAAATCTTATACACCCCTTCTCTCAACCACCTCCCTCCTTGAGAATTTTTTTTTTTCTTTTTACAGGATGTCACCTTAATGTCTGCAAGCAACAGGCACGGTAACTTTCAAAGAGTTCAGAAATTTAAATTTCTTTTTTTAACAGACCATTTCGTAAACTACTAGAAAGGGATGATGTCAGTCTTTTGTGAGACTCCATTCACAAAAGCCTTATAGGTTTTTTTAAAAAAAATAAATGTTTTATTTTAGAACAGTTTTAGATTTATAGAATTAATGTGAAGACATATACCACATACCAACTTTTCCCTATTATTAACAGATTAATATGGTACATTCGTTACAATTAAGGAACAAATATTGATACATTTTTATCAACTGAAGTCCACATGTCATTCAAATTTCCTCAGTGTTTGCCCGATGTCCTTTTTCTGCTCCAGGATCCCATCCAGATCCACATTACATTTAGTTGTCATGTCTCCTTAGGCTCCTCTCGGTTGTGACAGTTTCTTAGACTTTTCTTGTATTTTAGGACCTTGACAATTTTAAGGATTAGTGGTCGGGTATTTCGTAGAATGTCCCTCAGTTGGGACGTGTCTGATGTTTTCTCATGATCTGGGTGAAGTAATGTGCTCCTGGGAGGGGGACCCGTTATGGTAAAGCACCACACTCATCACATCCCGTCAACAGCGCATACTGTCGATACGACTTCTCACTTGGTGTTAGCCCTGATCACTTGGCTGCTCCACTGTAAAGTTACTCCTTTTTTCTCTTTTTCATACTGTACCTGTTAGGAAAAAGTCACTAAGCACAGCCCACACTTAAAAAGAGGGAGTTATGCTCTACTTCCTCAGGGGTGGGGCATCTACATAAATTATTTGACTTTATTCTGCATAAGAGATTTGTCTAGTCTCTATTTATTCAATCGTTTGTTTACATCAGTTTGGACTTATATATATTTTATACTTTGGCTAACAATTGAATACTACTTTATTCTATTGCTCAAACTGTTCCAGCTTTGGCCAGTAGGAGAGCTTTCAGTAGGCTACTGTATCCATTTGACATCATCGTGGAGTTTTGTTCATTAGTTTTCTTTTGTTCTGTTTTTGAGTACTTTCTTACTTTCTGGCACTATAAGGTGCTCCAGGGTTATGTTGTATATATCCTGCCCCAACTCTAAAATCATCCATTTTTCCAAGGAATCCTAGTTCCTTTAATTAGAAAATGGTATTAGAAACCAAGATCTGAATGCTAAGTGTGCTCATGGCTATCGGGGTGTTGTTGCTTCCAGGCCTTCTCAGCTGACAGAGCAAGGAGATCTATATGATATATACTATTTCTGTACGTAACCATGTATATATTAAGCTAAGCATGAGTTCATTCTGATGTTTTTGACTCTAATCCACTATCGCACAGATCATTCTGGCCTACCGCCTTGCTAATCTGTAACCTCCCAATCCAACCATGACAAACCTGGCTCCCAGCCATTCACCATCCATTTGCTTAATTGTTCAGTTCCAGTGAATATAGGTGTTGTGGTTTCAGAATTGTTAACCCATATCCCCCGTGGGAAACATCATCATCAAATAGAGTGCAGTGCTTAAACAACAGTTCCTACTGCCTTCAGTCTTACAGACTTTACTCACTCCCAGTGCTGCACAGGTCGGCACCTGATTTTGCCATCCCCATCAGCAAAGTCATTTCATGTTTTTAATACACTTGGACCCCTCGGTCTCCCAAGTGATTTTTTAAATTTACATACGTGAAAGTTTACTCTTTGAGCTGTAAAGTTCTCTGGATTTTGACAAATACTTAATGTCTTGTTTCACTGTTATAGTATCATACAGAATTATTTCACCAATCTAAAGAATCCCATGTGCTTCAACCTCCTTCACTACCACCCCTTAACCCTGACTGATCTCTTTACCATCTCTCTAGTTTTGCCTTTTCCAGAATGTTATATAATTGGAATTGTATAGTGTGTAGCATTTTCTGGTTCATAACTGACTTCCTTCACTTAGCAGTATGCATTTAAGGTTAATTCAGTTCTTTTTGTGGCTCTTTCATAGCTCATTTCTTGTTAATGCTGAATAACACTCCACTGTATGGATGTGTCGATCCACAGTTTATCCATTCACCTATTGAAAGACATCTTGGTTGCTTCCAGTTTTCAGCAATTATGAATAAAGCCGCTATAAACATTTGTGTTTGTTTAGGTTTTTATGTGGACCTAAATTTTCATTCAGTTGGATAAACACCTACGAGCACTACTACTGGATGGTGTGGTAATGTTAAGTAGCTGGTCAGACAGACATGAGCAACAGGAGAATGAAGGAATAGCAGCCCAGGCTAGAGACCTCCCAGAGAACACCCTAGTTAGAGAATCCCTCCTGCATCCCCAGAGACAAAGGCCTGGAAGGCCATATAGCTGGTTTAAGCCGGCCACAGACCCATGCACAGAAGGTACTACCCTAACCTGCCCACAACCTCAGCCTCATTATACCGTCATTATAATACCATGTTTATGCCTGGAAGTTCATGAATCTAATTATAACACTGAATTCTGAGTAAGTGCATGCGCACTGGGCAAAGAGTTATATAGAAGCCAAGTGTCAATCAAAATGACCTCACGTGCCAATCACCTAGGAATGCCTTTATAACCACCCATCACTGCCCAAATATAATTCAGACCTTTCCACTTCTGGGTAGTTACAGCTCTCTTCACTGAAACCCCGTTCCTCTCTTAGAGCATGCTCTGTCTTTCTAAAATATTCTTTCAATAAATCTGTTCTAAACCTCACTGACCTGTGATTCTCACTGGTTCAGTGAGGCAGAACCGAGCAAAAGTGCTAACTACTCTTCTGTATATCTATCCCCGCCCCCCCCGCCCCCGCTGCTGGGGAGACACCAAAGTTCAAATCACCCCCAAACTGTAACAGTAAGATTAGGTTTAATTTTGTAAGAAACTTGCCAAACTGTTTTCCAAAGTGGCTGTACCATTTTACATTCCTATCGGCAACGAATGAGAGTTTCCTGTTGCTCTGCATCCTCCCCATCAGTTTGTGTAGTCAGATCTTTTTTAAATTAAATTTTAGCCATTCTCATAAGTGTGTAGTTGTATCTCATTGTTTTAATCTGCAATATCCTAATGACAGATAATGCTGAACTTCTTTTCATACGCTTATTTGCCATCTACATATTCTTCAATTAGGTATCTGTTCAGATCTCATGCCCATTTTTTAATTGAGTTATCTGTTTTCTTAGGTTGAGTTTCCTTTATTTTTCTGGATAAAAGCCATTTTCTGTACATGAAAAAACCCTTCATATTCCAGCTATAAACCACTTTCTTCAATGACTTCTACAGATCGCTTACACTGCACCGCTCCAAAATACCTTCTCCCAAGTCGGTTTGCATGCCTCTGTGCTTTTGCACATACCAGCCCTTCTATCTGGAGTACCTTTCCTTCCCTTCTTCCAAGCAGAGTGTGTGTCTCCTTCCTTTTGCTCCAAGAGCACTGGGAACGTACTTTTCAATGTTATCCATCATATCACAGTGCAGTTATTTGTACATCAGGCTTTCTCCAATCCTAGATTATGAGGTTCTCAGGGGGAAAGGGCAGGTCTTACCTATCCACAACACTCAACCCCCACATCCAGTGTGAGGACTGGTTAAGCAAGATTTCAAATGATAGATTTATACCTGTCCCCGACTTCTGTTTGAAAAAGTAAGATCCTCATTCTGTGTCTGCCAGGGAGAGTCAGGTTGGCCATAGTGTGGGGTGTTCCCTTACAAATCCAATTCATTTTCTTGAATCTTGAGCTTTTATCTACATAACAACAATTCACACACTTTAGTCTCAGAAAAACCTAGAGAGCTTTTTAAAACACAGATTGCCAACTCCCACCTCCAGCGTTTCAATTTAGCAGGCCTGGAAAAGGGACTTGAGAATTTGCATTTCTAGTGATTTCCCAGTGATGAGAACCACTGGTCTTTAACAGGTGGTCTTGCTATAGTTGTTTTAGGCTTTTTTAACACTTATGAAAAGACTGAAGTAGCTGTGCTTGGTAAGAAACTGAAATGGGCCTCCAAAAATGTTGTGAGTTGAAATTAGAACCATGCAAGTTAGAAAAAGACTCTCCAGAAGTTGTTGAACTGATTAAAATCCCATCCGTGAAGATGTCTGGAACCTCTTGGAAGAAATAAACAAAAATATTCTTGGAAAACAAACTAGAAGGAAGCATACAGGAGACAGGAATGAAGTTGGGGTGGGGAGGGGGACCATTAGGATTTTCGCAGTTTGATCTGTAAATAAGTATTGTTTGAATCTTCTACCAAGAGAATGTATTCACATGTTTATTGGGTAATTAAGAAAAATATTATTAAGACTATTAGAATCTCATCTTCAAAGGGAGTGTCATGTTCTACTGCAAGGGCTAGATACAATACTTTAATATATTTCGTTTCCTTACTTCTCAACTGAGGTCTGTCAAGGGACATTTGCCATAGTCTAGAGACATTTTTTGTCACACCTCAGGTAGGAAAGAATGGTGCCACTAAATTCAAGGTAGAGGCCAGGGATGCTGCTACACATCCTACAATGCACAGGACAGCCCTACGTCAAAGACTTATGTGGCCCATAATGTCAGTAGCACAAAGGTAGAGAAATTCCTGTCTGTTTGAATTGGACTCACATCAGTGGTTCTTAGACATTTCAGAGTTGTATCACATTATCTTGTTTGCTTGGTTCCACAATATCCTTCATGTCTCATAAAAGTTATATGTATATGCATTAAAAATTTAGCATGAATTTAAGTCTGCTTTGAACTGCAAATAATAAAATGGAAGTCCTTTTTAGATAACTGATAATAAATGCAGGTTAATGGGAAGTGGGTGTGTTATTTTTCAAAACCAGGAGGGAGTCATTGCTTTAAATCATTCCAGAGTGTGGCTGGTGGGGTGGGAGGAGCCATGGTCTGAGTCAGTAGTCAGTGTCCACCCAGAAACATCATCACACAGACTTCAGGAACATGTGGCCTGGGACAGAACTGCGGAGGGACGGGGAGATGC
The DNA here is from genome assembly GCF_000325575.1 of Pteropus alecto. NCBI lineage: Eukaryota > Metazoa > Chordata > Mammalia > Chiroptera > Pteropodidae > Pteropus > Pteropus alecto. The sequence goes on from NW_006437736.1 coordinate 3,160,886, forward strand.
CGCCAGGTAGTTGGATGATTCTGCCAGACGTCTCCCCAGACCTTCTGGAGTGAACTATAGGGTCACTTACCTCTCTCGAGATCCACACAAACTCCAAGCAGCTTCCTATCTATGGTTAGGAACAAACTAGCAATTACTCACACAGATTCAATTAGCAGCTGGAAGAACCAGATGTGCTGCCTGGCAACAGCACCCTTCTCTCTCCTCACCTTCCACAATCCTGTGGGCTGTTGGTTGCCCTTTAGTGACCTTCCTAAAGAGGAGGCTTAGCATAGTGGTTAAGAGCATGGACTCCCAGAAGCAGAAAACCTGGGTCCTGAATCCTGGCTCTAAACCTTACTAGCTGTTATTCCTAAACTTAGGCAAATTACTTAACCTCTTAATTTCCTCATCTATAAAATGGAGATGATATTAGTACCTCATGCAATCTTGGTGGAGATTTAATGAGTTCATATATGGATGTTGCCCAGAGCATGACAAACAATAAATGTTACCTCTCATTTTTCTCTACCTCTTATATCCCTCTTCAGGGGTTCCCCTTAACCAGATTTTGCCAATACAAATTGTTGTGTGTGGGGTGAAGTGAGGGATGGAAGCTCAAAGTGTTTTTTGGCCTTAAAACTGCCCTATCTGGCTCATTAAAGTTGTCTTTCAAGCTCAAAAAATGTCTGATATTCAGATAACTTCCTTCTATATGGGCATAGCCCAAACATTCTGGAAACCAAGAGCTAGGATGCTCAGTTCCTTAATGCTATACCTTGACATCTTTCTGTAATGAACAATTTTTCTACCTAGTTAATTATGATTTTTCTTTTGGAGTTTAAATTAAAAGTGTCCTTTGATCTGCGGAGGCTAATGCTCTGTCGGCCATTAGCAAGTGAAATAATTAATCTTGCATTTTAGATTACTATCGTGGGTAGGCTAGATAAGCAGGAGTTCCCAGCAAATTTTCAGTTAAATCTGAAAACCTAAAATAAATAACAAAACCGGATAGAGTGCTGCTGTCTTTTTGTTGTTGTTTTTAATGATGAATTTGGCAAATTTGCCCTAAAATAATTCCTGGAAGGCTAAAGAGCTGATTTCTAAAGCCCCTTCCAAATTAAATAAAACAGACTAACTGCACTCTCTTCTTCAATCTTAGTTTCTTAAACTCCAGTTATTTGAGTCCATTTTTCTAAAATTATCCCACATCCCACATAAGTTGTACTGTTATTGCTTTTTTCCCCACTAATCAACCACTTCTTAAACTATATAAATTTGTTTAAAAGGGGAAGCTATATAAATGCAAAACTTTGATTAATTTCCAAATAGAGGGTAAATGTAAGAAAATAAATACCATGAAAACTAAACTTTGTGTATTTCTTTTTAAAAAGTTGTTTAAAATATCTTAAATTATGAATTTAAAATAAAAATAGAGGACACGCAAGTAAAAATGCATCTAACTTATTGACACTGTATGAAAAACTTACTATGTACTAGCTCGTTTAGTTTAATTCTCATAATGACTCTTCAAAGTAAGTGTGATCTCCGCTTTCACAGAAGATGTGATGATGGCCCTGAGCCCCAGAGGAGTGAGTAAATTGCCCAAGGTCCCAGAGTTGGGGTGGGCAGAGCAGGTCCACATGAAGCCAGAGCCCTCAAGGACTGCAAGATGGAATCCCATGTCTTACATTCTGTCTCTACGTCATTCATCCAGGCCACTCTTCCTGACAACTCTCCCCAAATCCTGTGCCTAAAGTCCCAGGATATACAAGCATCACTCAGATTTTCACCAAGATATGGTTAGACTTTCAGGTCTTTTGTGACAACGAGAAAAATTAGTATTTGCGTTAGGAAAGATACTGTTATTTTACAGTTTTGGGCTTCCTTCTAAGTTTAGCAGATCCTATGCAGCTGGTTAATGGATATGAGGTAGAGATAGGAGGCCAAAAAGATCTAAATCTTTTTGACGGAGAAAAGGAATGGGGGTGGGAGTAAAGTGGGGGAGCAGAGGAGGAAGAGAGGGCCAAGAAGCTGCTCTGGGGAGGAGAGATAAGAGGAAACGTAGGACTATAGAGAGAGAAAAGAGAGAGAGAGAGGAAACCGCTTCCGCCCAGGAAGTCTGAGGAAGAGGACAGATACTTTACGATTTGTTCCCATGTAATATGTGATGTCATTTATCTCCTTCATGTCTGGGTCTGAATTTTTTTCTAATATGCTAAAAATAATCACAATACTATTTCAAGTGTTCTTCTGTGTAGCACCCTCCTGGGTGGCACATGCATCGTGAGAAACTGCCTCAGGTGATCTCATCCAGTTCTGTGACTTTAATTCCACGTCTAGGAGGATGACTTGGAAATTCAAATTTCCAGCCAACCTCCTCCCAGAACTCCAACTTCCCACCCGACGTAGCCATTTAGATGTCTAGTACCATTATTTCTGCCCTTACTACATCCCAGACCCACCAACCCAACTTTGCTGTTCCCTCCGCCTTTCCTTTCAGTGCTTTGTCTGCCTGGCTTTTAATGCTCAGATCTTGATGCAAATATAGCCTCCTCAGAGAAGCCTCCCTGGATCATCCTAACACAGTAAGCACACCTACCCCAGTTACATCGCTCTACCAGTTATAAGACCACCCTACCAACCACTTCCCCTTATTTCCTTCGTAGCACATGTTACAATCTATACCTTTAATTTATTTTTTTGTTTTCTTGTTTATTTTATATCTCCGTCTGCTAGAACATAAACTCCATGTGGACAGAAGTTCTGTCTCTTTTGTCAAAGAGGACCTTGTGCATGGTAGGTACCCAATAAATATTTGTTGATTTAATGGATGGATTAATCTATGCTGACTGACAATAAATGATTCTATGAGGAGAGTGTCTGTAGGCTCATATCACCATTGATATGGCCACATATTAATGAATAAAATTTTTCAGCACTTTACAGTTTTATGAGCACATTCTCACATGTTATTACTATGGTCTGAATGTTCATGTCCCCCAAAATTTATATGTTGAAATTTGACCCCGCAAAGGCAATGGTATTAGTAGGTGGGCCCTTATGTCATGAGGATGGAACTGGCATAATGAAATTAGTGCCTTATAAAAGAGTCTCCAGAGAGCTTCCTGTCTCCTTCGACCACATAAGGACACAACTAGAAGTCAACAGCTATGAACGTGGAAGAAACAAAATGTGACCATGCTGGCACCTTGATCTTGGACTTCCCAGCCTCCAGAACGGTGAGCAATAAATTTCTCATGTTTATAAGCTGTGTGGTCTTAGTATGTAAGCTTAGTTTACTTTAGCTTAGACTGGTCTATAGTATTTTGTTACAGCAGCCACAATGAACTAAAAGTTACCAACATTTTTTTTTCACCAGAACCTATCAAGGTAGATACTATTTTTATCCTCATTCTACCCCTAAGAAAATTCAGGTTAAATAGATAAATAAAACTGGAGGTACACTAGATAAGGAAACTGATAAGCTGTCAGAAGGGCAGACAATGCCTGGTGAACATTCTGTTTTTTTTTTTACTAGGCTGTCCTAGGACTGTCCTGGTTTTCATACCGAAAATCCTGCATCCTGGGAAAACCAGGGCAATTGGTCACCCTATCTGACCCAGAAAATTGTAAATAAGACATTAGATACTTCATGCAATCAGATCCCTGACCATCTAAAATGCAGTGACTAAAACATGAGGGATGGGAGTGGGGATAGGGTTTAGAATCTAAAGATATCAAGCTGCATAACACATAGTGCATGAACTCAACCAATTTACTTCAAAAGAATGCTGGGACAGGAAGTCACTACCAACGTTCTGAAAAGGAGCAGACACTTACAGATGCCATCTGTGGCCTTACCCTGGAAGGTGAAGATGGTAACTGGGTCAGCCTGGTTATCAAGCCTCATGCTTTCAGACTGAATCTGCTGCACTAAAGTCCAAAAGGTATTCTGAGCAGCCAGTAGTGGAGCTATCCATTGCAGGCACCCTGCCCTGGAGAAAACTGGTTTATCCCAGAAAGGAAAATTCTTCCTCTTCCAATTCAATACAATTTGACATCTTTTTCAATACATTGGCGGTCTTGACTTAATCATTCTGGTAAAGTAGCCACAGCAATTTCATGCATGCGTGTGTGTGTGTGTGTGTGTGTGTTTTGCAGGGAGATAATTATTGCATAGGTGGCATTGTCTGCTCATCTAGGTAGAGACTATAGTGTTCATTCATACCATTGGGTAATTGAAGTGAAGCAATGATGTATCATATTTTGAAAGAGGCATTAAAAAAAAGTCCACCACTAGGTGAATCAGACTTAATTACCTTGTCTTTGTGGCAGCTGAGTTCAGGGCTCAAGTGGAGAACACATCGACTTCAAAGGCAGAGGGAATCGAAGGTGCTCCCCAGCTTTGGACGCTTCCTCTGCTTGAGGTAAGAAGCATGAACAAACTTTCAGGTCCCTGCCAGCGCACGCTCACCTGACGAGGATTGCCCTCTCTCTGGAGATGTCCCAGATCTGGTAGGACACCCTGCACAGGCAGCTGTCACATGTCCTGAGTTATTATTGTCTGCCTCTGTTTTTCTATTTTGTTTATTTGTTGTTTATGTCACTCATGCCCACCCAGAAGACTTAAACAGCTCAAAGGAAGAAAAGAGAGTTGGTTGGGACTATGTGTTCAGTTTTGCCAAGTTCAATACTGTGAAGAGGGTTGCTCAAGAGTCTGGTCTCATTTTTGCTCCCATTTCAGTGGGGGACCCAGCACAGTGGCAGAAAATTCTAACTTGACTCTTAACCAGTATGGTTAAGATCAAAGAGCTGCTGTTACCTCTATTCGTTGGGGCCAGATTTTGAACCTCATCAGTGGCCAGGACCCTACCACAGAGCAAATGACCCTCTCACTTGCCTGAATTATTTAACTTATGTTAAGTGTGGAGTTTGGGGAGGAAAGACTTAGTGTAAGTTTTCAAGGCCCTTGTCATTAGGGATGGTGATATAAAACCAGATGTGTAGGCTGACTCCCTTGAAATATTCTCCAGTTCTTCCCATATTCCATACCTGTGGATTTAGACTTCTTACATACATATTGCCTTAACCATTAGATTGAAATATTCTTATAGTCTAAGCTTTTGAACCAATCGAACTTCATTTTTCAACCTTTTCCTTTGTTTTAAAGTCTATGTTCATTCATTCATCACTCCCTTAATCCAGTTTTTCCAGAGTCCGTCAAAGCTCTCCTCCATGAGCGATAATGGCAAATTGATGTCTCTCAGGAATTTTCTCAATTGTATTAGTTTTCTTATTTCTACTCATCAGAATGGCTCGGGCAAGGGCCATCTAATCTAGAAGTGTTGTTCTATCCATATATTGGTACGGAAATGTAGTGACTTCAGAGGCTTTGAATCTTGGAAAGAAGCAATTCTTCATTAGCAACCAAACAGGTAACTTGCTGGCAGAGTTTTTAAGTCATTTTGGATCACTTCTCTTACCAGGCAGCTCACCTTGCCCTTACTTGTCAGCTAAATTACTTAACCTTTTAGGAGTCATCTCCTTGCTTGACAAGGTTCCTTTCCTCCCCTGCCTATAAATTATCATCCTAACCAAACAATGCAACCGAAAGTTACATATAATCCATCCATTTATAGCCTAGTAATTTCATTCACCTATAAAATTTTTAGAGGAAAAATATGTTTTTCTATATGTAATTTTGAGTTTCTGGCTCTCCATCAAAGTAGACTACTTTGGAAACTTTCTTTAACCAAGAAGAGAAAACAGGTTTTGGCTGCTGGGAAGGAATTCACAACTTCATTTATACCCAAGACAATACAAAGGGATTTGCACTTTGGTGCTTGAAAATTTCCAGATGCTTAGTAATTTTTTTCCACATGGAAGACAACATCGAGCAACTCCTATTTAAAATTCCCAAGTGAAAATGAAAATTCTAGCACTTATCAAGTCATTAAATGGAAAAAAAAAAATTGTAAACACTAGAATTAGGAGCCAGAAGTACGAGGTTTGATTTCCAGATGCCAACTTACTACTATGGGATCTCAAACAGGTCATTCAGAGTCTCTGAGCCTCTGTGTCCACGTGTCCAAAATGGAGGTAACGTCTACCTCAGAGAATCGTCGTGCACTTTGTAGATGGTAAATAAATACAAACTTATTATTTTAGTTGTGATTCCAAGAGCAAGTAATATCTCTGCTTTAGTTTATAGTGCTTTGTCACTGTAGAAATGAAGACCTATTTGTATGCTAGTTTGATTTTCTCATTTTTTAACCTTGTTCTAGAACCTTTCTTAGTTAACCAGGATCTTGTAAGCTAGTCTGTTGGTCAGTTAGCAAATATTTATTGAGGTCCTACTATGTGCCAGGCAGAGATCATTTCTACCTTAATTTGCATACACACACTCTAATAGGTATAAATTTTTTGCTCTACCCTTCTCTCCTGTTGCTTTCCACTGCTGTGAAAATGTTTTCCTCTTTTGAAAAATCCTGCCTTGGCATGACACATCCATTTACAATTATTTGCCTTCAGATAACAGCATGACTACACATTAGTACGGCCTCATCATTTGTTAAAATGTGGAAATACCTTTTTACCAGTTGGTGAATAGCCACCAACCTGTTGCCCTCTCTCCCAGAGTCTCTGCTATCCCCCTGTATAGGACCCCTTGACCACCCCCCAGGTCAATTAAGGAAGGCCTGGCACAGATCTCAACGGGACCTAGTTCCTGCATCCATTCTGAGTATACAGTGTTGTTAATATCACCCTGCCTCACAGAATGCGGAAGAGTTCACACTGGCTTATCTCACTCCTCAAATTTCCTCCAACCCTCAGATCACTCATTGCTTGGCCGGAGACCCTCCTCTCCTAGCCAAGTCCCTTTGCCTTGGCTCTCGCTCCCATTCCTCTGTGCTTCTCCTAGTGTCCTCTGCACCCTGAGCATCCTCAAGTCACCCCTCCATAGCCCCACCCCCATCACCGCTGCCCAGGTTCTTTCTGGATATTGCCCTGTGTAACTCAAACCAACTCCATAGGACTGAAACATCACACTGAATGCATAGGGCCATAGCAGTGTTGAAATATGAAAATACCTAAATATTCATAGTGAATAGTCACTACCCTGAGCCTTCACCCCACTCCCGGTACTCCAGCCACACTGGCCACTCCTCCTAGACTTCTGTCCTCCCCACGATCCAGTACGTAACCTCCCTGACTTTGCTCCAGGACTATGGCCAACAACTGTTCTGAGAGGCGTGTGTGCTCTCCTAGTGTTTAGATGCTTTTTTAATCACCTCTGCAAATAGCCAAAGTGAGGTAAGAGCTATTCCTACATTTGTGATTCATTGATTCATTCTACCAACACTTATCAATCACTCACTGTGTCCAAGACACTGAACCAAACTCTAGGACCGCCAAATTCAGTGAGGTCTGTGCCCTCCTAGTGCTTAAATTCTGGGAGGAGGGACAGACAATAAGCAAGAAAATAAACGTATACACATGAATAAATATATATTTTGACTGAGGGTTCAGAAAGAAATGAGATTAGCTTACAGATGTCAGAAATGGCTTCAGAAAGAAGACGGTGTTTAAATGGACCTTAAAGATGCAGTATTTCTGCAGGTCTAGGTGAAGGGGAATGGCGTAAGCACAGGCAGTGGGCAGGAAACATGGCATGTGTCTAGGAGCCAGGAGTTTGTTTGTCTGGGCAGTGGGGTATGCAGAGAGGGCTCCTGGGAGATCAGAGGAGAAATGTAAGCAGGATGACTGAGCCAGCCTCTACTCACACCTGAAGGTGGACTTATGCAGTACAGAGTAGACAGGTGGAGACCCTCGTTCTCAACCTCACGGCCCTCCAGCAAAACATCCACATGAGCATTCACTAATCTGAGCTTAGGTCCGCTGTATGAGCCGGGAAGTTCGTGTACTAGACAAAATGCCAGCCCAGGGGTGAATGGGGCAGCCCTTGCTTTTCCCACCGAGCTGGATCCACTGGTGTGAGCTTCTCCTAAAACACTTTCCGCTGGCTTTAACTTCATACCGGGACCACCTTTTCCCATTTCACACAAAAGCCCAAGGGAGAACACAACAGCCCTGCTCAAACACTTCTTTTCCTGGTCAGGCTGCTCTATTCCTTTTAAATAAATCCTCTGGGACACCCCTTTGTCTGCGTCACCCCATTCCCACCTCTATGGCCTTACCCGTAAGCCCACGCAACTCCCTTTATTAAACTTGTTGCTTCTTTTAACCAAGCACCCCACACCCTCCCTTACAATGACTTTTTTTCTTCCATCCAGATTGCTCTTGAACACTAGCCCCTATCTGAAGCCTTCCCTCCCCCACCCCTCCTTCTGCTCCCACCATTTCCTCTTCCTTGACCACCCCCACAAATGCTTCTCTGATTTGTTTCACGTTTGTGTGTTAACTCAGTGGGTATCTATCACCTATGGGTCTTTGGCATGTACGAATGCAGCAATGACAGCTTACCCAGACTGTAAACTCCCAGAACTATAAATAAGATCTGTGAATGTATTATTCACTGAGCTGTCATTAAAAGAAACTCGTGTCACTGTTGCTGTTGGTACCCGTGCTTCATTCATCAAGAAAATGGGGTGGCATTAATTCATCGAGTCCATTAATTCAACAAGTATATATTTAACACTTAATATATGCTGAACGCTAGCAATATAACAGTGAAGAAGATGTGGCACCTCTCCTTGGAAAAGGTTTTGTTTCATGTAATTAAGATTTTTTGTGTATCTACTATGTGCCAGGCATTATACTAGACTTTAGAAATATAAAAGTAAGACACAGTGCCTGTGATGAAGAAACAGATAAGGAAAGACAATCACAATCCAGGATGGTAAATATTTAGATCAAGGACTGCCCTGAGTGCTGTGGGAACTCAAAAGGCAAACCTGGCCTACTTCATAGTCTCAAGGAAGAGATGTTCATTCATTCATTCATTCATTCATTCAATCAATCAGTATTTACCCATTGCCTACTGTGTGCCAGTTGCTATTCAAGGTGCTGAAGTAATGAAATCCTTCCCCATGAAGCCTAAAAATCCCAGTAGGAGAGACAGACAATAAATAAGTAACGATAGCCTATTAACATGATAACAAGTATCTTGGAGAAAAATAAAGCAAGGGAAGGCATAGGGAATATCAGGATAATGGGATAAGGGGTCCTTGTTTGGTATAGAATGGTTAGGAAAGGCTTCACTAAGGTGACATTTGAGATCACTGAAGAAAGTGAAAGTCCTAACCATGTGATTATCTGGAGGATGATTGTGTCAGGCAGAGGGAACAACAGGTGCAAAGACCCGGTGATACAGGCTGCTTAATCAAGTCAGCCAGTGAGGCTGGGAACAGGTGAGCTAGGTAGGTGTGTTAAGAAAGGAGATCAATGAGGAGGCAGAGGTCTGGGGCAGGGCAGGGCCTTGCAGCTGGTGGAAGGGCTTTGGCTTTTATGCCGAGTAAGACGGGGAACCACTGGAAGGCTTTACAGGGTGGGGGATGGCAAGATCTGACTTTCGTTTTAAAAGTCTTACACTGGCTTGGTGTGGGGAATAGTTAGAAAGAGGCAAGGGAAGCAGAGAGACGAGTAGGGAGGTGATTGCAAACATCCGCATGAATGGTACCGGTGCGGTGTGATGGTTGGAGACATAGTGGTGGAAGTGGTGAGCCCGCCAGAAAGTTCGACGCGTTTCAAATGCTCAGATGGATGCTTATGTGTTGTACAAAGTGCAGCAGACACACAGAGGAGAGAGATGAGCCCAGTGCAAAATGACATGGGGAGGGATGCTTTCAGTGAACATCGGAGCTGGAGGATGCAGTCACCAGACAGAATGTGGGTATGTGATCTAGAGGCAGAGGGAAGGAATGGGGGAAGAAGGAAGAAAGAGACAGACAGAGAATGTGTACGTATATGCGTGTTTACATTGGAGGGTTAAACAAAAAAGCTCTCATTCGTGAGAGAGCTAGCAAATTGAGCTCAGTGCAGCTGCTCAGAACACTTCCACCTGTAAAGGACAGGAAGGCTAGGAGCTTGGAAGTTTGGAGCCAGTTGTGAAAGGCTTTGATTGCCATGCTAAGAGCTTAAACCCTGTCCTGTGGGCAAAAGGGAGCCATGGAGCATCTTTTTGCATGAGGGTGATTACCTTGCATCCACTGAGGCCACCTTTCTAAACTACTACTGCCTTATTTGTGCTAAAACTATCAAGAATTTTTCACCCCCATCCCAGTATCCTTTCCAAGGCATATCCCAATCGTTACATTTACTGTAAGGGTCTCGTATTATATTGTGTTGCATCACACTGTATTGTGTTATAATCATCTGTGTGTATGTGAATCACCCACTAGTCTGTGGGAAGCAGAGGTCAGGGCCCACACATAGGTTATCTCTACATCCTCAGCACCTAGAACATGCTCTGGTGTGTTCAATAAGTAGAAAGAAGGAAGGAAGGAAGGAAGGAAGGAAGGAAGGAAGTAAGGAAGGAAGGAAGGAAGGAAGGAAGGAAGGAAGGAAAGGATGGAAGAGGAAAAAGAAATTAGGATGGTTGGAAGGAAGGAAGGAAGGTTGGAAGGAAGGAAGGATGGTTGGAAGGAAGGAAGGATGGATGAACGGAGTGAGTAAGTTCTAGAAGTCAGCAGTGAAAATGAGAAAGCCTAGAAATGCTGGATAGAATTGACCAATGAAATAGTCAAGAATAATCAGGGACAATAAATGTTGGTTAATTGCAGATGCATACGAAGATGGTCCAAGTTCTCTGGGGATATTTCCTCCTGTGGAATTTCTACTTCTCATCTGCTCATACCATTTACCCTGGAATCAAGGCGAGGGCTACTCAACGGGCTCTGGACTATGGTGAGTTGGATACTTTTAGAAGTCAGGCTGTAGCCTTTATAGATGGAGTCTGTGCGCCAAACCCAAAGCTCATACTGAGCTGTATTATGACTCGTAGACAAGCTCTACTGAGTGGTGATCAAGTCCTTTATGCAGAAGCTGATAAGATGGCTGGGAAAAAGTATTGCCTAAAAACAATCACCTTGATGGTAGGCATATCCAAACACAGCCACAGATTCATATTCTCTCTCTCTCTCTCTCTCTCTCTCTCTCTCTCTCTCTCTGTCTCTCCGTCTCTCTGTCTCTCTCTCTGTCTCTCTCTCCCCACCCCTGAACCCCACATACATGCATACACAATAAACATTTCGGAGCTCTAAGGGAGAATGCATTATAAGATAGAAGAATTTGAAGTAAAAGCAATATCTTAGAGTTTCAGAAGCGGCTTGATTTCAAAAGGAACTTAAGAGTCCCCTAAAATTGTATGCAAAATTGAACGGGGATGATGATTGTGCGTTTTTCTTCGGAGAGGTTTCCTACATTTCTTAGATGCACAAAAGAGTCTGAGATGCCGGAAGGTTAAGAACAACCCCTTTAGAGGTATTTATAAATACCTCTAAATATCGGACTGAGATTTTCTTTGGGCTATATTGGGGTGAGGGCAGATTATGTAGAAGAAAGGTGAAAAACCAAAGTATATGGACCCATTTTTCTCCTGTAAATTTTGGCCTAAGATTAGCTGAATATAGGTTGACATTCACTAATGTCTCATGTTACAGATAAAAAGAGGGACCAAGAGATTTTACAACTTGCAAGGTCACACAAGCTAGTACGTGACAATGTCAGAATTCCAGCCTTAGCCCTCGGGTAGTGCCTTCAGTTCCAGCTCTACATCCTTTATGTTCTGTCTTTCTATTCCCATGTTGCAATTTTCCTCATGGTATCATAAAGGATAAAATCTGTTCTTCTTTATCTCGAACAAGGGTAGAATAAATGGAAATGAGCTTAAGCTGCAAAGGGAGGGGTAAAGGCAAAGTCTCCTCCTTGAGGAGGTTAAAATGAAAAGATCACTCTTCGTTACTATGTAAGTAACTTTTCTCAGGCCCTTTCATGTGGCAAGGGGCTCTTCTTCTCCCTGAACTCAGAGACTAATGTGTTCTGTGCTTCTACCAGATCAAGACAGGTCTATTCCTTAATAAACAGCAGTGGTTTCTAACCTTTTTGGAGTCGTAGGATCCTTTGAGAATCTGATGAAAATGTAGAGCCTCTCCCCTGAAAAATCAGGTACAACCCACTCACAATCTTTTATTAGAATTTCAGAGGGTTCAAGAGTTCCCAAAGTTCCATGGATCCCAGGCCAAAAATTCCTAGGCTTAAAGAATCTGAGGGTGGGGACAGGAAGGCGAATGTGGAATTACTTTCTGGAACTGGCTATAATAAGACATGGATTCTAGAGCCAAACTGCCCAGATTCTACTATTGAATTCCTCAGTTCTTTGCTAAGTGACTTAGGTGAGGATCCACCTGTTTGAGTCTCAGTTTCCTCATCTGTAAAATGTCGATAGTGATAATATTTTGCACTTTTCCTATCACACTGTCCTATGTGATAATATGCTTTGTCCCTGGCCACATAATGAAAATCTCTAATGCTGTTAGCTCTGGGGTACTGAACAATTTCATTAGCCCCTCTAAGGACCAATGTTTTCATCTGTAAAGCAGGGACAAATAATACTCACTTTGTAGGATTGCTGTTTTCTAAGTATCTAAGACCATGCCTTACTCAATAAATTTCACTGGTATATTTAATATTACTCCACTACCATCTTTGTTATTATCAATAAACACTTTCTTTGGTTCCTTCACAGGCGTTCAAGCTGGGATAGAGATGATTGAGCAAATGGCCAAGGAAAGAAACATCCCAGATTTAAAAGGTTCTGAATCTCTTGAATTTCTGAAGATTGATTATGTGAACTACAATTTTTCAAAGTAAGTAAAAGGAAGGACATTGTTAGCCATGAAATTAATCTTTAAACTTTCAAGATTGTGACTATGCCACTGCCTGTTCTGGAGTAACATCAGGACCTGCAGAGTAGAAGTTAACCAACCTTTGGTGAGAGGCTTATCAGATAAATAGCCAAAGAGGTCATGACGTTGACAATGAGTGTGGCATTTGAGCCAGAACACCTGGGTCCAGGTCGTATCTCTGCTGCACACCAGTTGTGTGCACCTGGCGAATCTGCTCAGAGTCTCAGTGCCCTTGTGCCCTTGCCTCTTTCCTAAAGAAAGAATTCTAATTCCACACAGTTGTCCACTGGGGCCACTCTGTCTCTTGAATTCTAAAGGAAATTCTTCTTCATTCCAGTGCTACCCTCACCCCTATAAACCTAGATGCAGAATTTGACCACAGTCTCAAAAATGAATCTCCTTTCATCAAGCCTTCTCTTATTTCGCTAAAGTTTCGTCAAGATTTCCGAGGTCACCGGGCACATGGGCTTCTGCCCTCTTGCTCTCTAGACCTTCCCTCCTCTGGAGTAGCAGAAGTTTCTTTCCCTGGTCTCACGCAAAGCAGTTCCACCCACTCCAGGGTACCAAAGAGTCTTCCTTTACGCTCTAAATGTTTTTCAAAGTAATTTTCCAACCAACAAACATCTCTTCCTAAGAAGAATTCTGGTGGCAGCTATAATCTTTTCTACCATGTTACAGTCATGAAATCAAAATCAGTAAATAGTAAAAGTCAGGTGATGTAACAAATGCAAAGATACTTTATGAAACTAAAACTGCTGTACTGATGTTAGCTGGTATCCATAATGATGCCATAAAGACATTATTGTCAAAACAATGGAATTGCCACATTGATTCAGATCCTTGTTTCACCCAGCCCAGAGTTTCTGAGACTGTATTAATTAGGAATAATGTTCAGTTGAACATAGCAGAAAATCACAGTGGCTTGTATGTAATAGGGATTCATTTTTATCTCACAAATAAGAAGCTCAACGGAAACAGTGGGGGATTCTATGGAAGCCCCATGATTCCAGCACCCAGTCTTCTATTTTTCTGTACCACCATCCTTAGCTCTGGCATCTATTCTCAAGGTTGTCTCAAGGTCCAATATGGCCACTATAGCTCGGCCATCAAAATCATGTTTCAGGCCCCTGGAAGGAAGAAGAAGCAAGGGTAAAAGGGCTCTTATAAGCTGTGTTAGTCTCCTCATCAGTGAGTTTTTTTTATGTTTCCTGAAGTGCTACTCAAATAATATTCTGCCTATAAAGTAATGGGCAGAACTTAGTCATAAGGCCACATTTATTAGCAAAGGATACTGGGAAATTCTTTTCCAACCAGACAACTTTGTCATCTCAAACAATTGCTGAGAAAGAAGGGAAATAGATGGTCAGACAGCAAGTGGCAACCTCTGCCAACAAGAGCCCCAGAGGAAGTGTAAGGAGAGAATATCTATGTCCATCCTGAGCTCAGTCCTAAAGACTAGTGGAGAGTCAAGCTTTTATAATGAATTCTCTGTGATTTACAGTTTGTCCCAGTGCGCTATAGATCCAGTGAGAATTCCTTGCTACTCTATCCCTTTGGAGTAACAATTTCTCCATTGTCAAGGATAACATTCTATAAAACCGAGAGTTTTTTTGCGGAGGTTGGGGGGCTAGTGATCTAGAGAAAGTTCTTGGCACATGCTCTGTTCTGCACAAACAGTAGCTGCTAGCTACATGTGGCTGTTGAGCATTTGAAATATGACTTAATTTTAAATTAAATTTTAATTTGGAAACTGATATTTCAGTTATTGAAAAACTTTTAAGTATGCTTGGAACAATTCAAGTATGTAAGTTTACTTTTTCAACTGAAAATTTTATCAAATCTAAATACTGGTCAAGTATTTCTGGTGAAAATTGAGTGATTGAATCATGTGGTAAGCACTTTACATGTATTAGTAATACATGCTAATTAGTAATACTTGCTAATAAATCATGATTGTAAATTACATACCATATTTTGAAGACTTATTTTGGAAAAAGGAAAATAGAATATTTCATTAATAATTTTTATATTGATTATATGTTGAAATGGTAATATTGCTTATATGTTGAAATGGTAATATTTTAGCTATATTGGATGAAGTTAAAAATAGTAAAATTACTCTCACCTATTTCTTTTCCTTTTTTTACTGTGATTATTAGAAAATTTTAGATTATATAAGTGACTCACATCATATTTCTATAAGACAGTGCTACTTTAGGAAATGATTTACAAGGATCTTTTTTTAATTATGCATGCATGCCCTTTGACCCAACAATCCCACTTCTCAGCATCCTCCCTCGAGAAACATGTCCATAAACTGCATGTATGAAGATATTCACTGTGGCTGTGGCATTGTTTATAATACAGAAACACTAGAAACAATCTTTGTTGGGGAATACCAACAAAGGAATTATTATTTTTTTTAATAGTACACCCACAGCTTGAAATACTCTATGGCAGTTACAAAGAATGGGTTAGACCTATATGTATCATGAAAACATATCCAAGATATCCTCTTCCCTCAGTGGGACTTAGGATGTATGACAGAGAACAAATAAGAAAGGATGCAAGAGGAGATAGCAAATAATTATTTTTTATTAGCTGTCACATTTATGTTTTCCTAATCTTAGTTCGATGCCTTTCTCCTATACAACAATTACATGCAGATGATCCCATTCTGTTTTCCCAACCTACCCATGAGTAACACTTCCTCTGAGTGATAAACTGAAAAAGGTTAAGTGTCTTACCCAAGGTTGTACAGCTAGCACAAAACTTGGCTCCAGGTCGAGTGTCCTTTGCACAATAATGAAGTGGCACAGCCTAATGGTTCAGACCAGTCTGAAGACAGATCTGGTTCTACTACTTAAAAATGACTTCAGCCAAGTTTCTTGCCTTCTCATCTCTGAATTGCAGTGGGCAAAAACAACAACTGCCTCCTAGGATTATCGGGAGAGTTAAAATGAGCTAATATATGTCAAGTGCTTACACAGTGCCTGACAGCGAGTAATCTCACTCAGTCAATGTTCATGATAATAACTTGTCATAATGCATGTGGCCATATACCTATGTAGATTACATGTAACCCGCTGACTCCTAGTTACCTATTTGACATCTCAGAGAATTCTAGGGGAAGTTAACGCTCTAAATAAAATAAGTTTCTCAACTAAGGAAGATACTTTTCACATAAAGGGCATTTGGGGAGAGGAAGAAGACACCCTTTTTATTTGGGGAGAGGGGCACTACTGGCTTTTTGTTGACACATATGCCAAATATCTTGTAATATGTGTTAACAGTCCTCTACAAAAAATAGTGTCCCATTCAAAATACTAATACTAATGTCTCCCCATTTAGAAACACTGAAACAGCTGAAGGAAATGATAATGATGGCAAATGTACTTCTTTTGTCTTTAAAGAAACTAAAGAGGTAGATTGATTATTTGCAAATTTGTTTCTAAACTTGCTCATTTCTGCCCCTCAATGACATACTAGGGACCTCCTGCCAAGGAAAGGAGGGGAATTAGAAGGCAGCGCCCAGAGGCAGCCCTGCAGACCTGAGGTGCCTTGCTCCGTAGGAATTCACAATTGCCAGGCTGGCCTTCTAAAACTTCATTTCCGGTTTTGCCTTACTTAGAGGTGTGTTAGAGAGGAGTTGCACTAATCCCCCTATTTCTTGTTTTACAGCATAAAAATCCATGCCTTTTCGTTTCCAAATACTTCGTTAGCTTTTGTGCCCGGGGTAGGGATCAAGGCACTGACCAACCACGGCACAGCCAACGTCAGCACACACTGGGCAGTCAAGTCCCCACTTTTGTGAGTATTCCACTGAAGTCTGCGGCTGTTCGGGGGAAACAGCCTGCAAATCCAAAGTGTATAAATTCGCTGATGTTTTTGATGTTAGGCTCCTTTCCTTAATCATTAACGATCTTTCTCAAGAGCATTTTCCCAGGAAATATTTAAATCACAATGTCTCTGCCAGTGGCCGGGGGCACTGAAAACTGATCAAAATGTCCTTTACGATTTCCTAAGAGCTTGAAGTCCCTGACTGTTGGAGAAA
This sequence comes from Pteropus alecto, assembly GCF_000325575.1. Taxonomy (NCBI): domain Eukaryota; kingdom Metazoa; phylum Chordata; class Mammalia; order Chiroptera; family Pteropodidae; genus Pteropus; species Pteropus alecto. The sequence goes on from NW_006437736.1 coordinate 3,177,788, forward strand.
TGGACATGTGTTCAACATTTGAGACCCCCCAGTGAGTCACTGTACGACCTTGGCCAGTCATTGAACACACTTCCCCATCTGTGGGGGCACCTGGTGGGAAACGAAGCCTTCCTGCCTCCCAAGGAAGTTGAAGGGATAATAGCTTGAACCCAATTCTTCTCTACCAAAAGGCCTTTGCACCCTCCTTTAGAAAGGAGGGGTCAAATTCAAGGCATGATTGCAAACCACCCACTATGTGCAAGTCACTGTCTTGGGTGTAATGTTTAGGTCTGCCTTGGTTAGTGCCCCAGAAAAACACATTTATTAATCCACTTGGCCAGTCAACAATCATTTATTGAGTGCCTACAGTTTACCATTTATCCCCATCTCAAGAACTCCAAGAACTCTTGTAGACTGGAGAGAAATGACATATTCTCCTATAAGTAGCAGAGACCCATGTATCCATTCATGTCTCCACTGACTTGTCAGCCATATATTGAGTGCTTATTTTGTATCAGGCCACAAGCTAAATCATGGGGACATGGACGTGCATAACACACACTCCATTCCCTCAAGGAGTTCATAGGCTACATCTACGTGTGTGGCCAACTTTACCCGCTATGTTCTCATTCCAAATATGCACTGTATATGAATGATGCTCAGTACATGCTCAGCCACTACAGGGGCCAGAGCACTCAGGATGAAGTAACTGCAAGGTCCCCAAAGCTGTCACCATTCACATATTCATTACTTCATTTGTTCAATAAATATTCATTCAGCACCTACCCTGCTCCTACCTGTTGTAGGCTCCTGGAGCCTTCCAGGAGTCCAGAAGTGACAAAGTTTCTGCCTTCTAGGAGCTCAGAGTCTGTGGCTAATCAGAGAACCAAACCCTTTCCACCCCTGCCAAGGCCTGGGTAACTCTGTATGTTTTTTTTCTCAACAGCCAAGACACAGGAGGAGCTGATCTGTTTCTCTCCGGGGTCTACTTCACGGGTATCCTTATCCTGGCCCGAAATGACTTTGGTCACCCAATTCTGAAGCTGCAAGACTGCTACGCCCAAGTGAGCCATGCCCACGTCTCTTTTTCTGGAGAACTGAGGTGAGCGGGAGCATTGTGCTGGGCCGTGGCTAGTTGGGGGCTATGTTCTCTGGCAGTGCCCTCATGAGGTTTATAACCGGCAGGTGTGGTGCCTGAGTGTGTCCTTTTTTTCCCCCCTAGTGTCCTGTATAACTCCTTTGCTGAGCCTATGGAGAAACCCATTTTAAAGAACTTAAATGAAATGGTAAGTCTTTAGAGGTTACACAGCTACAGTAAAACGCCATCAGCAGGAGTTCTCCCATGCTCTAATTAATTCTTAGCCAGGAAGCCTTTATTGAACACCTACTGTGAGTTAGGCATCACCCAAGGAGCTTTCGCACACATCATCCTACAGCTTTCCCTCCCTCAGTTCTTGCCACAGGGTAGACGGTCAACAAGAATTTATTTATTGTGTACCTACAGTGTGTCCAGCACTAGGTTAGGGTCTGTTGGATACATGCATAAGTAATAAATTTACCATCTTTTTAGGAAAATCAAACTCAGGCTTGTGAAACGATAACTGAATGAGTACTTGAATTTAGTATATATTTACATGATCGTTAGATTGAATTGAAGGGGTTCAGAGAAATGGAAAAATTAAATAAACAAACCCTAGAAGTATCCTGGGAGGATGCGGGACTTGAACTGAGCCTTGAAGTATAGGTAGGATTTGGATAGATACGAAATGGGACAGAAGAAAGGATATTTCTAGCCGATAGAAACAGCATAAATGAAGATGGTTTCCAAAGCTACAAGTAGCTAGATTCCAGAAGTCAATGTTTCGGAAATCAGGAAGATGGAATTGGCTATGTGCCCTTTTCCCAAACCTGACCATACCTTCCCTGAACCCTTTACCCATATTTTATGTAGAGACAAGGAGAGGGATAAAAGGAACTGGAAAAGAAGGGAGACTCCTTTCCGGAAAAGGGGCAAGGACGGTGTCTGGCCGTCTCCATCTCCCTCGTGCTCAGCTCAGTGCTTGGCAGGCAGTAGGAAATCAACACGCTAAAACACTAAGCAGCTTGACCAGTGAGGCGGCCCGGCTGGTCAAGGGACTCTGAGGCTTCCCGGTCCTTCTCCATCCTTACCTGACAGGTACTGAGTGCCGGTGATGTTCATATTAAAGAGTGACTGGGAAATAGTGCTGCCGCCTTTAAGGACCTCACACTTGATCATCCCTTTATTCAAAAAGAGGCGTGGTTCTTCAGCCTCTGACAGGGAACCAACATTTAAGTTTGCCCAGAGATTATATGTGACTTAGAAATCATAGGCGCTGTGCCTCTAGGATTCCCTCCGCACCACTAGAAAATAAAAAGGATGTCCAGACCACAGCTGTCTAGCTGTGTCAGACGAGATTTCAGATCCCGATGGTGTAACTCCTGGCAACTCACTTTCCCGTCCGTAAAAAGGGCATAGTGGTGCCTACCTCCCAGAGCTGTAGTAAAGAAGAAATGGAGTTAAAACAAAAACAGCTAACATATACTGAATGCTTATGATGAGCTGGGCAATTTTACATGAATTACCTCAATGTCTACTCACCACAACCTCATGAGGTAGATACAATTATCATCCCCATTTTGCAGATGAGAAAACCGAGGACAGAGAGTACAGGTAACTTGTCAACAGATGCAACCCAGGCAGCCAGGCTCCCGAGCTAGTAACCACCACACTGAGCGCTTAGCGCGTGCCTGGCACACAGTAGGCCCGTTGACGCCGGTGCTCTCCCATCTTCCTAAAGATGTGCTCAAGTCTGGTTCAAGATAGATTTCCCAATTCCAAAAGGGGTTCTGATGTAAATAAATGTCTGATGTAATGGGCTCTCAAACCAGCCCAACGGGGAAGGAAAGGCCCCAGCTCTAACTACTCCCGGCGGCGTGTCGCTGCCGACAGAGGAGAGGAAAGGCGCAGCCCTCCTGGCAGCAGGTTCTTCAGGTGTGACAGCCCTCGCATGCGCCGGGGCACATGTCCTGTCTCGCCTCATTTATGGGGCTCACTGGGTGTAGTCCCAGTTGCTCTGAAGTGTAGTCAGCATTCAATGACACGCCACCCATACGTACATAACTTGAGGCCCATAGGCATCAACTTATTTAAGAGAAAGTCATGATGACCAAAGGGAGAATGTCCCCTAACCAGTAGGCCTTCGTTTGCAGGGCCGAGGCCCGTAGATAGAGGTTTCCACTGTAATATAATAACTGCTTTTTTTTTTTCTTCTAATTCCCCTTACGGCCAGCTCTGTCCCATTATCACAGGTGAAGTGGAAGCACTGAATGCCAACCTCAGCATGCTGGAGGGTGAGTCCAGGAACCGTCTCTTCGGGAAGGTTCTCTTCCCCCCTGCGAACTCTGGTGCTCTCCAGGTCTGCTTGCTTTTCAGGGCAGTACAGCTCCAACCCTTCAGTCTGCTTTGTGCTCTGCACACTAGCCCCACTGGAAGGGGTGTGGGAGGACATGGCCTGTGTGTAGGCCCTGCTCCTTTCTGCTGCTAACCGACTTCTCTGCAGGAGAGGGTGGTTTCAGGAGACTAGAAGCAAGTCAGAGAATTAAACTCTCCTGAGCTCTAATCCCAGCTCTGGCACTAAATCCATCCTCCTGAGAATGATTAGTGCTCATCTGGACCAGGTTATCCTGGTTCTGACTCCATCAGTGGCTCCTCATGGCCTTCAAGATCAAGTCCAAAGGCCTTGGCCTGGACTATGAGACCCGCCCTCCGTGCTGGGCTCCACCTCACACCTTTCTCTGCTCCGTGATCAAACTGCTTCTCCTGCCTTCACACCCCTTGCCATGGCTCATGTTGTTCTCTCTGCCTAGAACTTTCTCTCCCTTTCATCCATTTCTTCATTTAGTAGATATTTATCGAGTGCCTGTTTTTTTTTGTCAGCCGTAAGACATACAGTCCCTTCTGCTCCCTAACCTCAGCCATCCCCTGTCTTGTTCACTCTTCTTTATCTTTTAAGGCTCAGCTCAGGCATGATCTCTGGCAAGAAATCTTACCTGATGCCCACACCCCAAAGTTCCACCTCCTCTTTACTCACATGATACTTTGGAAGTATCTCTCTCTTTGCACTCCACCCATTCATTCACCGACAGTGTTCTGAGCACTGTGATAGGCCCAGGGCTGCTCTCGGTGCTGGAATGTGGCAGGAAG
>NW_006437736.1:3182024-3243446 GCF_000325575.1 Pteropus alecto
GACAGCAAGCAAGATAATAAGTAAAAGCTATGATAAGTGTTAAAAATAAGAATAAAACAGAAAAGGAACTGGGGCATGGTTTTCGTTTTAGATAGTGTGGCCAGGGGGTTCCGTTTTAGAAGGTTTTTCATTTTAGATACTGAGCACAGGGTCAGAACCTGAATGAAGCAGGGAGTAAACCACTCCTAGATCTGGGCGGAGTACATTCCAGGTCATTGAAACTGCAGACTCTCAGGCCCTGAAGCGGGAACGTGCCACACGTGCGGGAGGAGCTGTGAGGAGGCCACATTGGGAGCAGAGGGAGCGAGGGTGGGAAGTAGCAGGAGATGAGGTCAGAGAGAGGAAAGCAGATGGTCAGATGTTCAGGGCTCTGTAGGTCATCACAAGGGCTTAGCCTCACATCAGAAGCCTTTGGAGAATTCTGAGCAAGCCTTGCACGATCCGACTTCTGTTTTAAGAAGATCACTTTGACTTCTGTCTATTATTGATAGAAAGGATGGGGGCAAGGGTGGAAGCAGGGAGACCACTGGAGAGGCTACAGCGGTGACCCATACGAGTAAGAAGGGCAGCTTCTGGCCTGGACGGAGATGGCGAGACATGTTCAGGTTCTGGATGGACCTTGCAGATAGGGACAGTGGTATTTGCTGACACACTGGCTGTGTGTGGGTCATGAGAGGAGTCAAGGGTGACCTCAGGCTTTTACCCTGAGCAACTAGAAAATCGGAAGAATAGGAAGACTATAAGAATAGGTTTGTATTGGACCGTCAGGAGCTCAGTTTTAGATCTGCTCTTACCACATCGTATTATAATTTCCCATTCATATGTCTGTCTCTTCTTCCAGACTATGAATTCCACGAGGACAGGGTTTTGACTCACCTCTTTGTCCCCAGCAGCAGGCACAGGGCCTAACCCACACTAACTGAATAAATATTGGGTTGAAAAGGGGATGACAGGAAGTGAGTGGCTGGACAAATGGATTGATGAGTGGATACAGGTAGATGAAAGGAAACGGATGGATTGTGGAAATGAGGAAAAGAAGACGGAGCGAGGAAAGGACTCGGCGCGGATTCTCGTAGCCTTGCTTACCTTGGGCAAGTTTCTTCACTTCTGGGAGCCTCACTCCCCTCGCCTGTCAAATGGTCACCATCCTGTTTCTCTCACAGAATGGCGATGGATCCACCGAGATTGTGAATTCGAAAGCATTTTTTTTTTTTTTTTAACTATAGTGACATAGGGTCATGGCGATGGATCCACTGAGATCGTGAATTCGAAAGCATTTTCTTTTTTAAACTGTAGTGACATAGGGTAGCGTGGTTCCCTCCCCTTGGCAAATCGTGTCCTCTCTTATGGTTTCTCACCTTGCTCTATGGAATAAACCAAACGTGACATGTAAGAAGGAAAGATGTGGTGCTCACGCAGCTTCCTCTAGACCGGGGAGGAAGTCGTTCGTTCTATCATAGAGCACATGGTGGTGGTCAGGAAAGCAGCTCCCCCAGGCCATGTCGAAACGCAAGCGCGGCATCGCTGCACGTACAGCCGTCTCAGACACTGAAATCTGTGCTTCCTGCAAACCGTCCCCATGGTTCCTTGGTCCCCTGGCCTTCTGCTTTGCTCTGAAAATGATAGTACAAAAAATGACATGAATCGGTCACAGCGTGCACGAGAATCTCCTTGGCCTCTCCAACTTAGTGAATTTTATTATTCCTGTCTGTCTCTCTTGATATATTTTTTAAAATTATTTCTAATTACAACAGTAACACATATTCATTGTAAAAAAAAAAAGTTCTAACTACATAGGAGGCTTTAACATAGAACTTGAAAGTCTCTCATTATACAGACCTGATATATATGGCTTAGTATTGATAAGTGACTTTTTATCCAATTTCCTTTTTTAAAAAGAAGTATATATGCAGTGTGTGTATGTGTGTTTATGTGTGTGTGTGTGTGTGTGTGTGTGTGTGTGTGGTTTGTGAATAAAAGGTTATACGCCAAAATTTTGCTTATGTTTTTCTGAGAGTAATGTGATTAAGAAGAATTTTTACTTTCTTCTTTTTAACTTACCTACTTTTCCTGGGTTGTAAAAAGTGAGCATGTATTACATAGGAAATAGGGTAATCGTTATTTTAAACAACAGAGAATTTATAATTATTAAGTTATTTCAAATTTGTTTTGGATAGACATTAATCGTACTATGGTTTTAATGAATATAAATTTTCCTTTTGCTTTATTTGTTATTTAGTTCTAACCAAGATTGACAACTATACTCTGCTGGATTTTTCCCTGCTCAATGCTCCAGAAATTACTGAGAACAACATTGACCTGGACTTGAAGGTAACCTTATCATCGAGTCCTCACCCTGGCTATCAACAGCCAGTGCACTCGTCCCTCTGTATCTGTGGGGAATTGGTTCCTGAACCCCCATGAATACCAAAACCCACAGATGCTCAACCCCTTATATAAAATGGCCTAGTATTTGCATATAACCTATGCACACCCTCTTGTCTACTTTAAATCATCTCTAGATTGCTTATAATACCTCATACGATGTAAATGTTATATACTTAGTTGTTATACTGTACTGTTTAGGGAATAATGACAAGAAAAACAGTCTGTACATGCTCAGTACAAACAAAACTATCATAGACCTAAGTAATAGTGCATATCAGCAAAAGCAGAAATTTTTTTCGAATATTTTCGACCCACAATTGGTTAAATCCTCAGACACGAAACCTGTAAATTAAGAGGGCCGACTGTGTTTGGAGAACAAATATTACGTGCAAAGAAAATATACCTACATGCTCTTCAAATAATTTAATTTCCTTCCGAGCAACTCCCTCGTGTTTATGCTCTTTCAAAAAGACTCTTGAACGTTTTTGTAATTAGTAAAAGATTGTTTGAGTTGCACAACGTATGTCTGCACTTAGTAGAACTTCACATGTCAGTGATTGTACATATTGATACTCATATCTCTAACTCTCAGGTTAGTCAATTTAACTCAGGGCTACTGACCTTGGTTGGAGCTGTCAGTACGTGAAAATGGTGTTTGCTGGTTCTAGAAAAGTGATTAACTGCCCTTACCTTTAGTTTTATCCCAAAGTTAATGTCATTGTTTTTAAAAATGCATATTAACATATTTCGATTACTCGATCATTCAAATTAGTTACATATTAACACAAGACACCGTTTTGGAATAACGACCTATAGCTAATGGGAGCAGCATTGGAAATGCCACAAAAACGCTTTCAACTATTCCAAGTCCTGGGTCCTTCTTAGTTTTTCTCTGACACCCCAAATGCTCAGCTCTCACAGATTTTGAAGGGCAAGGGTTTGACATCTCTACCTGGCACCTCAGGCACTATTCAGAGCTGTCACCTCCAGCTAAATAAACCTGCCTTCCTTTCTCAGAGAAAAGGGCTGTTAAGGAACTTCTCACTGGGTTAAAGCCTAGGGTGGACAGCCATGCCCAGATATATACTCGAGAAGCCATCAGAGCTTTGAAACATAGCCACTAGTCAAGGAGTCAGAAGGACTTCCCCTTTTTTCTTCCCTATTGAGTTTCTGGAGTTTTCCCTATTCTGACTTGAGAGGGTCCACCTTCTTCGGTCCTGCACATTTGAGTTTTTACCTGATTCACTGGTTTCTCTGTCTTCCCACAGGGCGTATTCTACCCACTGGAAAACCTCACCGACCCCCCCTTCCCCCCAGTGCCCTTCATGCTTCCAGAACGCAGTGACTCTATGCTCTACGTTGGAATCTCCGAGTATTTCTTTAAATCTGCGTCCTTTGCTTATTTTACAGCTGGGGCTTTCAATGTCACTCTCTCCACAAAAGAGGTGAGGAGATTTAATGGATGATGACAATTGGCACCAATATTTAATCTTATATAAGTATCCCATTATGGGGTTTTTTAATGTCTTAGTTTCTATTCCTGGGCCTCCGTAGACTATCACTCCGAGGAGGACGGCGAATGGAGTTGTTAAATGAGTGTTATTAGTTGGGGAGTTTCCAGTCCTTCTAATTTCAGTCTTTCGTGATACTGGGTTACTATTCTAGATTGCTCTTAAATAGTGCCATCACTTATTACATGTGACCTTGGGCAATTTCAATTTATTCTCTGTGCCAGACTTTGCGTATTTGAAAAATGGGAATTATAATAATTCTTTATGTATAGGGTTGATACGGACTTTAAAGAGGTTTAAATAATGTAAAGTTTTCAGACCAATGCCAGGCACAGAGTAAGTGCTCTGTAAGAGTTGCTGATTATCGTTATTTTTCCTTGCGTTATGCCAATGTAAAGATCTCCTCTGTTAGTAATTGCAACTGACTTATCCGCAATTACCAGTAATAGTACAGATATTCGTTGATTCTCTTTGCCATGCCCCTCCCTTTTATAATCAGAAAACTCTTTCCAGCCAGTCAACCAACAACTTGTATTGAGCATCTTTTTTGAATCCTTTCATACTGTCGGTCTTAATTATATGTGTAGTTATAAACCTTATGTTCAAAATGCTAAGTGTGACAGCACCAGCTTCCATGCAGTGCTAAGAATTCGACACTTCAAGACTTGAAAACCATCCATATGTGCAGATAAATTACTTAAGCATTCTATGTCTCAGTAATCTCTGAAAATAAGGACAAGAACACAAGGCTTGTGGTTAACCACCATAGAATGTTTACACATAGATCATACATATGTGATATACACAGTGTTCCCGAGATAAAAGGCTCTTACCCCAAAGGAACATAACTTCCTGTGTGACCTTGGGCAAGTTGCTTTACTTCTCTTGACCTCAGATTTCCTATGGTTGGGCTATAAAATGACAGGTCAACTGCAAACACTAAAAGTGTTTTGGTACAAATAGCTTCATGATTCATAAAAATTGTAGGGAATGCTACATTTTTCCTGAAAAGACAACCCAGGTTAAAAACCTTACAGTGACATGATGGTCTTGATTTTCCAGATTTCCAGCCACTTGGTTCAAAACTCTCAAGGCATTGGCAACGTGCTCTCCCGGGTAAGACCTCAGGATTTGACTCCTGGATAGTGTATTTGGTTTTGTTGGAATTACTTCTGGGAGACTTGTGGGTTCCATTTTCTATTCCTTTTTGGTGAGAGCCTGAGTCAACCTTTCTATTCTTAGGAAGTTTTTTTTTTTTTCTTTTAATCAAATATCCACAAATATTTACTGAACAAGGTACTATTAAAGGCATTTTAAGTTCACGAAATAAGTCGTCTGTCCCTTCCACAATGTTCGACCACACTTAAAATAATTAGCTTAAATGGGAAATAAAGGAATAGTGCCCACACTCGTGACTTTAGTAAAGTGACTATTAATGTTATGCCTTGATAGCACCTGAGTTTGAATATAGTGTACTGAAAGGCTCAGGTCTGCCCTTGAGGACAAAGAGATAGATGCTCATGTAGCATCCTTGTTTTAGAGCAAAGATCTTGAGTCAAACAGACCTAGATCTGAATCCTAGTTCTACAACTTACTTACCTGGGACCTTGAGAAAATTACTTAACTTCTCTAAGACTCACTTTCTTCGGTTGTAAAATGGGGAGAACCTGCCTCACAGGGATTTTGTGAAGATTAAATCGGATGGCCTGACGTGGTGCCTGGCGCACAGTATGTGTTTGGTAAACATCAATCGTTATTCTTTGTTTTTTTGCATGTTATTGTTGCTATTATCAAAGAGGTTTTTTTCTATTCTAACTGCATGATGTAAGATTTAATCACCACAGGCCACCCCAAATTTGTGACGTCCCCTCATCGACTCACGTCTCCCAATCTCCGTTTCTTCCCCTGAACATGGGCAGATTGCAGAGATCTACATCCTGTCCCAGCCCTTCATGATCCGCATCATGGCCACGGAGCCTCCTGTGATCAATTTGCTACCGGGTAACTTCACCCTGGACATCCCTGCCTCCATCATGATCCTCACCCAGCCTGAGAACTCCACGATCGAACCTATCGTTTCCATGGACTTTGTAAGTCACAGGGACAGAAGGGCAGCCTGTGGATACCAATCCTCTTCCTACAGGAGACCACTGGCCCGCAGTGGTCTACCAAGTGTTTCGAGGGCTGGGAAGTAATACATCGGTTAGGGGTGAGCACAGGGTTGGGACTGTAGTGGGGAGAGATATGGGAAGTCAGTGCTCGTACCCCCATACATCGTAAAACAGCTCTGCACCCTTTTCCACTTCCTGTGCGCCCTTCCCTCTGCTTCAGTTTGCATTGATAGCCGAATCTCTTTTTTCTTTGAAATAAGTCAATCAAGATGGAATTCAAGTTTATTTGACCAGATGAAGGCCAAATGCAATCCAATAGAAAGGGACTAATACAATGAACCTAAGTGAAACATCACACACGCACACACGCACACACACACAGAGTATGTGGAGAAGAGAGATTAGAGAAAATAGAAAAATAATTTAAAGGAGGTCCTCAAACAAAAAGTCTTTATAGTTAGTTTTCTTACCTGAAAGACACTGTTTTTAGACTTATTTCTTTTCAATATCTCTTGGAATGAGAGGGAAAGTGGAGCTTATGATGCTTCTACTATAAGGAATAATATCCGTGGCCAGTTCATGACCAAAGAGATTTTACTCCTCTTAGTAACAAATGCTTTTGTTGTCTGCAGGTTGCTAGTACCAGTGTTGGCCTAGTTATTTTGGGACAAAGATTGATCTGCTCCTTGTCTCTGAACAGGTAAGATCAATAGATTTGATTTTCAAAAACCTTTGTCATAAGTGAATCAACAGACCACAGAGACAAAGCGAACATAACAGAATGGGTGAAGTTACCATTGGATAAAAAATGAATCACTTAACCACTTGTCTTGTAATAGTCCAGATAATTTCAAAGTATACACTTAACTAAAAAATGTGTTGAGAAATGGTTCTTTATTTCTTCCATTGAATAACATTAAGATAAAATGGGCCACGAAATAATTATAAATATAACTCAGTAAGTCTATGGCCATGCCACCCTGAACAAACCCGATCCTGTCTGATCTCGGAAGCTAAGCAGGGTCAGGCCTGATTAGTACTTAGATGGGAGACCACCTAGGAAGACCAGGTGCTGTAGGCATAAAATTTAAAATAAAAAAATAAGGGATCGTAAGCTGACAAGGTCTTTGCAATCTGTGAGGTCAACCAAAGATTGCTTCACCTAAATAAATAAATTAATTAATTAAATAATTTTAAAAATTAAAAAATAAATATAACAGTAATATAAATGCACAGTCTAATGCTACAGCAGTATACTCTAAAGTTCCTCTTTAACAAATTCAGAAAGCATGCTACTGAGGAAAGAGCATGAAATTTATAGGGTCAAGGCATGAAGTTTCAAATCCCTGCTCACAGGTTCTATGGCTATGATTATATTTATTAACCTCTGAGTCTCAGTTTCCTTATCTGTAAAGTAGTGAAGTTGGACTAAATCGTTCCTTTGGTACCTGCAGGCTCTGACATTCGTATCCCATTTCTAGAAGGTAGAGTTTAACGAGATCGTGCCACATGGCCTAGCTGGCTCTCAGATGTATGCCACACAGTGTGAAAGGACCTGAGCAAGTCATAGATGCAGGTCATTGAACACTCATTGCCGTTTGGAAGAATGGCTCATGTTCCTCAGACCTGTAAAGTTAGTAGTTGAAGCCATGAATCAGACTACCTAGGGAGACAGCAGGATATTAAACCAAGCACAAGGCCCTTCTGAGCATAAGACGGTCCCAACTGCACAGGTTGCAGTGCTTTGAGTGTGAAGATGGTTCCTGCAGGGGGCGCTATAACAAACCTCAGGATGTGAGTGGACCGGGCAAGGCAGGTGAGCCAGGCATCACTCAGGCCTCAGGCAGCCAAACCCAGATGCAAAACTTTGCAAAGGAGCAGAGGCATTGCTGAAAGAGCCACCTTAGCCTTTGCAAGAGCGGTAGCCCCACATCCTACACCGGCCACCCCAGCCAGTGCCTCCCCTCCTGGGCTTCTCAGGCAAGCGCTGCTTTTCAGGATGAGCTGGTTTGTTCTTAGGTGATATCATCACTCAGGCCTCAGGCAGCCAAACCCAGAGGCGAGACTTTGCAAAGGAGCAGAGGCATTGCTGAAAGAGCCACCTTAGCCTTTGCAAGAGCGGTAGCCCCACATCCTACACCGGCCACCCCAGCCAGTGCCTCCCCTCCTGGGCTTCTCAGGCAAGCGCTGCTTTTCAGGATGAGCTGGTTTGTTCTTAGGTGATATCAGAGAGAGACACAGCAGGAAGAAGCCTAAAGTGGGTGGGGATCAGTGAAACATCCCTGAGAAGAACCAAGAACACAGGGTCTCCAAATCCAGCTCCCCAGAACACCACAGCCTTTCTAACCATCCCCTGCCTGAAGGAATCTCTTTCTGGAGCTGCTTGGGGCAGGCTGTGTAGACACGAGATGCAGAAATCAGAGGCACATCCAGTGCGGTGAGTTTAGAGAGGTGGCGAGATCGTGGGCTTTGGAGTCAGAATAGCTGGTTCAAATCCCAGCCCAGATTTATTAGCTGTGGGGGTCTCGGGCAAGTTACTTAACCTCACTGAGCCTCCATTCCCTCCTCTATAAAATGAGGATGCAACAAAACCCACTTCAGGGGTCGTTGCAAGAAATACATGAGTTAACCCATGTAAAGTGCATATTAAGTGTTCAAGAAATGTTGGCTATGGCTATTACTTAAAATTTAGGCTGGCCTTAGCCAGGGGAAGGAGGTGCTCAATCATACAAGATCATTTCAAGAATTCCCCTATTCAGAAAACACCTCCTACCTGGTCTCCTGCCCAGCGATGGCTGTTAGAGAAATTGCCTTTTATTCTACTATTTGTGACCACTCGTTGTTATTGAGCCTTTTTTGTCTATCGGTCCTGTGCCAAGCACTGCATGTATACTGTTTCGTTTAAATCTCACAACTCTGTACCTCCAGGACCTGGCACAGTGCTCAGTAAATGTCTGCAGATTGAATGAATAATACTGGAGTTCGGTATTATTATACCCATTTTGCAGTTCATGAAGCTTCTATAACTTACGTCACAGAGCTGTTGAATAGTGGAGCTAGGTCTTGAACCTGAGCGAGTCTGTTTTCAAAAGCATGACTGTTTATTTACTACATTATACTGCCTTTGACGTAGTGAAAAGCTAAAACTTAAAAATAAGACTTAGACTTAAGACTTAAAAAATAAATACCCTTGCCTAGAGGCAGAAACCCACGAGCATGGAGTCACATTGAATCGAAACAGGCAACTTATTCTTTCTCAGTGTTAAGGATTGGTAGAAGACACTGGCATTGGACACAGCCCTTTTCTCATAGTATTACGGAATCGAGTAAAGGAAGGATAAAGAAAGCAAAAGCTGGGAGTATAAATAGTAAACTTGACCTCTTTGGGTATGTCTAGTTCAGAGCGCAGGCTCTGGAGTCAAGCATATGTGAGTTTGAATTCTACCTCAGTCATTTGAAGCTCTGTGACCATCAGCAAGTTGATTAACCTCTCCATGTATCGGTTTTCCCATCAGCAAAACAGAGCACCTCTCCATAGAGTGGTCGTATGGGTAGATGAGATGATGTAAGAAACACACACGACAGATAAGATGATGTAAGAAACACACACATATAATCAGTGCTCAGGAAAGATTCATTACTCCTAATATTTCTCTTTCCTCATTCTAGGATCAAAGTTTGACCAAATAAGACAGGGAAATTGGTCCCAACAGACATGACAAGTCAGGATGGTCTTAAAAGCTGTAGAGTTGGCCCTCGAAGTCATAAACCAGATTCTTACTGCTCTATCTACAGTAGAGACTTTTGTTCCAAACACAATTCTATTTGGAGGTAACTCTAATACAGGTCGGCTCACATAGTAGACATCTGAGATTATTTTGAGATTATTTCATTTTGAGATTTCAAGATTATTTCAGAAGCCAAATTAAATAACACTTTTCCTTTTTTGGTCCTCATCCAGATGACTTAATTCTAATCCTCTTTTCTTAATCACAAGTAAAGCTCAAAACAACTAAATGGACATTATTGTCGAACCATTTAGAACTTTAGAACATTTTGGACATGCCATGATTGAGGCTTGAGGTGTTCCCAAACTGCACCCCACCACCATTCACACACACACACACACACACACACACACACACACACACACACACACACACCCTACAACCCCTCCCATGAAACACCATCAGAAAATGCAAATAAAGCTGACTATAAGCAGATAGAATCACCAGTTAACTCCACTCCTCAAAGCCTGGGTGGATAAACATTTCCCAACGTGAGCCATCTAGAGAGAAACTCAGAAGGGAAAACAGGTCTGGGAAGAATGGATTCGGTTTCTGCTGGGACAGCGCTTTGGATGGGTCACCAGAGCTCAGGCTTGGCACCTGGGCTGCCCTCCATTTCCACCCTTCCTCCTAACTACTGTCGAAGACAAGACAGAGGAATACTACAGTGGGGAGCCCAGTCAGAGGAGGAAACCCCAAATGACTTCTTCCCCTTCTCTCAGACCCTGTGGGGGGAATTTCCAGGCTGCAGAAGGCAATGAAGTTAAAACGTTGGGGAACTTTTCCTCATTGAGAGGGTTCCTTTCATACTGGAATGGGCTCAACACATTCCTGCCCTCAAAACCTTTTGTAGTTGGACTAGATCCACAGCCTGGGGGTTTCAAGTTCTTCAGTTACTGGTTCTCCCTTTCGAGCCAGCCAACCTTATTTCCCATAGCTCCCTAAAATGAACATTCTGCTTTAAATCGGCTCACCCTCAAAGTGACCCCAATTCCAATAAACACTCCCCACCCATGTCCTGTATCTTCTCATTTACCCATATATCCATCAATGAGAATTTACTAAGCGCCTATTATGTTCTCTGCACTGTCCTTGATACAGAAAGTAGAGAGGACAGGGGTTTCTACCTTCCAGCTTCACAGCCTGGTGAGAGGAACACTCAGATTTCAGGCAATTACAATACTGGGTGCCAAGGGACATGGTAGGTAGGGTACTTACATGGTAGCGTGCAGAGTGCTTCTCCCAAAGGGCAGCTTCTTTTCCCCTATCTATCCATCCGTCTTCCCCCACATTCATTCATTCTCTCTCTCATACACACACACACACACACACACACACACACACACATGCACACACACATCTCCAACCCACGCTGGTTTCTTCACATTTTCACACCTCAGAATTCCTGCAGCAAGTCAGTGTGGTGCGTAAACCCTCAAAGGAGCACCTGAATACACACTACTTGTTATTGTTCTCTAATTGCTTCCTGTACATACAGCTCTCCATTCCTCATAAATAAGGATATAAATAAAATTCTTCACATTGCCTCGCACGTTGCTGAGTCTATAACAAGCACCTGTGAAACCTCTTGACCTGCTGACCTTTTCTCCATACTGCAGCCAGGGCGATCTTGACAAAACACAGACATCATCTCCCTTCCTAGAAGCCTTCCGTAGAGTCCTTGCTCTTAGGATAAATATCAGAATCCTAACATGGCCTGAGAAGCCCAGCTGGTCAACCCCATCTGCCTCTCTAGCATCATCTTGCTATACTCTCTCCCAAGCTCTCTGTTCCTGCCACAGGGCCTTTGCAACCTCTGCCTAGACCCCTCCCCCTTCCCACGTCTTTCCTCATTTTGCCTTTTTCATCCCGCTCATCCTTCATGTCAGCTGAAAGACGTATTTCCCTTTTTTGGAAAACTTCCTATACTCACCAAGTTAGATCAGGTTCCTTTGTTATTTGCCTCAACAAATTTCTTTCTTTTCACCAAAGCATTCTTCTCAGTCTGTAATGAAACCTTCATCAGTGAGGTTATTCGATTAATGCCTTCTTCCCCACTAGGCCTGTAAGCCGCCTCCCCACGTGAGAGCAATGGCCGTGTCTGGTTTTGCTCACAATCCTATCTGCAGCACCTGTCCCAGGGCTGACTATGTTAGATGTTCAATAAATATCAGCTACGTGCGTCAGTGAATGAACACTTAGTACCTGCACGTGCCATGCTCTTTGCTCAATCCTAGGAATACAAAGATAATTAATATTGACTCTCTACCTTGAAGGAGTTCGTAGTCAGAGGGCAAAGAGATAAACAATCATGGTAAGGTATTGAGGGCAGGACTGATTTTCAATGTCTGCTCTGGTCACGGGGTTGGAGGAATGGCATTGTGAATGCTCGTGCTTTGGTCCACCTGACCTTCATTTTGTCATATTTGATATGTTGACCCAGATCATGAAGGGCCTTTTGTCATGCTTGAGAGTTGGTACTTCAGCTCTGGTTTTCAATCAGGACGATAAACTTTCTCCAAAAAAATTTTTAAATAGGCTATATTCTTACATATCTGCAAGGTAGGGCTATCTGCGTTCCCTTTCCCCCCAAAGACTCTGTGGTCCTCTAATAAAAATTAGTTCCTTTTGTCAAGGCTGTAAGCAGCAGGTTAGGGCCCTGCCTGGCAGAGAATGAGAGGTCGAAAGACTGAACTCAGGCGCCACCTAGTGGTTTGAGCTGTGCCTGTGTGTTTTTCGGAACCAGAGCAGGGAGAGTTTGCTCTTTGCTCCCCCTGTTTCTCTGCAGTTAGTGAGATGCGGCCATTAGTAAACTAATCCCATGAGTATACCTCGAGAACTAGGACAGAGACGTGAGATGGTCCCAGGAGGAAAGGATAGTCGGTTCGTAGGACACCCCAGACAAGCTCACTCAAAGTAGATGGTCCTGAGGTGGCCGATTATGGCAGGGTTGTGATTAAAGAAAAAAAAAGAAAAGTCACAATTGTGTTCCACTCTTATGTAGGCCAAATCTCTAACCTGGTCTAGATTGTCCATGATAAGAGGTGGTGATAAGAGGTGGTGAGACCAGGGAGAGGCATCCCCAGCAGTGCCTTTAACCATTATACTGCACTGCCTTTCATGTCAGACAGCTATCACAGCTACCATTTCCCCTATGTCTTATGACTGAGCAGCTAAAAAATGATACAGGTGATACAGCCTTCTGAGAGCTGTGGCCTTGACTGAGCACAGAATCCAGAGTCAAGTAGTGTGAGATTTGCCACCTGGATCCATCAGTTGTTAATTCTGTGACTTGATGAATGTAATTCTCCTCTCTAATCATCAGTTTCCTGCAAAAGGGACAATAATAATTTCATCTATCACAGTAGCACTGTGAAGATTAATTTTCAAAATGTTTATAAAGCTCCTAAGAAAGGGCACCACTATCGCCTTCATCATTATCGTCGCATTTATTAATAAGGGATCAGCCTGGCTCGGAGAAGTTAAAAGGTTGAGTTCAAAGCCAGAAGACCTGGAAAACATTTCTCCTATCCAAGTACTAACCAGGCCCAACCCTGCTTAGCTTCAGGCATCAGACAAGATTGGACACGTGGGGTGGCATGGCTGTAGCCTGAAAGCCATTTATTTCTTAAGACTGTTCTGCATTCCAGGTTGCCAACAGGAAGTCCCACAGAGCAAAAGCATTTGGGAAACTCATTCTGGTTTCAAAGCCAAGGCTTCGGCTGTTTCTGCTCTGCTTTTTAAGCAGAAAATATAAGGGTAAAGATGTAATAGAACATTATGTCCTTACAAGGTTGTGTGTGTTTTAAATAGCATCTTATTGAGCTAAAAAAAAAAAAATTACTCTTTCGTTTTGTTCCTTTCTATTGAAATGATTGCTTTTAAATGTTCCTCTAATCTTTTCCTGTTGGTTTTTGTTGTTTTGCTTTGTTTTCAGGTTCCGCCTTACTCTGCCAGAATCCAGACGCAGCAATATCGAGGTAGGAGTCAGAGCTCTCAGAGTTCCCTGTCCAGGGAAGAATGAAAATTCTCCTATATAGTAGCTGGATGATTGTTTTCTATGTCTCTGAGTAGTACTTGGTTTTTCCATGAGTGTTGATTTTAACTGTAAAATTCTTTATATAGCTACTCATCCAAGCCCATTAACTATTAAACAAGAGAGGAACTCTCCAATTCACTTTTATCTATTCAGAAAGACTTTTAAAGGAACTCAAAAAAACTGTTAAGACATTGTGTAATGTTGAGATTTTCAGGGAGACTTCATTTTTTGGATAAAATAATCTTCTAGAGTTAAATTTAAGATCCAGACTCCCAAAGAATGAGGTTCTTTGTCAATTTTTAGGCCATGATTAATTTTACTCTTCGAAGGCTTTCTAGCCATATCCTAAAATTAGGTCAAGGTTGTTCGTGTTCTCAGAAGAGTCCCAACAAGCTACAGGAAGTTCCCCCAAGCTATAGGAAGATCAGCCAAATCACTAAGTGACATCTCTATCCTTGAGGCACTTATACTCTAGAGCAGCGGTTCTCAACTAGGCTCACTGTGGATTAACACCTCTGTGGCATAGCCATTTGGTAGATGGCAGACTATAGTCGATGAGAATTCATAGCTGACTGTCTTATAAATAATATTCCCTGAGCTCAGAGGAGGCAAAGTGAGTCCAAGTCTTCCAGGAAGACCCAGACAAACTACTCCGTATCAATGACAGAGTGTACTAACCGTTACATTTCTGAAAAAAAAAGGACAATGCTATATACAGGGTATTTTTACATAATATTAACCCATTTACTCTTGACAACAACCCTATGAAATTAGTACTATTATTTTCACTTTATAGTTGAGTAAGTTGAGGTACAGAAAAGTTAAGGAACTTTCCCACCATCACACAGTGAAGTGGTAAAAACAAGAGATAAATCTAGAAAGTCTACTGCAGGGATACCCTTAATAAGCTGCAAAGAGATTCTTGTTTTTGCTAAGCCTATAGGATGCTAAAAAAAATATTCATTGAATGAATTGATGTTGATCGTAGTCCATTTATTTTTAATCCCTGAATGTTCCCAGGAACCAACATTTAGCTAGGATTATACAACTACCATAGTTTATTAAAAATCACTTGGATGTTCTGGTGATGCCTTTAACTATAGAGCACAACATAAAGTGAGGGAACTCCCGTGGCTGAGGTTCCCAGTAAAGTCGGGAAAGACTACTAAGGTGGGGTGTGTATCAGTTGTTCTGGATTGTCTTACTTGGTGGATACCTAAGCTGCCATGTTTGCTGCCACCATGCGGTCTCTCTACAGTTGTCACCATGATCCAGGGTGGAGGAGAGCAGAAATGTGCATCCTCGAGGAGGAAGAAAGACTGGGAAATTCTGTAATACGGTTTCCCACAAAATAGCTTTTGGTGTCTGGAAAACTAGAATACGTGCATCTCTGTGGGGAGATTCTAATTATAGCCCTCTATCCCCATAAGGTCTGGAAAAGTGCAGTTCCAAACCAGGCACGGTACTTTCAAAATGTCCTGATTTGGCAACTGATTTAGTTTCCCCTTTCATTTTAGGTCTTGAAGTTTGAGAATATTCTGTCCTTCATTATCCACTTTGGCATCCTCCCACTGGCCAACGGTAAGAGATTCTTGGAAAACAACGTGAGGCTGACATCAGCTAAATGTTGGGGATTGTTTGGGACTTTCCATCCTGAAGCTTGTGCTTCTAGAGTGTTGTTATGAATCCAGGCCAGTGCCAGAATTTACTAAGCTTATACCATCAACGATAGGTTATAAAATTAGATATCTCATGTCCAAGCCTTGTGAGCAACTCTACTTGAAGACTCAGCAAGAACGGCTACCTCTGGTCGAGTTAAGGAGATTGAAATCACTCTCCTTAGACAGTGGAGTCTCCTTCAGGTCATCCAGAAATGAAATTATTCTCCCGAAAGGATATCTCAGTGGTTCTTGTGCAAAGACCATCTGGATGGACACAGTTTTCATGAATGACAATCCTAGGCCTTCTCCCTGCACTGCAATTATTCACATGCTGCAGCATCTTGAATTTGACTTGGTTAAAATACATTTTGTATTGGAGACCAAAAGGTTCTCAGGACCCAATAAGGTATTTTTAAAATATAAACTGGACAAAGTGCCAGCATTTTTATACCATCCAAATGCACATAATTGCAGGTGCATTTTTATTAAGCATGAATTATGTAACCATTCTTCTGGGGAAATGATAGGGACATATCACGGAGAATGAAAACACAGAACTAGGATGAATGAAAAAATAAATTGTTAAAAAGCCGCTTGTTAGTCTCTTACCAAAAATTTTGCCAAAACTTCCGTGCCTGTGCCCAATTATTTTACACCTTGTTTTATATTTTAGCAAAATTGCAGCAAGGATTTCCTCTGCCCAACCCACACAAAATCTCATTTGTCAATTCAGATATTGAAGTTCTTGAGGTAAGAATGTGAATATTCTCTTAACTGCCTCGTTTCTTTCCATAGTAGAATCAGCCTTTTTCTATTTGCTTACTTTTTGTTTTATTTCATTCTACTCTGCTTTTTCCCAGCCCAGGGAATTTTATAAACATTACGTTTAGCTCTTAAAGCTGGCAATGAATAATGAAAAGCATTTAAAGTCGTGTTTTAAAATTGGAGTACTGTTTCCCTTCGCAGCCAAATTTATTCACACCACAGTACGAGAGGATGCAATGCGGTGTGTTTTATTTTCTTTATTCCATGAAACAACCTGTAAGGCTGGGATTATTAGTCCCATTTTATAGATGAGGAGGGTAAGACTCAGAGAAGTGAAGAGGCTTATGTAGTTGGAAAATCCATAGCTGAGACCAGACTGGCTGTTCAGATTCTCTAGTCAGTGAACTTTTGTCTGAACCAAAGACCCTCCTCTGGGCTCAGGGATCCGCTGTGAGCTGTTTCCTGGTTAATTATTATTAAGAAACTTCAGAACACTCCTTTTTTTTCTATTCTGGCTCTTTGTTTAGGAAGGTGGAAATGAGATTCTGATGAAATTATCCAATCCTATATACTACCCTGAACTCCCTCTTCCTCCTCACCTCCCCTTCCATAATTGCTTAGGTCACATAAGGCAACAGTAATCCAAAATGTCCTGTTCCTGGAGTAAAGGGAGTCAAATATGTGGTGACAGAAAGAAATCTAACTACGGGAGGTGAACATGCTGTGTAAATGTATATATGCCTTACTGTTAAAGTGTACAGCTGAAACTTACTGGATTTCGTTAACCAATGTCACCATAAAAAATTATTTAATTAATTATTTTTTTTAAAAAAAGGCAGAAACAAAAACCCATGGCCTGTTCCTATGTCTGAGGCACTCACCACCAGGGGAGGGGAGGGTATGACACAGTAGGACCTGTGTAAGAAACCATGTCCTGTGACACAGTAAACCTGGTAAAGAAACCATCTCTCCCTCACCCCTCTGGCAAACCCAGACATCCTATGGCTTCAGGTGCCTGAAGTTTAACATCATCTTCCTTGTTGCATCCTTTTCAGCATTTCCTTTTGATTTCCACGGACCTGAAGTATGAAACCTCCTTAAAGCAGCAACCAAGTTTCCATGGTTGGGAAGGTCTGAACCTGATCAATGGACAGTGGAGCGGGAAATCAGCCCCTTGACTGCCTGCTTGGGGTTCACTGCAGGAAGTAAATGGCCCTTAATCTCACCTACTGTAAACCCAGAGGGAGAAGACAGCACGCACTGGAATTTTAAAGTTCTCCTGAAGTGTTTAGGCTGGAAGTTTTCTTTCTCCAGCCCTCAGGGACAGAGGGAGACAAACTGGGTTAAAGAGCTAAATCAGGGTGTGTTCGTCTCTGTGCGTGGAGGGGTGGATGTTTGAATGTGTGTTCATGTTTGAATGCATGAATGTGTTCCTGCGTTTATGAAATCCTGGAGCCAAGAGCTAGGCATGTACTTCTGACAAGGTACATGAGAAATTTCTCAAGTACAGATTTGAATCAGTTTGATCGGTGGAGATCCCCTCAGCCCTCTCAGCTCTCTGGGGTTCTCCCACTCCCTGCATATTGGATTTTATGTTTTATATTTACTGCTACTGTCCCCTGTATTTAATTAAAATTGTTTTCTATTAATGTTAACCTTGTCTTTTTATTTGCAAGACTTCCTGCCCCAGCTTTTTTTTAAATGAAATAAGACAGAGACAAGAGAATTTAGTGTCTTTAACATTGATGAAAACTGAGATAGTACAGAGTTCAAGGCTTGATTTAAAACGAGAATTCTTTGCCTCTTAGATGTTTGCAGTGAGAAACTGTGTGATCACAGAAAACTCAGGAAGTCATATCACTTTAAGTTTTAGGATGTTTTCCCTGCCAGATTAAATGAAATAGCAGTGCAGGGTACTAAACCTAGAAAATTCACAGTCGATGATGATGTTAATGTTGTCCTAATCAATGGGGTGAAGTTAGGGTGAACTTATTACTCAAAACAAGAGACATTGCGTATAAAAGCATGGTCACAGAGTAGTTAGTCCCCAATGAAGACCAGACTGGGAAGCCTGGGCTATCCATAGGGACAGAGATTTGCTCATTTTGGAGCACACATCTAGTCATAATAGGTGCCCCCATGAGTGTTTGTTGAAATATATGATAAACAGTCATGTGTCATTCTTTGGGATGCTGTTTTATGACAGGCAAGTTATTCAAGGTATATCCACAAATTCATTCTGAAACATTACAAATGTTCAGTTGTGTTATTTATTTAAACACGTTCATCTTTCTCAGCTGCAGACATCTTTCCCTCCTCGCTGCTGGGAATGAAATCCAAGCTGATTTATTCATTAGAGCAGCCGGACCTGACCCAGAGTCATGCGTTTTTCTGTGCTACGAAAGATATAACTAGATCATACTGAAAACTAGAGACTTCAGCTAGCTCAGCTTTAGCGTAGAAGAGAATGACTAGTAAATGTCCAAAAAGGTGAACACTAGAGGGCAGTCTAACTTAACTGAGAGAAACGCGGTTGCTGCGACGAGTTTCGAGCCTCGACGCTTGCCGTCACCCATCCTGCCACGGGGCCGACCGCGCCTGCGCGTTGAGTTTCCGGAAGGTGGTGCTTCGAGAAACGGGACATCGCGGCCGCTGCTTTTCAAAGCGGATCCGGGAGTTGCTACTGTTGTCGCCGCCATGAGTCGCAACTACAACGATGAGCTGCAGTTCCTGGAAAAGATCAATAAAAACTGCTGGAGAATCAAGAAAGGCTTCGTGCCCAACATGCAGGTGAGGCGAAGGAGCAGGACCCAGTAGCGGGGCTTTCCTGTCTGGGGACCCGCGGCGCCTCCTTGCCAACCCGGCCAGGCCTCCTCGCCCTTCCGACCTAGCAGAGGGCCTCCCACCCACCCTCTGGCCTCAGGGACTGCCTAACGCGCCGGCCCTATCTCCCCTCAGGAGAGCGCCCCAAATCACATAGACAGGCAAAGTCGATTATGGCTAGGGAATCCAAGTAAATAGGAAGCTGGCGTTTGTAAACCGTTTTCACACATAAGTCTCATAAGCGCACTGTAAGTTGTGTTGCGTTCCTGAGCTTCAGAGACGTTAGTTGTTTTTTACAAGGTGGCACAGCCAGTCAGGGGTAGAGTTGCCGGGACTGGAACTCAGTTCCTCTGAGTCATGCTGGTCGTTTAAGTGACCTTTACAGACCTGTGTTTGCTGAACTAAGTTTTCAGCATTCGCTGTTCCGTGTTGGTTTTTAATAAGACGGTTTTGTTACTCGCAACAGCCTATAAAAAGTTCACAGGGCACAAATTGTTTTCAATATTCACTTCTCAAAGATCTTTGAGGAACAGGCTTCCTCTACTCACCTAATAAGAAGCTCAACTAGGACTCGATGTCCAATTAACTTCTTTCTGTGACAGGATGATGTATTCTCTATGGAGACTTAAGAGTCTAATCAGAGAGTTGGAAAGCCTAGGCTGCCTATATCTCTCAGGCTTCATCGCCATTTGTGACTACTATTTTCCATTAAAGTAGAGAAATAAGGCATTTGTGAAGTTTTGGTGCATATGTTGTTAAATGGCTTTTGAAATCCTTTAATGGACCATGTAAGTGCACTGAAGGTTTGTGATCTTGTGTCTTTGCAAAAGTTCTTGATAGCTGCTCCACCCTTTTAATCAATGTCAAAACTTAGAGTCTCCCCAATGAGTAAATCACTTAGCTACACACTGAGGGGAGAAAAAGCCCATAGTCTTAAAACTCCTTTTTGCTGTTTTCCACTTGGCAATTTTCTATGTATGGAATCTCATTACCTGAATGAAGAAGTAGAAAGTGAAAATCACCATGCCCTGATCATTGTAAAGAGATGGTACACTGTCATTGTCTGGCAACAATTTGGGTTTAACTTTTGAGGCACACACTGCTGCTCATTCTAAGAGCAAGTCTAATTTTGCTGGGCAGTTCTGATTTAACCATTTATGCAATACTTGACTACCACCTATCCCTTGAGAATGGGGAGTTGACATCTTGATATATTGCTCTTAAAGTTACCGACCACTATGCCAAGCTTAAATTGTGTTCCAGTCCTCATGAGAATCATGAATTTTATACAAATAATTATCTGCTTACATAGTCTCCATTCCTCCCCTAAGACCCATTTGCTGCACTAAAAATTCCTGTTCCCTAAAACACTCCCTTCCCATCTTTATGTCATCTTTGCGTTCAGCTCCTAAATGTGCTGCTGTTCCAGTGATGTGCCTTGTCTTTAAAGAGCCAACTCAAAATGTGAACAAAAAGTGAGCAGCAACGTCCCCCAGCTCCCTAACCATGGAGCTACTTCATCAGATTCTTCAGTAGCACTGTGTACTTACTTCTGTTACAGCACTTGTCTCACTGCATTCTTAATTGGCTTGTCTGGGCTTCATCCTAGACTGCAAGCTCGTCAAGCAGGATCTTGCATATTCTTGCATATCTCCCTAGTGACCAGTATAGTGCCTGACACATAATCATTAAATGTTTGGTGAATTAATAAATGTGACCCTTAGAAATTGTACTGGATATGTTTTCCATCAACTGGCATTGTTATTCATGCAGACGTGAGTTGCAGAAATCATCTAATTAGAGAAGTTTACTTATCCGGATGATTAAGTATTAAATCTTTGGTTCTATATTACTGGGCAGTTCCTTTGTAATATTTGATCTCCGATAAAAATGTTCTGGCCTTTGGAAGTACATAATTGTGTCTTTATTGCCTTTAGTGTGCCCCTATTGTCAAAATTCTTCATATTCTTAAGATTATATAGATTATAGAACTGAGCACACAGCTAGCTAATAGCTGCATGTTAAATTGTTTTTACTCAGTATTTACCTAAGTAGATTTGTAAATCAGCATAGGACACAATAAAGTGTGATGTGCTATTATCTTAAGCACAGGAAAAGTACACTAAAGTAAGATGACTGCAGTTTTATGTTTAGAATTTGAAATTTTGATTTTTAATCCATTGATGTTTTAGAGGCACTAAGGCACTGAGACCTTTTGGCACTAGTACAAAAGTTTTATTCACATATACAAAAAATATTTTACCTGTTAAAATCTCAAATGTGGCTTTGAGAGTAGGAGAATAAAAACAATTTGCAAACATTTCAAAATACATTTTTAACATAGACAGTTGACCCTTGAACAACACAAGTTTAAACTGCATGGGTCTACTTAATATGTGGATTTTTTTTCAATAAGTACTATAAATTTATGTTCTCATTAATAACATTTTCTTTAGCTTATTCTATAATAACAATACAGTATGTAACATATACAGTATATAATACACAAAATGTATCAATTGACTGTTTATGTTATCAGTAAGGTTTCTAGTCAACAGTTAAGCTTTAGGGGAATCAAAAATTATACTCTGATTTTTAACTGGGGCAGGATGTTGGTCGGCACCTTTAACCTGTGTTGTTCAAGGGTCAACTGTATTTAAAGTTGGGAACATCTTGTAGCTTTTGATAGGAATTTTTCTGCTTGTTCAAGGTAATGTGAAATTGTTCTCTAAAGAGTAAAGCAGAATGAGTATTACATCTGGTATTGTCTTCTACCCAGTGCCTATACATCATGTACATGTGCTCAAATGTACGTTTTCCTTTGGTACCAGGTTGAAGGAGTTTTCTATGTGAATGATGCTCTGGAAAAATTAATGTTTGAGGAATTAAGGAATGCCTGTCGAGGTGGCGGTAAGTACATTAGAATATTACATGTGGCAGTATAAGTAGTGTCTTCCTATAGCCCGAAAAAAAAAAAAAAAGATCATTCAGATAAAATTTTGTCAAGAAATGACCAGGACTTGAGATGAGACCAAAAAACTGTTACATATTTGTGATTATGTTGTTAGCTGCCTGGCCCTGTAGAACCCATTTGGAGCAGGGCGGACCTGGTTGGTTTAAAAGCTAACCTTGGATAATAAGAGCTACCTCGTGTAATTCTTAGAGTAATTCTAAGAGAAAGCTACTATCACCATTTTACAGATGTGTAAGTCAAGGTTCAGGGAGGTTAAGTAATTTTAATTTGTCCATGGTTGCACAACTTCTTGGTTACTCAGAAATGCCGGATTCCAAAGTCAGTGTTCTTAACCAGTACACTGATTAGCCTCACTGGACTTCAGTTTTCTCATCTATAAAAGAGTTTATTACACTTATCTTGCAGGACTGCAGCAAGATTTAGAGATAAACATATAAAACTCTACTATAAAGCTCTAATGATGACAGCGGAATTGAAATCAGTTTTAACTCTTTTATTTTCTGGATCAACAAAATAAATCCTAATCCACCTCCCTGCCAAGATATGCCGAGTTGTCTGAAATGACCCAACAACCAAGTGATAGAGCTGGGACTAGAACCCTTAGTTTCCTGACTCAATTCAGTGTTTTCCCAGCTCTTCCACATTGCCCTTCTCTGTCACTTAGAAGAAAACCAGTGTTGATTTTTGTTTTTGATAAGTACATTTTTTTGTATTGCCAACGTAACGTATAATCGTTATGTTTTACATCTCCCAGCACAGTTGCAGGCAACCCTCACACAGAACATTGATGGCGTGTTTGTCATTCGTCTGGTTGCCCTCACTGCCTTTCTGAGCATGTGCTGCCTTCTTGGGGATGCTCCCTTCATGCTTCCATTTCAAACATCCTTTTGTGCTTTGTTTGAGCAGTCCTAATCACTCCCTTTACGTAATGCATTCTAGAAATATATGAACATACTTACTAAAAATCAAATGTGCCCTCTTTTCTAATAATGAATTTTTAACTTCAGGTGTCGGCGGCTTCCTGCCTGCCATGAAACAAATTGGCAATGTGGCAGCCCTGCCCGGGATTGTTCATGTGAGTCCATGTTCAGAGCTTTAATCAGTTGTATTTCTCTTAGTCTGAAAGTTTGTTGAATGGATGACTGGCCATGCCTAACTGATGATAGTGGTGTCATTTAGACAGTGACCTTTGAACATCTGGAAATAACTGTGGGATTTAAAGATATAATTGGGCCTGAATAACATCCGAGGTTCTGGTTGCCTTTGGCTAGAATCTGTAAGTGTTGGAGAACCTTAGATGTAGTTTTTAATGTGTTCTTGTTTCTTTGTCATTGTATGTCATTATTCCTGGGTTAGTGTACCACCATTGTCATTTTCACTATGGCCCCACTCCAGAGGATGATTGGAGAAGGAATGGAAAAGTTTAAGGGTTGGGACTGAGGAGAGGGAGACGGTATAGCTACTCTGAACATG
Organism: Pteropus alecto; assembly: GCF_000325575.1. NCBI lineage: Eukaryota > Metazoa > Chordata > Mammalia > Chiroptera > Pteropodidae > Pteropus > Pteropus alecto. The sequence continues at coordinate 3,205,558 of NW_006437736.1, forward strand.
ACCGAAAAGGGCTAGTGGCAACAACAGGGAGAAAACTGGGTGGTACAAGTGGGTTCCCGCTGTAGCCTAACGTTACAACTCCGCCATTAGAGGTAAACGTTAAAATGAATCCACTCTGCAGACATCTTTTTGAGGTCTTCATGCCAGTTACTATCCTGGGCATTCGGAGGGGGGAAATGAAAAGACATGGCTTATGCATATGAGGAACTCACAAGTGTCTAGGTATCTCCATATAGCCTCACCGTGTTTGATCTGCATTCCTCCTGGGTCAGGATCCTTTCCTAGACCCCAGATGTAGAAAGTGTACAGTGTTCATATCATCAAGTCCATTACATTTGTCTGCGATGGCTTAAACACTGAAGATAGGTATAAATCAGATATTGCTCTGCCTTTAACCTGACATGACCATGATTTTTCAAAGTTTGTCTTTAGATGGCTTTAAAATGTAATAATACACTAAAGTTAGTATGTGGTCCTCCTGTGTCATGTTATGATGAGGCTCTTCTGTTTTAGGGTTCCTTAGTGGTCAGACTTTATAAGAAAGATTTTTCCTCCACTATATTAACTTTATGGTTAGGAGTTTTTACACCTAATTTTCACCAGTAGAGACTATTCCATGAGACTAGAATCTTGATTCGGGTAAAGCTTTAGCCCGCAGACTATCAGGTCCATCAGGTATCAGGTCCATCAGGCAACCAGAATGCAAGATTAAGGAAGCTGTATTATCATTTTCTGATTCTCTTTCAGCGATCTATTGGGCTTCCTGATGTCCATTCAGGTTATGGGTTTGCTATTGGGAATATGGCAGCCTTTGATATGAATGATCCTGAAGCAGTGGTGTCCCCAGGTAAGGTCACTGTGCACATCTGCTCTCAATGTAGCATAGCCTTTGGGAAAAACAGCCTGGCTTCTTGTGTGTGCATCTCATGGTCTCACCACATTCTGTCATTTCTTTTCCTCTCATTTACTGAGGAACACTCAGAGGCTGTTTAAACATCAAGTAAGGCATATATTTATTGTGAATTGTTTAGGCTCTTACTGTATACCAGGCATTATTCAGACGATAAAACAAACTGAAACACTTCCCTGGCAAATTATGTGTCTTCGAAAATATTTCACATCAGAAGTAAAATCTTTGCTTTCAGAGTCTGAGAAAAAAAATGAAGTTTAAATTACATCTTTAGAGTTCTGCCTCTGGCAATGGTGAACAGGGTTGTTGCAGACTATTCTCCTGCTGAGAATAACAAGAAAGGCTGAATAAATTGTTTCTTTAAATCTGTTTGAAAGCAGCGGAAAGCTTAAGGCAGTAAGAACTTGTGAGGCTGCGATCAGGAGAAAAAGAAAAGTGCGATTACATGAATCCAGCATTTAGCACTGTTTTTCTTGAGGTGATGGCAGATTTCCGTCAGTAAGGCTATAGATGATATGAACAATACAGTTAACACACTTGACACTAGACCTCTAATATACATGCATGGTTCCATGTACACACACATTGCAGAGCATCCAAGAACTGTAGATTGTACACATTCTTTTTGAGTGCACACAGAACATTTACCAGAACTGTAGATTGTACACATTCTTTTTGAGTGCACACAGAACATTTACCAGAATCGACCATGTGCTGAGCCAGAAAGCAGATCTCAGATTTCAAAGCATTGAAAACATAGAGCAGCAGTTCTCAAAATTTTTGCTCTTAAAAAACCTTGACAGTTGATCTCAAAGGCTTTTATCAATGTTTACCTTACTAGATATTAAAACTGAGACATTTTTAAAGCAATAATACACAAATACATGTTTCATTTTTCATCAGAGCAAACATGTTATCACATGTCATGTAGCCTTTGCAAAACTTCACTGTACACTCGAGAGAATAAGTTTAAAAGACTGATAAAGTCTTAGCATTATTATACATATAGTCTTATAGACCTGAAAGGATCTCTGGACCACACTTTAAAACCACTGATATAGAGGATATTATCTTTCCACAGTGGAGTTAAGTTAGAAGTCATTAACAACAACAAAAACTATAAAAACCCATCTTATATTTATAAAATAAGAAATATGTGTTTAACCCAGGGGTCAAAAAAATCATAATGGAGATACAAAATAATATCAAAAAATACATATGTCTAAAAATTGTGGGTTACTGCTAATGGCATACTTGGATAGCAGTATTGTAGCTTTAAGCATAAATGAGAAAAGAAGGATGAAATAGCAGTGATCTAAGCATCCATCTCAGAAAGTTAAAGAACATCAAATCAAAAACCCAAAAAAAAAGGCAGAAAGATGGAATTAAGAGCAAAATTAATAAAAAATATATATGTACAGTAAAAAGGATTAGCAGAGCCAAGAGTTGGTTCTTTGAAATGACTGATGGAATTCATAAACCCCCAACAAAAGTGACCCAGAAAAAAGAAGCACATAATTCGCATTTTAATCTCTAGTCTAGATGTTACTCGTTGTTCATTACTGTCTTCCTAGCCCACAAAGTACCTTTAGTATGTTAAATTGTTTTGGTGCCAACAGATTTTACCCACAGAGAACCACTTTGTTGGATACTATAAAACAATTATCTTTTAAAAGAATGGCTATTAAACCCTGTATCAGTGGTGGGAAACCACAGGTAACAGTGCCCAACTACCTGTTTTGCTAATATTTGACTAACTTTTCTCTATTTTGTAGGTGGTGTCGGATTTGACATCAACTGCGGGGTCCGTTTGCTGAGAACCAATTTAGATGAAGGTGATGTCCAGCCTGTGAAGGAGCAACTTGCCCAAGCTATGTTTGATCACATCCCTGTTGGGGTGGGATCAAAAGGTGTCATCCCCATGAATGCCAAGTAAGAAACCAAGTTACCAATAAATGGAGAAATAATAACTACAAGACTTTCAGTCATTTCCTTTGTAGGCCTCTTAGAAGATGGGGATTGTTCAGTCACTTTTCAGGAAGTGATAATAAATTGATTTTTTTGAGTATGAGCTCCATCCTGCTTTGAAAAGCATACCTGAAACATATAAATTCTAGTCGTCTTTATAGATATTTTAGATAGGAATTTTATCCTAATAAGTAAGTTTGACATGGGCTATAGCAGGGATGGAACATCGAACATTGTAATTTCTCCTGGTAGTGTTTTAGAAGAGGGCCAGACCTTATATGAAGATCAAAGCTTTTTCCTTCTAGGGGTTTAATGTGTGTGCACCTCAGCTTCAAAATGCAGGTGCAACAAAGCCACATAGTACTTCTGTGAAGATAGGAATAGAGCTTAAAATTTAACCTGTATCACCTGAGAATATTTAGATAGCTTTATTATTTGACCGTAATTTTTCATAAATCATTAAAGTGGGTAACTGGTAAAGTTAATAGTAGGTAGTGATATCTGATTATGATTATAAATTTTCTTTGGCCGCTTAATCACCACCTTATAGAATTTAGGGTCAGAGAGGCAAATGTAAATAAGATTTGTAAAATACAAGGGGTTGTATACATGTCAAGAGGAACTATAATCATCTCTGAAATGGCATTTACTGTTTTATATTGCAGTTATTTATGTAACTACTTTTCAAAGAACTAGAGTTACTGAGATCATAAACTTTGTATTTAGCTCAATGCCTGGTACACAGGTGATGTCATTACAGGTAGTGTTTCCTCTGCCCTTTGAGATGTAGTCATCCTTAGGTTTTGATCTGCCTTGGCTGCGAAATGACTGGCACCTTATTACTCACTCAGAGACTTGGAAGAGGCCTTGGAGATGGGTGTGGACTGGTCCCTAAGAGAAGGTTACGCCTGGGCTGAAGACAAGGAGCACTGTGAGGAGTATGGAAGGATGCTGCAAGCTGACCCCAATAAGGTCTCTGCGAGGGCTAAAAAGAGAGGCCTTCCTCAGGTAACACTCACTTCGAAGGGGCTCTATGTTCATTCTTTTAATATATTTTGTTTTTGCTGGGGGACAGGGAGAAATCTGTCTTCTGCGTAGCAAATATGTAGCCACAGGTTTTTTCACAGTATATCAGAACAAACACAAATTCGCTTGTTTCTCCTTTATTCTTACTCTTTTAAAAAAACTATTGGTAGCTTTTTGCATATGTTCATGAGATAAAACAAGATGTCATGAATTAGAAGTAGATGGGAGAAAAATGGGATATGCTTATAAGGCTTAAATGTATGCCAAAATTGCATATGTACATACTTTGACAATCTAAGATTTGGCTGGAAGTTTTCTGTTGTGTAAGGTGAAAAGAGATACCTTGTCAGTTCCTGGTATCCATGAGATAAGAATATCCCAGATGTTTGAAATTTGCTAATTTCGATGGCTTTGCCATTAAAGCACTGTGACCTTGGGCAAGTCTCTTTTGCCTATCCGGGTCTTGTTTTCTCATCTGAAAATTGAGATAGTTAAAGCTAGGCGAGCTCCAGTTATTAGCTCCAATTAAGGGATATGTTCTTTCAGTGATAGATAATGGTAGGTATCAGTGAACTCATAGATGTTTCAAAAATCATTTGAACTTGGACCTTGTGTAAGAGTCAGCATTCACCAAAGTTTATCCCAAAATTCGACCCTTCTCTGAGTGATGAAGAAAATGTCCTATGAGCTGCTTAATGGTCTGAGTTTCAGTTTATGAAGTTTTTAATATGTCTGTACTTCAACCAAATAATGATAACAGTAAACTACAGGAGCTGCTCTACATTATTTTTATTGTGTAAAATATTGCTTTTCTAGCCTTACGAAGCATTTCTTAATCTTAGAAAAATTTTTGTTACATAAAGTTATTAGTGTGGTTATTTTTTTATTGTTATTGTTGGTTTTTTGCTTTCTTGCTATGTAAATTGATTTTTTTTAATTGGTACAGAAGCTATTTTATCAGAAATTTCCGTATTTGCAGTTGGGGACCCTGGGAGCAGGTAACCACTACGCAGAAATCCAGGTTGTGGATGAGATTTTCAATGAGTATGCTGCCAAGAAAATGGGCATTGATCATAAAGGACAGGTGTGTGTGATGATCCACAGTGGAAGCAGAGGCTTGGGCCACCAAGTAGCCACAGGTATATTTTTTGGCTTGGTGCTAAAATCCACATTTTATGGGGAACCATATAGAGACTTAAGAGAGAAAGCTCTGGAACTATACTGTTTAGGTTTTTGCCCTAGTTCTCCTAAAGAGCAGTGTGACCTTGAATAAGTTTACTAGGCCTTAACTTTCTCACCTGAAAAAAAAATGGGAATAATAACTATTTCATATGGCATTGTCATAGATTAAATGAAATAATATGTGTAAAGTGTTTATGTCAGTGCCTGACACTTAGTACGTACTCAGTAAGTACTCAGTAAATATCGGCTCCAGTTATTTTGTTTACTCTTACAGATTGCTATTATTACTATCTGACCAAGAAAGCAAGAAAGACCTGAAGTTGTGAGATTATGTTGTAGACGTTAATTCAGCAAATATGTCTTAGACACCTATACTGCAAGATTAGTTGTTATAGTGGATTCAGTGATAAAAATAGGCAAGGACTCTGCCCTCACAGTCTCATGAAAGAGATGTGATGTTCATTAAAAAGAAAAGGTAAAGACCAGGTAATGCTTGATAAAATATAGAAGAGACTAAATAAAGTGATTAGGAAAAAGATTTCAAGATTTCAGAAGTGGCTTCATGGACACATAATGTTTGCAGTTTGAACAGTCATACACAAAGGACATTATGACCAAAAGACAGCATGAACAAAAGCAGGGAAATAGTAGGACGATCCATTTGGATGATTTTTGTAGGATGTGTGAAAGGATTTACAAATACACGAAGTCATAGAGACATATGGAAATTATTATAAACTTTAAATTGCATATAATGCATTTTTTTAATATACATTTCATCCTATGGGAATTTAATAGTTTGTGTCAGTTTGACCCATTAGAATATTTCATCTAGCAAATACATGGAGCATGGACTAGTATTTCTGAACTTTCTTCTGAGTACTTTTTTTTACATTCTGTCTTGGATTTGATTTTCCTACAGAAGACCTAGCAACTTTTATCTAGCTCTTTTACATTGTCACTGAAAATTATTTTTAAAAACCATGATGATGATAAAATGTATTTTACTACCTCTGTTCTTATTCATTCACGTGCCAGGAAAGGAGTAACTAAGACCATGTTGTTGCTGTTTGTGCAACACATCTCATCCCTTTAAAAGCTCCTGGCGGACAGGTGCTGTCTTTATAGCCTATATCGCTCCTGTCACACAGCTCTAACAGAAGATTCTCAATGAACATATCTTGACCAAGCAAGTAGATAAGTCTAAATTATAAAGAGAAAGCTTGCTGATTTGGACTTGTTGCCTTCATGTTCCAGATGCCCTAGTTGCTATGGAAAAAGCCATGAAGAGAGACAAGATTATAGTCAATGACCGTCAGTTGGCTTGTGCTCGAATCGCTTCCCCGGAGGGTCAGGACTACCTGAAGGGGATGGCGGCGGCTGGGAACTATGCCTGGGTCAACCGATCTTCCATGACCTTCTTAACCCGTCAGGTACAGTTGCAGCTGCTCTTGGTTCTTCACATGAAGCTAAGCGCTTCGAAGCAGTGTAGTCTAATCAAAGCCTGTAGAATTTGGTCTTGGATCATTGTTTAATAAATCTTCAAAATATTGGCAGAGTGTCCAAGCTTTTGATATCTCTTTAAACTAAATATGCAGACTGTCAGGCGTGGGGAATGAAGGAAGAGAGAAGCCAAAATTATTCCTGGGATTTTCCTTGAGTTGCGGCGAGAATAGACGTGCTGTTCACTGAGATTCAGAAGGCTATGGAAGAATCCGTTCTGAAGGGTGGGCTCAAGAGTAGCCATGGAATTTATGGAACGGAATTTCTCTGTGGTCTAAAAGATAGATTTTTGTCCTTTATATGAAGAATAATAATACTGCTGTTTTCGAACTCTTAAATCCCTCACTCCCTTCAAGAGCAGACTAACTGAAATCAATAAGTTCTGAGGAGCTGGTTCTGGCTGGTTTTAAGTTAAGCTTTTTCACTCAGGCTTTCGCCAAGGTCTTCAACACAACCCCTGATGACCTGGACCTGCACGTGATCTATGATGTTTCTCACAACATTGCCAAAGTGGAGCAGCACGTAGTGGACGGAAAGGAGCGGACACTGCTGGTGCACAGGAAGGGGTCCACCCGTGCTTTCCCGCCTCACCACCCCCTCATTGCTGTGGACTACCAGGTATGTCCTAAGCCACTGTGGCTTTAAGCAGTGGGGGCATGATTCAGAGAGTTCTAAGTAGGGGTGAATTTTAAACAGGAAAGCTGCAGTCGTGAAAAGAAAGTAATCTGTCATTCATGGGAACGGTGCCTTCTCTGAAGCAGCGACTTCCCCAGCGTCTGCGCTTGCAGCGTGCCGTCTGAAAAGTGCTACATGGAGAATATTTTACTCCATTAAGATGATTCAAGATTATCTTTTTAAGGCCTTTGAATGATTGGAAGGTTTAGATTAAATTCAGTCTGTTTCATTCTTATCCTTTTGGTGTCGGCTGTGATAGAATTAGAAAGACCTTTGACCTCCCATTTCATAGATGAAGAAACGGAAACCTGGAGAGGACAGCTGCCTACACAGGGGGGTTCTTCCTATAACACTTCCCTGCACGTTTGAAATTTGCTCTGCTCTTACATTCAGGCCGCCTTCTGCTGCCTTCCTGGTCCTTATATTTTCATTCCCTTCTTCCCTCCCTTCTCAATTATCCAAGGATCAAAACAATATCTTACTATAGTTATGAGAGTAATACATTTAGAGGCTCAGGTTTTCCCACAGTCCTTCAGTGCAAGAGGAAATATAAACCTGAGGCATAAAAAATTCATGCTTTTCAGAATTTTAACATGTTTGATTTGTGTCATCCTCAGCTCACTGGACAACCAGTGCTCATTGGTGGCACCATGGGAACCTGTAGTTATGTTCTTACTGGCACTGAGCAGGGCATGACTGAGACCTTTGGAACAACCTGTCACGGAGCGGTAAGGAAAACAGACTTACTTCAATTTAGTCATTATTTTGCATTTCAACAGGTAAACATACTTGATTGAGTATCAACAAAGTTGAGGTTTGAGTCTGTCTTCTATCTGAATATATTCCCATAGTATGTACTGTCTGTCCAGTGAGGTCATCTGGTATCTACATTAGCGGGGTTATTGTCAGGCCGGGGACTGTTTCTCATCTCTACAAGTCCACAAAATCCAAACAGGAATAATCACTCTGGCATAACTGATATAACTTTAACTGATGCAGATTTACATTAGAACTTATCTTACTCAGTGGACCTACTCATTTGCATGGTTTGCTCTTTATTGGATGGGCCCACTCAAGATTTGGGGAATGCGCCCTATTTGCAGATCAGAACCCATGTGTAGAATGCATAGCTATTTGAACATACTGCTTTTTTCCTAAGCCAGGAGTTGCTAAACTTTTTCTGTAAAATGCCAGACAGTAAGTAATTCAGGCTTTTTTGGGCCGTACGGTCTCTGTAGCAGCTATTTCATTGTACTGAAAAAGTAGCCATAAACAATATATAAACAAATGGGCATTGCTATGTTCCTATGAAACTTTATTTCAACAAACAAGTGTTGGCAAGGATGTGGAGAAAAGGGAACCCTCATGCACTGTTGGTGAGATTGCAAAATGGTGCAGCTGCTATGGAAAACAATCTGGAGATTCCTCAAAAAATTAAAAATAGAACTACTGTATGATCTAACAACTCCACTTCTGGGTATTTATCCAAAGAAATCCAAAACACTAACTTGAAAAGATACATGCATACCTATGTTTATTGCACTGTTATTTGCAATAGCCAAGATATGGAAGCAACTTAAGTGCCCTTCAATAGATGATTGGTTAAAGAATAAGTACATATATACAATGGAATATTACTTGGCCATAAAAAAAGTGAAGGAAATCTTACCACTTGCAACAACACTGGTAGACCTAGAGGTTATTATGCCAAGCGAAATAAGTCAGAGAAAGACAAATACCATATGTTTTTATTTATATTTGGAATCTAAAGAACGAAATTAATGAAGAAACAACAGAAACAGATTCATAGGTACAGAGAACAAACTGATGGCTGCTGGATGGGAGGGATTTGTGGGGCTGGGTAGAAAACGTGAAGAGATTAAGAAGTGCAAATTGGTAGTTAGAAAACAGTAACAGGGATGTGAAGTACAGCTTAGGGAATGTAGTCAGTAACACTGTAGTAACTGTATGGTGCCACATGGGTACTAGACTAGTTACGGGGTCACTTGTCAGGGGGATCATGAATTATATAAATGTCTAACCACTATGCTGTACACCTGAAACCGATATAAAATAATATTGAACATCAATTTTAATTGAAAAAAATTTTTTTTAACTTTATTTACAAAATAAGGTGTAGGAGATCAGATATGGTCCACAAACCAATTTGCCAAAGCCTGCTCTAAGCCATCAGAGCGCTTAGCTAGTGAGGGAGTGGAAAGTAGAAACTATCCAGAATACCTTCTCATAGGACATACCCTCACAAATATATTTTAATTCTACCTTTTTCTCTGATCTTTTCACATTTCCAGCTACCTCCCAACTACTGATTTTAGCCCAGTGATCAAAATTAGTGTAACTTCCCCCCCCCAAACACACACACCCATTAACAATGTCTGGGGGCATTTTTGATTGTCACAATGGGGGAGGGGTGTTTTGCCACTGGCATCTAATGGGTAGAGGCCAAAGATGCAGCAAAACATCCTGAAATGTACAGGACAGTCCCCACCATAAAGAATTATCCGGTCCAAAATGTCAGTACTGAGGTTAAGAAACTATTCTAAATCACAAAAAGGACAAGGTTTTTGTGATGGCAGACATACTGTTTATAATTTAAAATGTATGTTGAATTGATAATAGTAATTAGAAACACAACACTAAATCTTTAAGTACTAAATGCTTTGTATAGATTGAAATTTGTTTTCCAAAAGAATATAAGGTTCGTAATAAAAGGTACATAATAAGGTTGATAAAATAGAAAAAGATGTCTTTTAACTCCTTTTTTTAGTTTAAAAAGAAGTCAAGGAAAGGGCATATAATCCTAAAGCTTTAAATAATTTCTGGGATTGCACATAAATTGTAGCTCAGAATTTATAAAGTGAAGTTCTTTCCTTTCCCAATCTAGGGCCGTGCATTGTCCCGAGCAAAATCTCGACGTAATTTAGATTTCCAGGATGTCTTAGACAAATTGGCAGATATGGGAATTGCAATTCGTGTTGCCTCACCAAAACTGGTTATGGAAGAGGTAAGTGAAATTTTTGTAAGTATTCAGCATAAAACTTTATGATTTATGCCAGTGCACAGAGGTAGTAATTTTTGATACTACAAATAGAGATTACGTTTACTTGTTTGTTTGTTTTAATAACCTCAGGTACAGTCAATCATTGTCTTCCATTTCGTTTGGAGATTAATTATAAGCCAAGTCCTTAAGAATGATTTTTACCTTTCATGTATAGTCTCTGTTTACATGTTGAGCTTTAAAAATAGTTTGAGCTCGCTCATTTTTACCTTTCTTTTACACAACTGTACACTTAACCTTTAAATTTGAAAGCAGATTTGAAAAAGCAGGGGGAAAATGTTTGAGGAAACAGTTTTGTTTGATTCAAAAGGGAGCAAAGATTTTGTTTAAATTATATATATGTGTATATATGATATGTATGTATATATACGTATTTACATTAAAAGCAGCATAACTTTTTAAAAGTTTAAGAGGAGAGAAAAATAGTCATCCAGAAACTCAGTGTCCTAACACAACTGTTATCTCTTTTTGTAGGATACTTATTGCCATTTTTTCCTCTAAATGCTTTCTTCAAAACTAGTTAAAATCATTGTTTATAAACATCTTATGGTCCTTTTTTGAATCTAGAATATTATATTGTTTGTGTCACTTTTTATGATTGTTGAATAGTCTACCAGCTAAATACCATAAGTTTCTGCCTATATTGGACATTTAAGTAGCTTCCAAATTTTTGATACTATAAGTTGTAATGAGTGTCTTTATGCATGAAGCTTTTTCGCAGATGTTTTAATGATTAGAATGAAATCCTAAAAGTAGAATTACTGAGTCAAAGAGAGTATGACAAAGCCTTGTTTGCTAATAACCATTAATTTTACCCTGATTTTAAGAATAATGTGCATTTAATTAAGAGGTTTTAGAAAATACAAAGAAGAAAACAGAAAATATCCAGAATTCCACCAACCAGAGATAACCATTGTTAACATTTGGAATATGTTTTACTTGCATGTTTTGAAATATTTTTTTTATTCACTCATTCAGCTAACACATATTATTAAATATCTGCTATAGTTGGGTACTGTTCTAGGTGCTAGGGATACTGCCGTGAACAAAACTAACATAAATCCCTTCTTTGTGAAACTTACCAAATCGTAAGATGTACAGTGTGTTAGATAATAAGTGCTACAAAGCAAAAATGGGAAGGGGGATAGGCAGAGACTGGGAGTGGATGCAGTTTTAAACAGGGTGTAGTAAGGTGATATTTGAAGAGCTGAAGGGAATGAGAACGGGCTGTGGATATCCAGAGTAAGCTTTCTAGGCAGAGAGAATAATAGCAAGCACAAAAATCCTCAGGCAAGATTATGCTTGGATATTCAAGAAACCACAAAGAGGCTGTGGCAAGAGCAAGCAAGAGGGAGATTAAGTCAGAGAGCTAGGGGGTGCCAGATTATGTGGGTCCTTGTTTTTACCTTTACAAAAAGTTTTGCTCTTATTCCGAGTGGGATGATGGGAAGACATTGGAGAATTTAGAACAGAAAATAACAATCTGACTAATGTGTCTGCGTGCTGATAAGAAGAACCTAAAAGAGGAATTAAGGATGCAGACAAGAAGGGGGGAATAACTGAAGCAGTGTCCTTGAGTAGATGAGAGGAGATGGGATCTGGCGTACAAGTAGATGGGGCTGGCCTTTGCTAGGAGCTCAGACAGTTCATCCTTAATAAAAGGAAAGAAGGTATGAATGCAGATAGTCAGGAAAGAAGATATGATGAGAGAGTTTATGTTCTGGTTGTTTCTGGGGTTTTTTGCCCACCTTCCCCCTGCCCGCCTGTCCCCCCTCTCCCCGCAGTGTACTAGGAAGTAGGACCAGCAAGAGTGAGGGTGCAGGAGAAAGTATGAAATAATCATGTAAGAAAGAAAAGAGTAATTGGCCTAGTGAAATTGGGATAATTGCCAGGACCACACCAAGGGCCCACTTGAGCTAAATTCAGTGGTTGAGTGTTGACAGCTACATTCAGATGTATAGGTGCAGGTATGAAATGGATGTTGAGTTTTTTTTAACCAGAGTTGCAAGTACGACGCACTAAAAGAGAAGCGGGGTTGAGGGTGTTGCAGAGGAATTGTAGGTCTCATAGGATTAAAGCATTTTGGACATAGACCACAAGGGGGAGTGAGCTGGAAACCAGGCTTGAAACAGATTATGAAAGAGTTTAATTGTTGATAGTGACGATTTCTGGAGTATGACCCTGGGAGTGAATGGCTAGGTAAGCATTGAAGGAGCAGAAGTCAAAGAACTAAGAGGCCAAGGTACTGGCCTGGAAATTGAAATCACTCAGAATTAAAGAATGACAATGAGTCAGGAGCTAGAAATCATCATATAATGATGGGGAGTGATACAGACTCTAGCAGGTAGTTGCAACAAGAAGACGTCACAGGTGGTATAAATGATGACTGCAAGATTCAAAACTGGGAGGTGTTTAGGGAGGAAGGACGGGGAATGGTCTTGAAAGAACTGTGAAGAGCAAGGACACCTGTTCCACTTCTCAGCCTAATGGCTTGACGCAGTTTGAGAGAGAAGACAGCTGTCGCTTCAGAAAGTTGGAGGCAGTAGTAACATCCTCAGGGGAGATCCATGCTTCAGCAAGGACAGGAAGGTGAAGGGAATATTTAAAGAAGAGTGAGAGGATATTGCACTTGACTCAGTGGAAGGAGTTTCAGAGGCCACAGTGGAAAAAAGTCTCAGAAATTAGAAGAGAAAGGAGATGGGCCAGAAAGGGGTATGTACAGAGCCATGTGGGAAAAAGTCTGGGAGGCCTAAGCTTCCTGTGTTGACCTGAATGGGAATAAAGGGTATGTGTGATGAGATTCAGTCTATGGTAGCAAGGTGGCGAGAAATTCATGGAAGTAAATTTGTGTGTGTATACATATATACAGATACACATATAGTGTTAGTTATATATACGAGTTTAATAACTTTCCATTATTGTGAAGGTAACACGTTTATTCCAGGAATTTTGACAATTGTAGAAATCTGTAAGGAAAGAAAATCAAAATTGCCAATAACTCCAACCATCCAAGGATAATTACCACTAACAGGATGGTTTGGTGCATTTCCCTCCAACTGGTGTATATCACGTTTATTGCTTTTCTTAGTTATACAAGTGAAAAATGTTCTTTAGGGAAATTTTGAGAAATACAGAAAAAATATAAAACAAGATAAGGGTGTTTATTTGACTACTCCCTTACCAACACTGAACTTAATCATCTTTTTAATCTTTGCTTGTTCAATAGGGGGACAAAATCTGAGTGTTGTTTTGATGTGAATATCTTTAATTATAACTGAAGTTTAATGCTTTTAAAGGTCCCATTTTAAGTAGACTTTTACAATGTTGAACTGCACCCCCGCAGGCTCCTGAGTCCTATAAGAATGTGACGGATGTGGTGAACACCTGCCATGATGCTGGAATCAGCAAGAAGGCCATTAAACTGAGACCAATTGCCGTTATCAAAGGATAGGACGCTGACCGTGGCCACCAGACACCACCGACCCTCACTGAGGTAGAAGTGGACTGAAATGCTTTTCGGACATCAGACTCAAGAGACCCGACAGGTTCCAAGGCTTGTGTCTGTGGCTGCCCATTCCAAAATGGCTGACAGAAGGCTGCTGCTTCAGGGGCCATGGTTGTGCCATTACCTTCAGGGAGGAGTCACGTTGCCCCCATTTGGGAACAGATGTGATCTTCCTCCCTGGTAGTCCCACAGATTTTTAGGGAAATCTAGGCGGGTGGGGATAGGTCAGGAAACTGCCTTACTGAGTCATACAAGTCTTTATCTTAATCATCAGAATGGACTTCTCAACACCTAGCTCTCGCTCCATCCTGAGAGGTGTCATGAAGAACATTCTATTAAATAAGAAGGTTTTGGAATATTTTCTTGCTGCTCTCCTTTTGTCACTTTGTTTATTCATCCACCATCTATCCCCTTTTCCTGCACTGAGCAAAACCCTAAATAGCACTCTTAGTACCTACGGGGTCATTTCAGGATATTAGATGAACGCATAATGGGACATATAAAGGAGGGAATATGTGGAAGTGTAGGAATAGGGACCCAAAAGATAAAATAATTTTTCATAGACTTGCTACCTTTCTCTTTCTAAATGTAAGGCAGAGTTTTGACTTACCTGCAAAATGGCATCAGCTAGTATCTGTCATTAATTAGGCCTGGTCTGGAAAACTTTTGTTGAATAACAGTTTGCACGGCAGCAGCAGAGAGCCACGCATAACACTGAATATCTTTACATTGGTGATCCAAGTATTATGAAAGCAGTAAATGACCACATCTGTTAATGGTTGCTGTGCTGACAGATTGACTGGTCTTGGGCGACCTCATTAGATTTCATGTTATATACTGTGACACCTCAAAGATGTTAAATAATATGGGTTATTAAGGCCTTGGTTGAGTCCAAATAGCCAGTATATAATAGAAAATAGAAAAATAGAAAAATTTAATAAAGTTTCAATATGTTCTTTATATTTTGGGCTTAATAATTTATAGCTTAGGACAGTTAGTATCTATACTTGAATCACTTTGGACAGCGTTGCTATTTTCTGATTTTCTCCCAAGGTGCTTTCAGAGACTCACCCTAAAAAATATTCTTTCCTAAAACTTATCCCTCAACTTAACTCCCCATTGGAGTATCTTCTAGATGCTATTTGGAAGGCTGGAGAAAAGTAGACTTCCTCTGAAAAGTGTATGATATGAAATAATAGCATGTCTTTAATCTGAGCACTCAGTAACTTAAAATACTTTTGATGGTAGAGTTTGAACGTTATCAATAAATAAGTTAGGAATCTTAGCACAATAATTGTAGGTCACTTATACCTTCAGATCAGACCAGTGACTGTTGTACACAAATGACTTAAGGATACAAGTTACCAGTGAACGCTGGAGGGCGTTTAGAGATGAGAAAGAGGCTTCTGGCAGGTGCTAGATTCTGTGGAGATGGGACAACACTGGCGTGTCTGTGTAGGCACCCTCTCACTGAGCTTGCCTGATGACTAATTCAAAGCAGTGTCCCAAAACTAACTGACGTCAGTGCAAGAAATGCTGCAGATCCACTTTATTAGATGTCTTGAAAGTTACTCTTCAGAGAGGTGAGGAGGAGAAATAAAGAAAATGAATGGTTTATGCAGTGGCATTTCTGCTGTCTAAGCGTTTCTATGTGTAGCATTTCCAGTGAAGTTGGCCCTATTAATGATCATAGAAAGAAGTGGTTAATATTTTGAGTTCAAAAAGAAAGGTGCAAACATTATTTTCTTTGTTCTAAAGATATTTTCCAATTTGAGACAAAAAGCCACTTTAAAATAAATGTTCAAATGAAGCTGAAGTAACCAGCTGTTTTTATTGCCTGGAGTAAAAATACATGTGCACAGCTGGGACTGCCCTTTGATAAGGCACCGTCTGCTTCTCTCAGGTATGAAGACGAGTCTTAACACTGTGCACATCTTGATCCCTTTTTCAGGCATCTAAAGTCAGTCGGTTTATAATTAATATTCTCAAAAGCACTGACATTCACACACTGATAATAGGCTGTATCATTCAATTATCAGCATATGGTTAGGAAACCCAATTCATGAGACAAAAAAATATGAACACTCATTTTCCAACTTTGTGAATATTTCATGGAGCAACAAGGAAGTGAAGATTTAAATATTGAATAAAATTTTCCAGATCTTAAGACTTGCCCACGTTGATCTTCATATAACCTTTGAAAACTTGAGCACAAGATAACGTTTTTTAGCTTTTTCTATTTTTTCTGCTTAAGATTTCATTTTTTTCCTTCATGTTCATCTTGAAGTATTTCTCTTATTTATGAAAATTGCTTGTTAGCATCATCTGTATGACAGAAACATTTACAGCTCTGTGCCTGATACTCCAATGCCCAACTCACAGCCCATTCTGTCCTTATTTCTTACTTATGTTCTTATTTTCGCATCTGTTCCAGTGCTAAACTATATGGGAATTTCATGTTGTCCAGAGAGCATGTTGTGTGCTATTAATTATCAGTCAGGCACCTTGGAGTATGCCAAGTCCTTATGCCAGATTCTGATCTTTAAAAGCTCTTGCTCTAAAACTACCATCTGAAACACCAGAGATCCAAGACGATTATGTTATAAGGGAGTCGTGCTACAGAGAAGTGAATGGTGATTTCGATTGTAACTTGCAGATAGGTAGTAAATGAACGAAGTGCCAAGCATTAGATAATGACATTTAACATGACCAATGGTGGGACTAGTGTTATCTGGTGTGAGGCAGAGAGGAACACAGCATCATCTCTGAGATGTTCCTGTTGAGAATATACGGCCTGAGTCTGGTTGTGAGCAAACATCAGATGGACCCAAATAAAGGGCCCTCCTACAGAAAGAAGGCCTGTGCACTCAAAACGCAAGGAAATGAAAAGCCAAGGAAAGGCTGACAAACTGTTCCAGAGTCTGAACAAACATGACAACTGAAGGAAGGCAATACATATTCTTAGACAGGATCCTGGACCAAAAAGGAAAAACTGACATTGTTGGAACAGTTGGTGAAAATTGAATAGGATCTGTAAATGGGTCAGTAGTGATGTCAAGGTTGATTTCTTGATTTCTTGGTTATGCAGGGTAGTGTCCTTGTGTGATATTGTGATTATATAATAAATCTGTTTGGTCTTCATTTCATTTCTGGCTCAGAGTTTCTAAAACCCTTGGAATTTCCTAAGTGGTAAGAAAGATATTCATAACAAGCCCCTTTCAGCTACACCTGAGTTTATGTTAATGAGGTGACTTTTGGAAAGCCCTTGAGGATGGGGTCTGGTGGCAGGAGAACCAACCATGTGATTAAGGGTTAGAACTTTCAGCTCCACCCTGACCTCCAGAGAGGAGAGAGGGCAGGAGATTGATGTCAATCACCAATTACCAGTGATTTAATCAATCGGTCCTAGGTAGCGAAGCCTCCATAAAAACCAGATGGACAGGGTTCCCAAAGCTTTCAGACTGATGAACCAGAACGTGTTTCTGTGCCCAGAGGGTAGTGTATCGCAAACTTCTAGGACAAAAGCTGCTGTGTTTTCAACCCTTCCAGGCCAACCCCTATGTATCTGATCCATCTGACTGTCGTTCATTCATATCCATTTATATCCTTTGTAATAAAATGGTGATCTAGTAAGTAAACTGAGTTCTATGAGCTGCTCTAGCAAATTAATCAAGCCCGAGGAAAGGGTTATGGGAACCTCCAATTTATAGCCAGTCAGTCATAAGCACAGGTAATGACTTGAACTTGGATTGGTGTCTGAAGTCTTGTGGGACTGAGCCCTTCACCTGTGGAATCCGAGGCTATCTCCAGGTCCATCGTGTCAGGATTGAGTTAAATTGTAGGACACCTAGTCAGTGTCCACTGAGAACTGGAGAACTGCTTGATGATGTTGCAGAAAACACACATTGGACCTTGTTTGGAAGCAGTACATCCTGGGGCGCTTAAAGATGCAGAAAACAACTAACGATAATTAGTACTTTATTCAGAGTAGACAAAGGAGCAAATTCGGTAAAATATAAACAGTTGGGAAATGTGAGTAAATGGGGATATGGGAGTTCTCTATACTATTCTAGCAACTTTAAGTTTGAAATAATTTAAAAATAGATTGATAAATAGATAATTTTAAAAAAGAATGACATCTCATATACCAAGTATGGTAGGTCATTTGCCAACACAGCCACAATAATTTCTGCTATTCTGGATGCCTCTTTGCAATGTGGTTTTGCAGTCTCTCCCATCAAAAAGTGGACTCTGTTTTCCTTCTCTTGATCTGCACGGGCCTTTTGACTTGCTTTGACCAAAATAATGCACATGCGTGACTCCTGAGCCTTTGGCCTCCAAAGGCCTGGCAGCCTCCAGGAGATTATCAGACCTTGAGGACGAAGGACCACATGGAGAGGGTCCATCATAGGCCATTCGGTAATTCCAATTATTTCTCAATTGTGAGACGTAATGTAACTTTTGGAGTGGCTTATTATACATCAGAAAACTTAGCATGTTACTGTTTCCACCATTACACTTAAGGATTTAATCAACATCAACTGACTTTATGTTGAATGGAATTTTTCCTGAGAGTAAACAGTAGTCGTATATCTCTGCAAAGCTATCCCTATCTTCCATTAGAGAATTAATTTACACAGATTAATAGTGATGATAGCACTTTCTAGTTTATAGAGATTTTAGACTGATGTAGCCTCATTTCACCTTTACCATGAGATGGAATAGGTGTCACTATTCTTAATTTTACAGATGAAGAAATAGGTTCAGAGAGGTCATGCCACTTGCCCAAGGAAACACAGCTAAAGTCAGGACCGGAATCCAGGTCCTTAATATTTGGTCAGGGTAGAGTTGAAGTTGTGGGCCTTCTGTAGAAAATGCTTTGCTCTCCCTTCAGATGTCAAACCAGAATTATATAAGGAAGTGTTCTAATATTCTGACTCAACCTTGGTTGCTATCAATGCCAATGGGGCTTGAGGGGAATCCTCTAAACAGCCAGGGCCCTAAATGCACTTTATTCTACTTGTTCTTCATTTTTTTTAACATGGATATTGAGCTAGGAGTATGGTGACCATGGGTCTCAAAAAAGAAGAGCTCGCAGGGGAAACTTAATGCTGGTCTTCAAACATGTTTTTATGATTGACAGTTATCTAGTCATTTGAATCTGCACAGGGCTGCTTCAGAACAGTGTAAGAAGAGATGTTGGAAATAAGTGAAAAGTAATTGAATTACAAAAATCTTGGCTTTATTTTTATTCTTAGCATTATCACCACCTGAAACATTATTTATGCTTGTGTATTGACTCTTCCTAATATTATACTCCATGTGGGTAATCAGTAAATATTTACTGATTAATGACTGTTCGAATGGACAGATGGATAAAGACCAAGGAGACACAGTTTGCTATCACTCCTCCGTATAAATTACTTCACTCACCTCTCTAAGCTTCAGTTTCCTCATCTTTAAAACAGAACTGATATATAGTAATACGTACTTCATAGGAATGTTACGAAGATCGGATGAGAGTAATACATGTAAGGGCCAGCCTGCTTTGTGGTAGGCCCTCAAGAAATATGGGCTGGTGGAGAATTTCTGTCCCTATTTTAAAAGAGAAGGGATATGCTTCTGCCTTGTATGGTTTAATCCTTCATTTCTCTAAAACCCCCAGGGTTGAATCAGGTCATTTCCCAAGGCCCTTTCCAGTCCTAAAAACTGAGATAGGATTTCTTCTTCAGAGATTTTCCCTCTGTCAGGGAAATGAGAACTGTCTTCAGGAGCGGCCCCCTCAAGGCTTGCTCTGCAGGCAGAAACCAGTCTGGAGAGTTGTTGTATGTCCGGACACACCTCCTTCTGCAGCAGCTGGGGTTTCACTTTGGTTAATGACAATGAGTCACCCAACATGAAAAGGCCGCTGACAGATTTTCACCAAAGGACGCAGCTAAATAGCTACGAAAGGATTAAAAACCAATCTCAACCCCCAGACAGCCTGCGAGTCAAACACAACACAACTCAGCAATAATAATCAAAGAGCTGGAAATAGTTTTATGGGTTCCTGGGCCAGTAAAGAAAATACAAAGCAACTTTAGGCCCCCTGCCCTCCCCCAGCAGCCTGTCCGCCTGACAGGATGAAAGGGTTGGCGATGGCTGGTACAGAAGGGTGGAGAGCAGTCGCTGGGGCTTCTTAATCCATTTTTGGAGATGACAATCATGACTTTGGGAGTTTTGAAGGAAACCTTGGTCTAGACAGAAAAAGCTCAGCTTTTGAAAAGTACCATCTGACACCTTGGTTGGCTTGGTTGTGGCTGAGTCATGGTGACTCATCCTATGCAATGCTTTCCCAGCCTGATGAGGCTTTGCTTTCAAATTTAATTTAAGGCTTAAAGCACCTGGAGTCAGGTGAATGACAATTAAGCTCAATTGTCCAGGGTTGAAGTTATGCTACCGACAGATCAAAAACTGCTGGTCAAAGGAGCAGACCAGATTTAAATGACTGAAGGACATCTCGATTCTACTGTCCTCCAAACCCTGTTCTTTTTCCCCAGGTTATTTTATTCTCTTTCCCCTATCCCCAGAAATTCCACAAAGGGAAGAAAATAGGTACCGTTTTCTTTCTCTCCAGCCCCCAACCAATACTCTGTATTGGTTGGTCTGTTGACATTTTGCTAACTGAGAAGGGTATTATTTTTTAAACTCAGAAGCCATGGACAAAAGTAAATTAATAAATTATTGAGCATCTGTTGTTCGCTGCCAGACTCTTGGGCAAGGTGCATATGTTATCTTTGTCTCATATAACAAACACTGTAGAACTCCCCAGAGTTACCTGTAGTCACAAAACTATGAAATATGGAATAAATACAAATATTTTAAATTTTGTGTCATCACAGAGGAGATTTGTGGCAACTTTTTAACTAAGTCGTTAAAGACTGTTAACAATGCTTTTGAAAGTAGGCGTTACCTAAGGAACAATACTAAACCCGTATAGTCACACTTTTCACAGTCCCCATTTTCATCGCTGTTACCTGCACATGGCAGACCCTGCTCCATCTCCTTCATGACTTCAACACCTACCTTAGTCTTCACCTGAATCCGTCACCTTCCAACTACCTGACCTCCCAATTCTTTAATCTCTCCAGTTCCTAGGACTTCACCTCCATTTGACTTCAGACTCCTTGAAGCCTTGTCACCTGTGAGTCTTTGAATCAACTAGGACTTTCAGCTGTAAGGCCTCAGGCTCAGAACTATCTTTGATAAACCATCTTTTCCTCCAACTGGTTTCCCTTTGCTCCACCTCAGTTCTCTTTCTCGCTTCCCTGTGAAATATCTTGAAAGGGCAATCTTCGTCTTACCTCTGCTTTCTCATCCCACCCCTTTTATGCTCTTATAAAGGTCTCTAGAGGTTTTTTACTGGCTAAATCTAATGGGTTCCTCTACCACTTCAACTCTCTGACACCTCCGATTCATAGGACCCTGTCACACTTCCTCCTTATAAAATGATATCCACATTTAATTGCCATGATCTCCTACTAGCCCTGGTTTTCCTTCTAACTTCTTAGTTCTTTCTCTTCAAAGACATTTTTTCTGCCACTCTCCTTCAGGGCAGGCCTGCTCTAGCTTTCTTCTCTTGTTCTCATCAATATTCTCCCTGGGAGCTCTCACCTATTTCTATTACTATCTATATGTATGCGACTCAAGTCTATGGCTTTGACGACCCTCTTGGCCTTGACACCAGCATTTACAACTGCTTATGGACAGGAGTAGCCTATCAGTACTTCAAACCCAGCATCTCCAAAACAAGACTGGGACTTTTAAATCTTCTCTTTCTGTGGTCCCCATTTCAGTTGATGGGAACTTCCCAGAGGTGTCTTTAACTTCTCTCTCTTCCTCATCCCTCATCCCTCTTCTCTGAGTTTCAATGCTACTCCCACGTGGTCTCCCAGTCCATCCCGTCCTTCTCATTCCCACTGCCACTGACTAAAGTTCTCACTTCCTCTCTTAATTATTGCAATACCAGATTGGCTGGCTGCTTCCTGCCACTACAGTGAGTGATCCTCAACCACAGCGCTAAACAGTTTACCCTCTTTCCAAACCAAAAAAAAAAAATCAATAGTTCCCCATTGTCTAAAAAATAAAGTTCAGGGTTTTTTTTAGCCTGGCTTTCAAAGCCTTCTAGAACCTTGTCTCAGCCATCAGTTCTGGTCTCCTGTTAACTCAGCTTCTACTCTCCAAACACAGCTGCTTTTCTAGGCATCTCTGTTCCCCTTGGACCTTCTGCCTGGAATTCACATTCCATTTTCACCTGCCCAATGCTGCAGCCCCCAAAGCTTCCCCTCCTAGTTCTCTCCTGACTGGAAGTTGGAACAAATCCCTCTTTTCTCTGCATCCTCATAGCATTTTTCACTTTGGACATCAGTTAAACCACTTATACCTTTTTTACCTTGTGTTCAGGCAAAATGGGTCATTTTTTCCTCCAGACTGTAAGTTTCTTTATAAATTTCATTTAACAAAAGATTATGATGCCTTTTTTTTTTTTTTTTTTTACATCAGACATTATCTAGAACTCAAAAAGAGTAAGCTGCAGCTCTGGATCTTTCTAGTGGGAAAGAGGCTACAGAAAGAGCCGCTATGCCACGTGGAGGAAATGGGTACACGGGCATGTTTCACGTTTCCCTCAGTCTAGAACTTTTCACATGCCAGACGAGTGGCATTTCAAGCTGTAAGGCTTAAAAGATGATGCAATCTAATCTTCATGTGTCCTGGCATAGGGAACTGAGACCAAAGAAGTTAGGGACTCACCCAAGGTCACTAGGTCAATGAATGGCAGAGCTGGACCAAAACCTAGGCCAGGGCACACTGTCATACGCCGTCACAGCCCCTCCTTCTTTGTTTGCAGCAATTAATTAGGGTTATGAACCACAGGGAACATTCTACAAGCAATAAATTAGAATCAATGGCTATGTCTGGGCTGAGTGGCCAAAAAAAAAACAAAAAACAAAATGGGGAAGATCTTGAAGGCCCTGTAAATGTTTCCCCTTCAATGAATGCACCATTTTCATAAAACTCCCCTCTATTGCTTCTGCATAACTTGGCAATTAATTTTGTTCATGTCCGGTATTTTCAATGTAGGATCTTTGCTGTAGATACCTTTGCCGCAAGCGTTTTTACTGCAAACGGTTTCACTGCATAACTAATAGGCCCTAAGGTAATTTTGCCGTAGAAAGGATAAAGTCATGAAAAATAAAAGAGGGACATTAATTAAGTAAAGGACCTAAGAAAATCAAAAGGAGTTCATTGTGAGATACAAAATATTTGAATACATTTAAAATGTGTATAGATTCATGGGAATACTATGCAAATAATTGATTTTATTTTGTGGATTGTACCTAGACACCTGTTCTGTGGGAAATGTGGGTTCAACTGTGCACTCTCACAGAGGGTCCTCAGCCTTCCTTTCTCCTCCCAATGTGGTGAGTTTTAAAATAAGAAAACAAATCTTGGGGCAAATCATCCTCATTTGAAAGAAATGCTAACTATGTTAAGACCATTGCCACCATCACATCTTCTCGTCACTGTATTGACCACTATGAGGGCTAGATAAGATCAGTATGTCATATGAAAATGGGAGTAACTGAAAACTTGTCAGTGGAGAAATGAAACCAAACTGACAACTAGCTTAAATACATTAAGTCAGATGAACGCAGTTGATTTGTCCATGGAGAAATGAAACCAACCAACCAACCAAACATAACCCAAACTGTCGACCTGTTATTTTATATTTTTTTCTTGCAAAATTGCCTTATGGCCAATTAGTTATGTGGTGAAAATGTTTGCAGCAAAAACGATTGTGGCAAGGATGCTAAGGCGAAAGTACCCGGGATCAGTTTTGTTCTTTTTGAAAGTGAAATGGTTCTGTGGTTAATTAAGCATTCATTCACAGGAAAGCAGAAGACTGAACGTTTTAAAAGGTCTCATTCCTAGATTGGTGCTCCCCCTGTAAGCCATCAGGAAGGTTCCAGAAAAACTGCCTGATTTTTTTTTCCTCTAAAAAAAGTTATATGATTGAGATGAAATTTTAGTTTATTTTTTTCCAAAAGGTTTCTCAAAACAACAAGTATGGGCAAGGAAGTGGAGAAAAGGGACCCCTCATACACTGTTGGTAGGATTGCAAATTTGTACAGCCACCATGGAAAACAGTCTGGAGCTTCCTCAAAAAAAATTAAAAATAGATCTACCTTTTGACTCAGCAATTGCACTTGTGGGTATTTATCCAAAGAAAACCAAAACAATAATTCGTAAAGATCTGTGCATCCCTGTCTTCATGGCAGCACTATTTATAATAGCCAAGATATGGAAGCAACCTAAATGCCCATCAACAGACAATTGGATAAAGAAGTTATGGTTCATATATACAATGGAATATTACTCAGCCATAAAAAAATCCTACCATTTGCAATGATATGGATGGACCTAAAGGAGAGTGGAATTAGACAGAAAGATAAATACCATATGATTTTACTTATGTGTGAAATTTAAGGAACAAAAGGAACAAACAAAAGGAAAACAGACCCACAAATACAGAGGACGATGAGGTGATGGCCAGAGGGGAGTTGGGTTGGGGGCTGGGAGAAAGGAGTAGAGGGTTAAAGAAGTACAAATTGGTAGTTGATAGATGGTCACGGGGACGGGGAGCACGGCAGAGGGAGTGTAGTCAGCAGTAAGGTAATGGCTGTGTGTAGAGCCAGAGGGAAGTATTCGGGGGATCGTTTCATAAACTGTATAAATGTCTAAGCAACGTACTGCATACTTGAAACTCATTTTTTAAAAAAAAGTTTTCTAGAAAATCATTGCCTTATTCTCAAAAGGGCTTCAAACAAAATCACATTAAAAGTCTCTTGAAGAATTTTATCCAGAATAAAGTTTTCTTTTAAAATTCTCTTTTTATAAGCCACTCATCTCAGCAAAGTATATTTTTTCACTGATTTTATACATTATTTAAAGAAGGAAATGAAGAGTCTTTCTTTTTTTTCCTGCATTTATAAAGCAATCACATAGCTTGTGTAGATTAAACAAAATATACTCTCTTATTGTTATTATTCCTACTTTAGAAAAGTAGCAAGGTACTAGACCATAGCTGGGGCAGAATAAAGGAATAGAGAGTGTGATTACTGTCCAACCAAGACCCCTAAAAATGTCTCTCGAGTTTCTTAGGGACCCGGTTAATTAACATCTCCTCCAGCTCATCCAAGAAGGTAATATGAATGCCCCTCCCCTGCCTTTTATCCCTAATTAATAAATATATCTCACCAAGGCTTGCTTCATTGAAACTCCCATATGAAATAACAACCTGCCTAGAGACTAAAATGGACATATTGTAGGAGTGTGTGAAGTTGTAATTAAGTGATGGGTAAGAGAAAACAGTTCTTACATCTTGTTCATTCAAACCCAAAGGCTCCCCCCGTTCTCAAGAAAAAGGAAAGTTGCATTATGAATCACTGCACAGTATTTATCTGCACAGCTGGGAATAACAGAATGCCATTATAACTCTGTTATAACTAGTAATTTAGAAATACTAGCAATTATACTTTTAACATGGATTCAGCATTCCACTGGTAATGTTTGCTCAGAGCAAGGGAAGGGAAGGGAAGGGAAGGGTGACAGCAAGTCTGGGCTATGAGGTCAGACAGACTTTGGAACTGAGTCTCAGCTCAACTAATCATAGCCCCACTTAACTCATTAACCTGGACAAGCAGGTAATGTCTTTGAGCTTCACTTTTTTTAAGAAAACCACAAAATATGGGTCATACCCACCTCACAGATTTATGAGAATTAAATAGGACACAATGTAGAAAGCACACAACATCATTCCTGGCGTGTAAAAGATGTTCACTGAATATTCGCTTCCCTCGGTTGTCACATCTGTGAAAAGAGGGTAATAAATCCTCCTTCATGAGGCCAGTGTGGGGATGGAGTGAAATAATTCCCCAAAAGGGCTCACCACTGTCAGTTTTGTCTCTTTGTCCGTTTCCTAGTGTCACACCCCACCCCCACACCAAAGGAGCCTGGTAGAAAGGGCAATTCAGCATATTAGAAAATAACTTGAGAGAGTGGAAGTTTATTTCTTAGGTTAACAAGCTGTTGACTTATCTACTGAATTTATAATTGTTTCTCAGGGGCGAAAAAAAATGACCAGAATTAAGTATTTTTAAAAGACTGGGAACAAGTCACTAGATAATTTCAATATACCTGGAAGGCCTTGTGCAATGAGTGATAGAACTTTGAGACTGTACCAACCTCAATGCATCCCATTCAACCACCTAAGCTTTCCTTTTTTTTTTAAGTCACAGCGTCACTTCAATTGAACTGAAATCAGATGGCATGAGAGCAGTGCAAAGAAAAGGAAAATTTAAAAAGCAGTGGACAAAAACTACTGAGAGGAAAAATAAGTTTTCATACCAATCTGAGTTCTCTTCCAAAAAGATCATCCACACCATCTGTTATTATCTGCTAAATGCTATGAAGTTTCCAAAAAGCCACTTTTTGATAAAACAGGATATAGCAAATGAAGACCGTCCTCCCTAACACCACCGTTCACAAAGTCAGCAGCATGGGCTGGTCTAGCGTCACTCTCTGGCATGGTGTCAGCTTAGAGTCACCTTAGAGTCAGCTTAGAGTCACCTTCACCCAAAGCACGGTGTCGATTACATTTCTAATACAGTTCCCAAAGGAAGGAATGCAGGAAAACTCTCCTCTCATCCTAAGAACTGACATTTATTTATTTATCTTTGGAAAGTTCTTCGGTTAAGGTTGGATTGATTTCAATAGTTAGGTACATAATTTACCCACACAGCTGACTGTGGGAAATCCCCGTTGTTATTGCCCTTTGCGTTTTCAGAACGAGGTGCTCAGAACATGGTACGTTTTTGCATTTGAGAAGTCCAGGAAAAGAGTTTCTTTAATAGGTACCTTTAAGTTGCAGGCACAAAAACAATGAGGGGGAAAACCCGACCAGAATGTCAAAATATCTTTTCCCCTAAAGCACTAATTTCTTATTGCTAAGATTTTTTTTTTTTTCCTGGAGGAAAAGCCTGATTAAAAGTGCATCCAACGTTGGAGAGAACCTTAGACCAGACTGCAAAGGCGCGCCGTGCAGCGGGCGCCGGGGTCCGGCCGCTCACTAGCTGCCCACCTCCTCGGGCTCGCTGCAGGGCGAAGGCGCCGACGAGGCTTTGGACTCGCCATCGCTGTTGCATTCGGGCCTGTGCGGAGGTCCCGCCGGGCTCTCCAGACCCCGCGCGTGGCGCTCCAGCAGCTCCTGGAGGTGCTTGATGTAGCGGATGGCGGCGCGGAGCGTCTCCACTTTGCTGAGGCGCCTGCCCGCCAGCTCCCGGGGCAGGTGGTCTCGGAGGCGCGCGTACCCCTCGTTCACGCAGCGCACCCGCTGCCGCTCGCGCTCGTTGCGCTTGCGGAGGAAGGCGGGCTCCAAGGCGCCGTCCAGCGGCAAGGGCAGGTAGGGCCGTCTCGGGGCGCCGCGTGCGGCATCCAGATGCAAGGAGACCCTGAACGCGTCCCTAAGTGGGACGCGGGTTAGGGTCCCCGGCAGGCCCAGGGGCACCGGGTGGAGGGGGTAGGGCAAGTTCAGCAGTCCGGCCGGTTTGCGTTTCTCCATCATTCGCCGAAAAGCCAACAGATCACCCAAGAGCTTAATCTCTCAGCAGAAAACGAGGCTGCAAATCTTCATTCAGGTCCATTCAGACTGCCTGGCACAGATGGTATGTTTTGGAGAAGTTTCTGGGTCCGGAAGCTAGGTTCCGGAACAGGCTTCAAGGAAAGTTTGCATGATTCCGTGAACTCATTGCACTCCTCAATCTTTTTATAAAGATCCAGACGAAGGTGCTAGGCAAAGATTTGAGATCCCTAATCCACACTTCAAACCCCGTCTTCCTCTCTGATCGTCTTCTTTCAAAAGAAAAAAAAGAGGGAAGGAGGATTGCTCTGCTCTGTCCCTTAGCCTGGAAATGTGAGCGCACACCAAACAGAATAATCTTCCAAGCCACCTAAGCTTTTTCAATTACTGTAATCCACTGATCTGGGTCTTCAAGAGCAGAGGAATCTTAAAGGATTCAGCAGAGGCCCTCCCAGGAACCAAAGCATCTCCGTGGCGGCTGAGCGAAAGATCACCAGAGGCTTTCTCGTTGACAATCAAAACTTGACTGCCTTCTGTGGTTTCCGGCGTCCAGGGCATTATAATGGAAAGGGCTTTTAGACTGTTTGCAAACCTACACTTGCTCTTTCATTTCTGGGGAGGTGGAAGGAAGACCTCATCAAAGGAAAGGCTGCTCCCTTGTGGTTACAAGATGTGTCAAGTCAAGGAGGACCCTAGGGAAGGCTTGAGGGTTTTCTTCTCTGAGGCCGAATCTTTTAAAAACTCAATTAGACTATTTTTTCTTTTTTTGAAGGGAACAGAAAAGAAATATACTTTAGCGATGAATGTAAGGGTCTGCCTATTATACTTCAACTTAACATTTAATGCAGGGCGCTTTATGTATTTGTGCTACTTTTCAGAAGCACATAAAAAGACAGCAGTAACAAACACTTTCAGCCAAAGTTATTTCTCACAGTGCTTACTGTAAACACAGTTTAAACACTGCTTTCCGACCTCTTCTAATCCCACTCAGGATATAAGGACATCATCTGTTCCTACTGTAAAGAGTATATTTCTATTGTATTCTTTTTATCATAAAAAAAATAGATGCAATTTCTTTTCTCCCTTGGGGGCAAGAAAGCAACGTTTGAAAGGTGGAGAACCCCAATTCCAGGGAGAAAGGATGGTGGCTTTGAAGACTTTTCTTTTTAACACACAACCAAAAATGAATAATTAATCCACCCATGTTGGTGAAGGGCTTTGAAGATGAAAGTGTCATTAAAAATCCAACTCTACTGGTTAATGTCAAAGAATGTGTTATCACACTGAAAAATCAGATTTCCTGTTCTGTAAACCAGCACATTAAAGGCAGCTTCTACTTTAAAAGTCCGACTTAAAAACAAGAGAAGCAAAAACCCCCTACATTTACCATCAGACTTTCTGCCTATTCCTCAGGAGCCAAGGTGTCGCCCTAACATGTTTTTTTGACAAGTCCTATGCTTCCCTGTTTATTCTAAATGATCTGCCAGAAGCAACTGGAAAAACACTTCCATCAAGGCAAATAATTATTCCTTTCAGGCATAAGTTAGTCACATTTTGAAAGCTCTAGCTCCCTGTGAGGCTTGTACCTGCAAACAAGCTAATATATCATCTCGATTTCTCAGTAGAGTTAGAACAATCAGGAGAAAGCTCTTTCTATTGGGAGAAATGCACATCAGAGGGGCAGATAGATTAGATCACAGGGTGCTTTGCGACCATGTCCAAGATGCTCACCTTTATTCTAAGAGTAACAGGAAATGAATGAGGTATTTTGAGTAGGGAGGTCATGTAGTGATCAAAACAATTACTACTGCAGTGGAGAATAGATTGGGAGCAAAAGGAAAACAGTTAAAAGAGATCATTTTTCATCCTCAGATTGGCAAAAATTAAAAAGATTGCTAACATCCAGGGCAGGCAAAGATTTGGGGAAGCTGCGGAAGCATAAATTGCTACAAGCTTTTGGGAGAGTAACTATTAAAATTAATAGTGTATATCACATCTCCTTTGACCCAGAGAACCCTATAATTCTGTCCTACCAAAAAGAAATGCACCAGTATGGATCTATATTTACAATAATATTTATTGCAACATTGTTTGTAGTGATTTTTTAAAAATGAAACAGCCTGAATGTCCATCAATAGGAAAAGAACTAATCTTTTAAAATAGCATGCTATTATTAAAAATAACGCATTAGAGCTATACGTAAGAACTTGCAGAAATGTCTATAATGTAAGTGAAAAAGAAGAAATTGCAGAGTAACGTATGCAACTTGAAGTTACACTATTCTTCATAACCTACATGTCTTGCTATGTGTTTGTGCGAGCACAGAGAATGAGGTGGAAAAGCAAATACTAAACTTTTGTCATCGGTTACCTAAAAAAGGTGTCATTGGGGATGAAAGAGGATGTTCATTGTTCTTTATGGATCCCTCTACTGTTTAACTTATTACAAAAAGCACACATTACTTTTATATTTTTTAATACAATGAAGTTTAAAATAATAAAAGACTATATAGAAAATTTAAAGGACACCCCTGATCTGACCCAAACCAACAGCTTTATCATGATTAAAAAGCTCTTGGACCAGTTTTACTGGCTGTTTGTAAATTCTGACTCTGAAAAAATAAATACCTATAGGACTTTGTTCTCCCCCACACTAATACCACAATCTAAAATTGTCAGATCATGATCCTATAGGGGTCTTTTAATGGGGTCCAAGTATGTTATAATGTATCTACATGGCCACAAAAAATGCTGATAATCTTTCTTTTGTTTTTTGAAGGTATAAATGCATTGTAAATACGTGGCTTTTCCAGTAAGAACCATTCTTTTACCCACATATAAAGGGGAGTAAAAAAAAATATATGAGATCAAAAGAGGAAGTTCTGACTCCCAATCACTCTCCGGTTAGTTTTGACCCAAACAAATGTTCTCTCAACCTTTAAAAAGGTCTCTCATAAGACTGGCTAGATCGAGTTTCAAGTAGCTAAACCTCCAAGGTTACTTGGGACTAGGTGTGTATAGTCAGTCCCAAGTAGATCTAGGGAATGCAAAGTCACCAAAAATCAGGTTCAGTAGATTTAAAGGTATCTCTAAGGCCAAAGAAAACATCCATCTCTAAAACTCAAGTCCTTCATCACCTGCTTTGAAATATGTGAGATGAAGAGAATTTGATCAGCTCTTCCTGTGAAATATTTGATATCACATTATCGATTTGGGTTTCCTAGGCTCATGGCACTGAGGTGTTCACACTCGCCTGGCCCCGTATCTGCGATTTGCATCAGCTGTCACAAGTGGGGACAGGGAAACATAAACAGTATTATGACCTCGTGATAGAAATCAGATTTCTCACAGGTGTAGTTCACTAAATCTCAAACTGATTATCTAACAAGATTCTATTCTCTTAGTCCTTTTCTATATAGGTCAGGCATAAACTATCTGTGTTACCAGGTGAAACATCCACCAGGGTCTTCTAAGGTACCACTAAACTTTGAGACTCGCTAAGACTGCTATGCCCACATGTAACATCAGTTTGGAAGGATCTGGGCCTAGAAGGACAATTTGGAGCAGGGCAGAATTAGGCGTTCCACCTCCTTGAGAGTCTATGCAGCAATCATATAGCTGCTCCCCGCTAACCTGTCTGCAGCCAAATGGCAGCTCAGGTGCCAGGAAAGAAGACTTACACCAGGCTTCAGTGGCAGCTGCTCTGACTTAGAAGTCTCATATCCCTTGGGAGTCAATATTTCTTATAACAATCTCACAGGTGTAGCTTCCAGAGACCCACCAGGGTCCAATTAAAGAGTCTTCACACTCTGGGAAGCCCAAAGCTAAGATCTCCCATCAGGTAATTATAGTTTTGCCAGTCCAAATGCAATTTACCAATCAGGTAATTGCTCTAATATAAGTAATTTTGCCTAACGACATAGCTGACAATTCTATCTTTATCAGGTTTCAGAAGAACAGATAACAGAAGGTTAACTGAAGGCCAAATCGCCATGCAGAAGGGTAAAAGTTTTATTAATTCTTTACCCACACCATTACATTTTATTGTAAATATAATATAATTTATAGCAAGATTTAAATAACTGCAAATATTTAGGTACAATTTATCACTGTTTTTTTTTCTGTTCTTCTCAAACACTATGTGCATTTTAACCTTGTCTCTTCAGTCTTTTGTCATATAGAAATGTAAAATTTTGATGTAGTCAAATACATTAATTCTTTCTCTATAGTTTTTTTCATATTTAAGGCTACCTTCTCCAACCATACATTTTATAAGGCCTTTACTCGTCTACGTGGCACCTTGGTGTGAATTAGCAAAAAGCACACAACTCAAGGCTTGGAGAATGGATAGGTGACTCTACTACAATTCATCTGGAAGAACCATTGAGTAAGGATGCCCAAATTTGGAAAAGAAAAGCAAAAAGGTAAGATGAACTTTTAATATCCAGGAGGAAAAAACAAACGGACTTGGGATTCTAACTGGAATTGTGTTAAATGACAGGTTAATTTGAAGAGAATTGACTTATTTTAAAAACAGCAAGTCTCTCTTTTATGAACATAGAAATCATTTACTCAGATCTTCTTTTTTGCCCTTTAATAAAGTTTCACTGTTTTTTTTATGTAGATCTTACATGTTTCTTGTTCTGTTTATCTCAAAATGCTGCTGTGAATGGAATTTGTTCTTATTCTTCAAAGCTATTGATTTATTTCATGTTAATCTTTAATCCAGTCATTTCAGTGATCTCTCTTATTAGTTCTAATGGTTTTTAATTGAGATAAAAATCTACATACAGTTAAAGGCACATATATTAAATATACAATTCAATGAGTTTTGCTAAACGTATACACTTGTGAAACATGCAACTCAAAATAGTTCTAATCATTATTATTAAAGATTTTCTAGGATTTCTTAAACTATAATCATATTATTTACTAATAACGATAGTTTTGTTTCTTCTTTTCTAATATAACTCATTTATTTTTCTTACTGAATTTCACTACCTAAGATCTCCAGTTCAATGCTAATTGTAGTAGTAATAGCTAGCATCCTTGTATTTTTTATGAGAAAGCTAATGTTTCACCATGTAGAAGATATTCTTTATCATATTAAGTAAATTTTCTTCTACTCCTAGTTTGCCAAGAGTATTGTCAGGGAAGGTTATTAAATTTTATCAAATCCATCTATGAAGATATTCATGCGTATTTTCTTCTTTAAATAGAATTTACTTCTATTGCAGTAAATTACCATAATAAATTTGCTAATATTGAGCCATTTTGCATTCCTGGGATTAAACCCTATGGAGTCATAATTCTTTTAATACCCTGTCGGGTTCAATTTGTTAATGTTTTATTTAGAGATTTTGTTCCCACAGTCCCAGGTTATATTGGCTCATAGTTTTCTATTCTTGTGCTCTCCTTTTTCGATTTCAGCATTATTTTAAACTCTTAAAAAATAAGTTGAAAAAAAATTTTTTAAATAAGTTGAGTAGCTTTCCATCTATTTCGAGGATCTGGAACCATTTGTAAAAGGTGGACATGATCTGTTCTTTGAAGGTTTAGTAAAACATATCCTAAAAACCACACAGAAGTTTTTTAGTGCTAAATTTTTAGTTACTTTTTAATTTCTTTTATTATTACTGTCGGAATATTAGGAACTCATTAATAACACTCTATCTTCCCCTCCTGAGTGTTTATCCTCCTTCACTGGCAACTACTACTTGTTTATCATTCTAGAATCACAGATGTTCAGCTTAGTTTTTCTCTTTTAAGATCTCTAAAATAGATCAGGACAATTCGTTAGTTAAATTAACCCCAAAGCTTGGTGGTCCCTAGGCCAAAAACTCATTCTCAATTCTTGTTCTATCTCTAATGAAGAACATTCCAATATAGCCGACCAGAAGTTAATCGATCAAATAAACTATCAATAGAGTAATACTCGAAATTTCAAAGCACAGTATCAAATTGCCAGGGATAGATTAAAACCCAAAGTTTAAATAACCCTACCCACGTAGGTTAAAATTTAAAGATATTAACATCAAAATGTCTTTAGTTGAACTCCACAGATTGTTCCCCCAATTTCTAATTCTGCTCAGTCTCAACTAGAGGGGTCTTCCTCCAAAGCCTCAGCAGTCAGTGTTCCTTCAGCAGTTACAGCCTGGGCAAACCTCCGCTGAAATCAGATCTAAAATCAAATTAGTTCAACACCACGTGTGTTCCATTTTTTAAGCCTGAAGAGTTAACAGAATAGGCAAGATTATCCCAGCTCTCCTCCCACATCCATTCCATTTAAAAAACAAGCCATTCTGAGGCCCCGAGAGGAGTTAAATCAAGGACTTGGAACATTGACACCAGAGAAATAATGTTCGAAATACTAGTGCTGAATCTTTTACACCCATGTCACAGTTCTCAAAGGTCAGAGCAGAGAATTGTGGTATCCAAGAAGAGGAAGGCAGCCTCATCAGAATGGCCATCAAATAGAGCACCCCGAGACTCAATAGCTTAAGACAAAAAGTTTATTTAGTTCATGAACCTGAGAGGCAGTGATTTAGGCTGAGTTTGGCTAAGTTCTAGCATGTCTGGTGTGGCAAACTCAGAATCACATGGCAGAAAAAAGGCTCCACCTCTTCCTAGAATGAACTGTAAAGCCACCATGCAAAGCGCATGGTTACCAGGAGGGGTAGAAAACTGGGGCCATTAACACGATCACAGTATTTTACTCTCTCACCCTAAGATGATCACACAATTGGAACTAGGAACATTTCAGTGCGCAGTAAGCACGTGTGGCTAGTGGCCGGTGGCCACCATATTGGACAGCACAGTTCTAGGGTCATCGGCCTCCTTGCAATTCCTCAGACCTGCCAGCCATTCTCCTGCCTTGGAGCCTTTGCACTTGTCCTTCCTGTGACTGGAACACTCTTCTAGTTGTCCACAGGGATCACTCCTCCACTCCCTTGGTTTAAATGTCACCTTTTCAACAATGACCTCTCTGTCTACTCTATTTAAAATTGCAGCCCCCATCCCTGAGCACTTTCTATCTATCTTCCCTGCTATATTTTTTAAAAATCATATTTATTGCTATCTGGTCTATTTTATATTTTAATTATTTACTTGTTTTTATCTGTTTTTTCTTCTTCTTCTTCTTCTCGCTATCATGTAAGCTCCAGATGGACCGGTATTTTTTGCCTATGTAGTTCACAGCTGTATCCCCAGTGCCTAGAGCAATGTTTAGCACTTAGTAGGCACTCAACAAATATTTGTCGAATAAACACTATCCTTTCTGTGTCTTTTTGCAAATGCTAAAGAAAGTAATGAGTCAGACTCTGGTACAATAAATTATGATGGTATCAGGCTTATGGAGGGGAATCCCAAGAATGCCAAAGAACAGGTTTACCCACATGAAAAGTCATATTTCCAAACCCTTTTTAACATGAGAGATTAGAAGCAGGACTTGAAACCCTAATTAAGAGTCGATCGAAAGAAAGATATTATCCGGAGAAGCCCAATCTAGGACCAAATTTACTCATTATTGTCTTTGTCTTAGGGCTAAAAGATAATATTTAAAGGTGATTTGTCCTCTACATCTGTCTTTTCCACTCAGCAAAAATATTAATGGTAGTTATCTGGTTTATCTTACATACATTTTTCTCTAAGTTCTACCTTACATTTTCATTTCATTGTCTTTCAAATACTTGGGTTTCTAATACTAAAAGCGACAACACTCTTCATTTCTACTTGTCTCATTGGTCAATAATTCTCCCATTGTTTTTATTGTCTTACTGGCAACTTGGTGTCCATTTAGAGTGGTGAGTCACCCTAAATCATCTCAGGCAACCTTTGGGCATCCATTTGCTGTATGTCTCCAAGTAAACAGATATGTGAGTCAATAAGCATAGCTTAGAATTATGCCAGTTTAACTTCCAGTTATTCATCAATTATTTATTGAGCACCTAATATGTGCTAGATATTCTGTTATATCATATAGCATTAAATAAGATAGACATAGGTCTTTTTCCCCAAACTTAAAATCTATTTGGTAAGACAGAAAATTAAACATTTAATTCCAATAAAGATAAGAACAATGAGAGCATACAGTGGATGAGAGCATAATCTAGTGTGGGGAATGGGTTAGGATGCTTTTTGGTGATCCTGGCATCATTTTTTTAAAAATTAATTTTTGAGATATTTTTACATATAATAAAACTCACCAATTTTAAGTGTACCATGTGATGAATTTTGACAAATGTATAGTCATTTAACCACTATCACAATTGATATAATTTCTATCACCCCTAAAAGTTCCCTCATGCCCCTTCACAGGCAATCTCATCCCTCTCAATCACCCCCAACTCTTGACACTCACTAATCTGCTTTCTATTACTATAGTTTTGCCTTTTCTAGAATTTCATACAAAAGTTCCTATAATATGTAGTCTTTTGTGTATGGTTTCTTTCACTTAGCTTAATGTTTTTGAGATTCGTCCATGTATCAACAGCTTGTTCCTTTTTATTGCTGAATAGTATTCCAATATGTAGACACACCGTAATTTGTTTATTCATTCATCAGTTAATGGACATTGGGTTGTTTCCATTTGTGGTTATTACAAAGAAAGCTTTTAATTCACATTTGTTTATAAGACTTTGTCTAGACATATGTTTTTATTTCTTCTTGGATAAATACCTAGGAGTAGCATTACTGAATCATATGGTATAGAAATTGCTAAGTTGTTTTCTAACACAGCTGCAGCATTTTGCATTTCCACTAGCAAAGGGTGAGGGTTCCAGTTGCTTCATATCTGCACCACTTGTGATAGTTGGTCTTTTTGATTTTGGCCACTCTAATAGGTATGCAACGTTACTTCCTTGTGTTTTGATTTGCATTTCCCTAATAACTAATGATTTTGCTCATCTTTTTGTGTACTTAATTGCCATCCATATTATTTTACTTGGTGAAGTAGGTGTTCAAAAATTTCGCCTATTTTAAAAAATTGAGTTGTTTGCATTATTACTGAGTTTAAAGGGTTCTTTGTATATTCCAGACAAAAGTCTTATGTTAGATATTTGTTTTGCAGGTATTTTCTCCCTGTCTCTGGCTTGACTTTTTATTTCGTTGACAGTGTCTTTCCAAGACCAAAAGTTTTAATTTTAATGAAGTTCAATTCGTTAATTTTTTTAGTGGTTCTTCATTTTCAGTTACAAAGGTTTTCTTCTATTTTTCTTAAGTATTAAAGTTTTAACTCTTACATGTATCTCATCGGATTTTTACATACATCTCTGATATTAATAAAATTGTTCAAAAAGAATAAGCATGGAAAACCAGAGGGAAATCACCCAGCCTTTTATAAGTCACACCATCATTCCTTTGGCCCCAGGCTTGCAGTGGCATTTTAGGGAATATTGTCTATCACTTACTTGTGACATGATGACTTTCTTGATTTAGATTTCTATTTGTTGTCAACGAGAAAGCAAAACCAATGTGACCTGCCAATGTTCAGTGATTAAGTCCCTCATGTGGAATGTGCTTTCTCCTTATGATAAGTAAAGGAAAGGAAACATTATGTCAGTTGACATCACTCTCGGCTCTAGTACAAAACGTTGTGTGTCTCTGCCTTTTCGCATGAGAGAATTTTCAAAACTCACTATCCCCACTAGACTGCGAGCTGTTGAAGATCAAGACGTGCGTCTTATCTTGTATTCCTATGTTTTAGATGTAATTCGGTAAATGTTTTCTGAATAAAAGGAGTTGTTCCTGGGTCTCTGCTGTTTTGCTGGTATGTGGAAGCTACCAGACAGTGTGTTGTAGTTTCTATGTCCAGTCCTCATAAACTTGGGACCCTTTTCCTTTCAAGCCATTTCAGTATTCCTAGGGCTTAGCACAGCGCCTGGTATGCGTTAGGCAAAAACAAGGGGAAAAAAAATTTGTACAAAAATCCCACCACCACAATTTATGACTTGAAGCAGGGAAAATGGGCAACCTTCAGGTGTAACATATGGTGAGAAATATTGGGGATACAATCTCAATTCCTCCCGGGAAACAGTGCCATATCTGGTCTAAGTCTCTTCTTTGGAAACTTGTGGGCTTGCGTGGACCCAGCGTCCCTAGCAGGCGAACGCCGGGAAGACTGAAACCCT
The DNA here is from genome assembly GCF_000325575.1 of Pteropus alecto. Lineage (NCBI taxonomy): Eukaryota > Metazoa > Chordata > Mammalia > Chiroptera > Pteropodidae > Pteropus > Pteropus alecto. The sequence continues at coordinate 3,243,210 of NW_006437736.1, forward strand.
GAGCCCGGGGTTATTTAAGGGACGCAGAACCTATGCCCAGCGTGCACGACAGTCCTGGTTGCTTAGCAACTAGATCGATTGCTCGGCGCTCCACTCGATCCGGTCAGGCTGAGACGCGGTGCGCCCCGCTCAGACCCGGGTCCCCGTGGTGCGCACGCGCAGAAGGGGGTCGGCTGGGGGAGGGGCGAGCCGGAGCGCGGACGCAGTTTGCGGGCCGCGGCGGGGAGGGGCGCACGC
>NW_006437736.1:3243700-3248102 GCF_000325575.1 Pteropus alecto
CGCAGGGGCGCTGCGGGCCCCATGCCGGCGGGGGGTCGAGTCGGCGAGGGGACGGGGACTTCATCCTCCCCGTGTTTTGGTGACCGCCCTTGTCCTTCCCCCCAGGTTGGGCAGCACCACCCCCCCGAAGCCTCTGGAGGAAAAGCCCGGGGTGTCCCTCGGCATGTCCCACCTCGCGGCGGGGTGCGCGGCCGTCGGCCTTCGGAAGAAGTTGGGCGGCCCCGGGCGGCCCCGGAGACGAGTGGTGCAGCGGTTGTAAGCAAGATGCGGTAGCACGTGACCCCGGAACGGAAACCCTGATGCTGGTTCCCCGCCACTCCTGTGCTCTTTTTTCTGACACTTGGCTCCAAGCAGATGCATCACAGGTAAGTAGTGAGGTTGGTTTAGCGCTGGTGACGACGTCTTTGGAAGACGTCTGGCACACGAGAGTTCAGAGTGCTTTTGATTACTGCTACTGGGAAGGTTACAGGTGCGACTTGCAAATGGATTTGTGTCCCATAGTGAACAAGAATTCCAGAAACTAGTGTTGTGTTGAATATACTCTCATTCTATCTAATTTACTACAGGTGTGGATAGTTACAAATAGCCATACATCGATTGTTGGCTCGTTGACACTTTTATCCTGTGCCTTTGAGTTATTTGAGCGTTTAATAGTATCTTTATCTGAGTTCCAAAGTGTATCTTTTAGCTCATCACCATGGATCACCTTGCATTTTGCTGATTTGTCTGGCTCTATGGTAATGTGGGGAAATTAAGTTCTTAATTCTACAAGCTTCATGCTAATGTTTAAAGTGTGGTATTTTATGCTACCATGCCAGGGTAGTACAGAAATAGTTATATTTGGCTGGTCTTTTAGGGTGCTTTCATAGGCTCTGTGTTTAGGATACAGAAGATAAAACGATTCGTTAAAATTATTGAAACTGCCTAATGCATTTTGTAAAGTGACTGCATTTTATTTAGCTTCTTATATGTCATTCTAAGTAAAGTTATAAGAGCAACTGGTAAATGGTTCATACATATGTCAATTAGAGACACACACATTAGCTGTAGAAGTATGAAGAAAATGATTTTATGAGGAATGAGTAGGGATGGTATCTTGCTTCGGGCCTTTCTCCCAAGATTTCGTCCTATAATCCCGTATGAGAAAGGTAGATAGGATAGAATTGCACTTTAGAATGAGAGTCTTATAAGGGTCATACCATAAATTCCCTTCCTCCGCTTTCTCTCTGTGGGATACTAGTTACCTTTGGTTTATGGCTGCTGAAGTCATCACATTTTGGTGACAACAGCAGAAATCTGCTGAGCCTCTCACATCAAACTCTGGTTTGAACTGGTTTGAGAAGGCCTAGAAGTCAACCTAGAAACACCATTTTGATTTTTATCTCAAGATTAGTACACAGATTATTAATATTCAGGAATTTTCAGAATGGGATTTGAAGGTACAGATTTTTAATTGTACTTTAAAAAATTATTGTAACCAATTTGTTGTAGGTCCTTACTGCTCCAGTGAGTTTTGACTAAAAATTCTGTTTATAGTATAAAAAGTTACAGGAAAAATGTTTTAAAAACAAGCTCAAGCCCAGAAACTTTCAAAATTAAGGTAGCTATGGTTTCTTTAGGCTATAGGATTTTTTTTTCGCATTCTTTTATAGCGTAATTATTGTTATAAAGGTGCTGTCCTACATCTGATGTACCTCATTTGTCATGTGCTTCTGGTTATCTTTATAGTAAGGATAAGCTTGCACTGCTCCATCTAGTCTTCATTTCAGAATACCTGCTCTATAGAAGATACTGTACTCAGTTGGCCTTGTATACTTTAATGTCTGGGAGCTTAGTTTCTTGAAATACCTGTCCAGGGACAAGGTTGAAGCCTGTGGGTATAGAATAATCCAGGAACAGGTCTATGTGGGACTTTAAGCATACCCCACTATATAAATACACAGATCCTACTGTATAGGAAAGGCAAAATGGTTTTTTGCTTGTAATTGTTTTTTTCTAATTGTAGTTAAGAGCTTGTGTTAAAATCAGGTAGACCTGAATTTAAATCCCACATCTGCCACTCAACTAGTTATGTAATCTTGGATTAAGTTTCTTAGGGTCTCTGAGTCTGTTTCCTCATTTCCAAAATAGAATCACAAATAGTACCTACCTCACAGTAGTTATAAAGATTAAGTGAGATAATTACATGTAAATCACTTGGTTCTGTGCCTAACACATATAGTAAGGGAGTAATAAGTGTTAGGTATTATATTAGGTTGATTGGTAGCTGATATTGCCATTGGCCAGAATTAAAAGCCTATTTAGATTTGCTTTTATGGCTCAAGCATTTGATTCCCCTTTCGAACCCCTCCCATGTATAGGCACACACAGAAGAACATGCATTACTGTGATCCTATAAGCATTGGAGGTCATTTGTGGCCTTAGATAGCCTATTGGCTAGCCTCTTGAAATTATAATGTTTATAATATGGGCAGTCTGTAAATTCTGTTATAGAAGCTAATACTTATTGATAATCTCCAATAACGTCTTGTTTAAATCAGTATTACTCTTATTCTAATGACATTCCTAATGCCGATGCAAGATGGATTGCACAGAGAAGGCGATTCTCAAATCCTTCGGCCTGCCAAAAATGGTCTGTAGATGAAAAAAAGTTGGTATATTGAAAAACTTTTTGGCAATATTTTGCAGCATGATCTGTGCTCTTCCACTTAATTACTGTGTGATTTGGGAAGTATGACATGACCTTTATGAGCCTGTTTCCTTATCTACCTCATTTTGAAGATTTGGTGGGAAATATGAAGTAATTTTTTAAAATATCTGCAAAACTTACATAATCTCAGTATGTGGAGGATATTATTAAGATAATTAATTATTAAGATTTTGATACAGAATTTCAGTAAAATGCTTATCCATGAGAAAATGTCCTTCACACCACTGATAATCTAATTCAGACCCAGTATCACTTTAACTCCTAGTAAAAAGAATTAGCAAATATTCTTTGAGCAGATTAAAACAAACTGCCTATAAAAGTCCTGGTTTTATAAATAATAATCCAGTTGGAGAAAGCAAATATTTTGAAAGAAAAAACTTGGGTGATGTAAAAAAACAAACTCATTGCCAGTGTCCTCTAAGGATTGCGAACTTTGCTTTAGGTGGTGTGCATAGAGTTTGGAACAAGGCACACCTGAGTTAAATCCTATTTCTGCTATATGATATTGACTGAGTTAGTTACCATCTCTGAATCCCAGTTTCCTTATCAGTAGAAAGAATATGACACTAGCTGTCTCAGAGCTGTGAGCATAAAAATGAAATAATAGTCGGTTGAGTCCTATTTGCCCACCCCCATTGTTTTAGTTTCTTTACTACTTTAAATGGAGTCACTGCGTAATTCTTTGCATAACTAGTCACGTGTGCTCTTTCTTAGGATGAATGAAATGAACTTGAGTCCAGTGGGGATGGAGCAGCTGACTTCATCCTCTGTGAGCAATGCCTTGCCAGTCTCAGGGAGTCACCTGGGGTTGGCTGCCTCGCCCACTCACAATGCTATTCCCACCCCAGGTGAGTGGTAAGGGAAAGCAACTGAATTTCTACACTTACTCCATTATCAGTTCTAACAGGAGATGAGACAGAGTCAGCATCCCTTTAAGAGTGGAAGAGAGAAGCCAGGCAGATCTGTGTGGTGGTTCCACTTGTGGTAGCACAATGGAAGAAAACATTTTTGCAGAGTACTGGAGTTCTAGTGGATAGGAATAACGGTTTTTTCTGATAGTCCTCTGCTTCAGTTGATGTCCTTTTGTCTAGAGCTGTAATTGCCTTGGCATTTTATCTAAGATTATCCATTCATCTGGTTCCCACTCTTGGCACTCTGTCCCTGGGTTAATAGAGAAGAATCAAAGTTACTCTAGTAGTTGTCCCTAGAAAGCATGAGAAGTTGAGCTTTATTTTCTACTACATCTGAAACTGGCAACAACTGCAAATGTGTCGGGCCTAGGCACCAGAGACGGAGCTCCAAGTGGAACTCCCCATGAGCTTCAGTACTTGGAGAGAATGACCATATAGGAGAAGCTCATTTTCTCCCATCACTATACTTCTAAAACTTTTTTTTTATCTGCCTAGTTTAATTTTCTTTTTCTATTGAAATGGAAAAGAAACAAGTAAGCTCTTGATTCTTAGAATGGCAAGCAAGCTAGTGATCTCTAAGAGTCTATGGCATTGTAATTTATTGGACCTTCTTTATAAAAATAGGAGTTAATGTTTAAAATTATTTAAATCTACAAGTTGTTTAAATGTTTCTCCTGCTTTGTTAGTAAAATGCAGCAATTAAATAAGTTTCATCTAAACTAGGGTCTTTTTATATTCCTTTAAGTATCCATAAAAATTTTTTTTAAATTTATTAGTTGTT
>NW_006437736.1:3248134-3292301 GCF_000325575.1 Pteropus alecto
AGTGAACACTTGTTAAAGAGGAAAAGCCTATTAAAAAATACTGCCACTGGAAAAAATAATGCAAATCAGCACTGCCTAAGTTGGTGAGAATTCATTATGCTACTTAGGCACAATAAGAATTGCTTCAACACCTTGCAGATAGATATTATCCAGGGTAGATGTAATCATGCAGAACAGCATATATGCAAAAGACTGTGTGAAAGAATATATACAGTTTTACATCTACCTTGAGATTATTTTTCAAGTAGAATCATATCTATGAATTTTTAAATGGAAAACATTCTCACTGTGTAAGATGGAAAATAAAAAATGAAAAAAATGTAAAAAAAAAAATCTGTGATATCACTACTCAGAAACCACTCCTGCGAACTCTGGTACGTTTCTTCCTGTTCTTTTTATGTCTGTAATTTGTTTTCTTACATCGTATTTAAACTAGGTTTTTAATTATAATTAAATATTTGGTACTTAAGACAAGTACAGACAACTAGAGGATCCGTTTGGCATTTTAAAATCAACTCGAAAAGTAATTTTAGGACTTGTTTGTGGGTTTCTGCATAACACTGCCTATCTGGGGATGTAAAGGGCTACTAGGCGAGAGTTTTGCCCATGTGCAAAAAGCTTTCTAAGAGTCTAGCCAGTGATTATAGAGAGATTTTTAAGTACATATTTTAATTGAGAAAAACATTTTTTTGTAGGCCTGCCAGTGGCAATTCCAAACCTGGGTCCTTCCCTGAGCTCTCTGCCTTCTGCTTTGTCTCTGATGCTCCCAATGGGTATTGGGGATCGAGGGGTGATGTGTGGGTTACCCGAAAGAAACTATACCTTACCTCCACCACCTTACCCCCACCTGGAGAGCAGTTACTTCAGAACCATTCTACCTGGTAAGTATTATAGTTCTGTGGGAAGTGAGAAGAAAGAATAGGGCCAACACTTAACCTTAGTGCTTGAAGACTTGAACGCTTTTTTTGTTGTTTTTCACAATTAGATATTAATCTCCAGATGGGAAAAAAATCTATACTTACATACTTTTCCTCTTAGAATGTACAAATAACACATTTTTGATGTAGCAGTTTGACTAAGCTTAATTTCCTAATGGCACAGAAGCAGTTTTTCTCCTTCTCCATATCCTTGGTTCAGTTTTTATAATTCTCTATTTGAAATTCCTGCCAACCACATATCTTGCTACAGTGTCATTGTTTATTATAAATTAAAGTTTTTGTATTTTTCTGTTACAAAAGTATTATATACTCATTTGAGAAAATTTAGCGAATAGAGGAACCACTCATAGTCTCATCATTCATATTTTTGGTGCAATTCCTTCCTTTCTTTTATTTTGGTATGTAGATTTTACCGTTTTTCATAATTAAGACTATACTTTTTATACAGTTGTCTTCTTTTTTCGCTTAACAATTTTCTCTACTTTTACATAGTTATTTTGCCCAACTACTACATGGTTTTCATAATTATCCCTTTTAATGATGCATTATATTCTACCAAATGGATATTCCATGGTTTATTATATCAGTCTTTATTGTTGGACAGTTTAGTTTTCTCATTTTTTATATTACCATTACATGCGTGTCTTTGTGTAGCATATTTACAAAGTACATTTAGGGAAGATTACTGTAAGTAGACTTTCTTGTGCAAGAGGGTATGAATGTTTTTGAGGTACCTAATATGTATACTTTTCAAAAATGTTTTAGTGATTTACACTCCTACTGGCAGCGCAGTACCATTTCACTATATCCTTCTTTCCAAGCAGAAGTGTTCAGATGTTTTTTGCTGTTTTAATAAAGCAGGCACAATTGTGACTTGTTTTGAACAGAACCTAGTATGTTATGACAGTTAAATTATATTTAATTAAATTTAATTTTTCACATGGAAGATATCTTTAAATTGTTTTGCCTTTAACTTTTGCAGAGAAAGTTCAGCATATTAGGACTCAGGAATTCCAGCTGTGTATATGTTAAAGGCGGCATTTAAATGATTAATTTCCAGTGACTTGAACATAGTTTTTTATAGTTTCTAGGTTTCACAGGAAAAACCGAATTATGGCATATGTATGTTGTTACTTATAAAGTATATATATTGATTAAACCACAAGATTAGGAGATTATTTTAAGGAAAATAGCTTCTAGCATTTGGAATTGTTTATATTTAACAATGTACTGAAAAGTCTCTATTATCTTTTCCTTTTCTCAGGCATTTTATCTTATTTAGCTGACAGACCACCTCCTCAGTACATCCACCCTAACTCTATAAATGTTGACAATAATACGGCATTATCTATTACCAATAACCCTTCAGCACTAGATCCCTACCAGTCCAATGGAAATGTTGGATTAGAACCAGGCATTGTGTCAATAGACTCTCGCTCTGTGAACACACATGGCGCCCAAAGTCTTCATCCCAGTGATGGCCATGAGGTGGCCTTGGACACAACAATTACTATGGAGAACGTCTCTAGGGTTACCAGCCCGATCTCTACAGATGGAATGGCAGAAGAGCTTACGATGGACGGTGTTACAGGCGAGCATTCTCAAATCCCGAACGGCTCCAGAAGTCATGAACCTCTGTCTGTGGATTCTGTGAGCAACAATCTTGCAGCAGACACTGTAGGACATGGTGGTGTGATACCCATTCATGGGAATGGCCTGGAGCTCCCTGTGGTCATGGAGACAGACCACATTTCAAGTCGGGTCAGCGGGATGTCTGACAGTGCCCTCAGTGACTCCATCCACACCGTGGCCATGAGCACCAACTCTGTAAGCGTGGCACTCTCTACCTCACACAACCTCGCCTCCCTAGAATCTGTTTCCCTCCATGAAGTTGGCCTAAGCCTAGAACCTGTGGCTGTCTCCTCCATCACCCAGGAGGTTGCTATGGGGACAGGTCATGTAGATGTATCTTCAGACAGTCTTTCTTTTGTACCACCTTCACTGCAAATGGAAGACTCCAATTCAAACAAGGAAAATATGGCAACCTTGTTTACAATTTGTGAGTGTGCTTAGCCTTTTTCTTTTGGAAATACTGCTGGAAAGGGCCATTATCCCTATAGGCTTAGTTACTGAGGCAGGTGTTAAGGGAGTATAGGAAGTAACTCTGCTTTGGAGTTTTTTCCCTTTGTAGTGTCCCTTTTATTAATATTGTGACTTTGCCTCCAGTGAGCCAGATGATCTACAGACATTTCATTGGTTCTTACAGCATCCTCCTGAAATAAGGAAACGTAGTCATTTCTGTATTTAACAGATAAGCTTAGCCCAAAATACATAAGATAGTTCCGAAAGTTTCACAAATAGAGAATTAATTATAGTAATAAACTTCAATAAGGTGTTATGTGAGACATGCTTTGTGTTTTTTCAACGTAAGACAAATTTATTAGATCATGTGCTTTTTTCATCCTCATGGAGAAATGTAGGTGGATACAAATATAATTTTGGTTTTGCTCAGAATGCATATAAATTACTATTAGTTAAGCATGTAAGAGTTTTTTTTTTATGGGGCAACAGTACAAAAAGTATAAACACAATTTGTTGGTGTCACTGCATGTTTCATTCGTGCAGGAAACACGAATGAGAGTGCTTTTATGTCGGCCTTTGTACTAGATGCTGGGGAGAAAACAGTTTACAAGAGACAGCATGTGCCTTTAAGGAGCTTATAGTCTGATGGGAAACATAGGCAAGTAAACTATTGCAATACGGTATGATAAATACGAAGATGAGATGAAGTGCAAAGAGCTAAAGGAGTGAGAAGAGCATCTGAGCAGGGCTTGGAAGGTGCAGGGAAGACTTACCAGGGGAGATAACGTACATGTTAGCACTGACCTGACGGACAAAGATGTTGGCAGTTGAGAGAATCAGGAAGAACCGTCCTAGTCAGGAGTTGGCCCCCGCCTTAGGTGCCTAGAACCAAAAGAATTGAGTGGTTCAGAATTACCAAAACAAAAGATGCGGATGAGGAGAGGGATACGTGATGAAAGAGAAATAGGGGCCAGAACACAAGGGTTTTAAGGAGTAGGGGATAAAGTGGGGGTTCTGCCGTAATGTGAGGATAATTAGTTTGTTAGAGGCAAGTAGACAGGTAAGGACGATGATGCCATAATTTAAGTGAAAGGTGAAGATTTTCCAACCTAATGTAGAGATAACAAGGAGGAGGAAAAGTGGAGGATACTTACGAGAACTCAGTAGAGCTTGCTGAGTGGTTGAAGTTGGGCGAGTGGAGGGTTAAAGAGGAAACCCTGGTTTTTGGCAGGGGATACTGGGTGGGTAGTGGTGGCATTCCTCAGGATAATCAATGCTGGAGGAGGAATAGATTATATTTTTGAGGCGTGATGGCAAGTCCAGTTTTAAACATGTTGATTTTAGTGTTTGTAAGATACTCAGTAGAGATGTCTAATGAGAAGTTGAATCTGGAGCTGAGATCTGTCTGGAAATATTTAGGGATCCTCAGCGTTAAGGTGTTAATCATAGCCATGGAAGTGGGGTGAAGTCATCTCATAAGGGTTCGAAGTGACAAGAGGGCTGGGGATGTTAAGATAGAGCAGCAGAGGAAGAACTTTTAAAATAGACTGAACAGGAGGGTCAGGAAAGTGGTTCTGCAGAAGCCAAGCAGAGGGGAGGCCTTGCAAGTCTCCAGTTAATAATTTTTAAATATTTTAATTTGGCAATGTAATATAGGCTCATTAATTTAGCAGAAGATTAATCCTTTTTAAAGTGGGTAAGCAGAACCTTTTCTAATCGTGTTTCTTAAAAATGACATAATTCTGAAACATTTTATAGTGTACATTTTAGCAGTTTTTAGTATATTGACAAGGTTATGCAACCATTACCACTAATTCCAAAACATTTTTATCACCCCATAAAGAAACCCCATTAGCAGTCACTCGTCGTTCCTTCCACCTCCCCCTCCATGCTCAGGCAACCACTCATCTACTTTCCATCTCTATGGATTTGCCTCTTCTGGACATTTTATTTAAGTGGAATCATACTAAATGTGGCTTTCTGTGTCTGGCTGGCTGCTTTCCCTTAGCATAATGTCATGGCTCATCCATATTGTGGCATGCATCAGTGTTTCACTCCTTTTTATGACTAATATTCCATTGTATGGATATACCACATATTAGTCATCCATTTATCGTTTATGGACATTTGAGTAGTTTCTCCCTATTATGAATAATGCTATGAACATTCATGTACAAATTTTTTATGAACATATGTTTTAAATTCTCTTGGCTCTATATCTAGAGGGAAATTGCTCTATGTTTAACTTTCTGAAGAATTGCCAGACTGCTTTTCAAAGTGGCTGCGCCATTTTACATTCCCAACATTAGTGTGAGGGTTCCAGTTTCTCCACATCTTTATTGCACTTATTTTCTTTCTGTTTTATTATAGCCATCCTAGTAGGTGTGAAGTGGCATCTCATTGTGGTTTTGACTTACATTTCCTTAATGAACAATGATGTCTTTGGCCAGTTGTATGTCTTTGGAGAAATCTCTAAGCATTTTTTGCTGCATGAAATGTGAATCTCCTTTCGTTGGAGATGATTCCCCTTGTTAAGAATCAGTTCTTATCAATGGTAAGGTCTCTGTTCTGATAGTCAAAGAATTTTTAAGTAGTAATTGAAGTAATATGTTATTACTGTTTTGGCTAAATATACAAACATCGATATCTTATGCTATTTAAGTAGAAATTTCTAATGGATTGCTTAGGGAAAAAAGACATTTAGATGGCTGTAGTTTCTAAGGTTTACATATTCCACCTATTTTGTGAACAAATTTGGGAAATTTGAACTCAATCATTAACTAATGGAGTCATGAAAACTATTTACAGAGAGAAAGAAAAGAGAATGGAGCAAAAGGGTTTACTGAGAAGGACATGAGCTCGTAATAATGAAGTTATAGTAAACCTAGAGAACAATGTGAAGGAAGCACCCTCTCTGACAATGCAGAAAGACCATATGAACAAGGAAATGAAGTATTTTAAGCACATATGTCTGCAAGAATATATTTTATCTGCTGTCCCAAAGAGCAGGTTGTAAATTTTTTTTTGGTCTTAATCTGTCATCAAAATCTGGCTGAATAGTTTGTTTATAGTGAGTTAAAAGAGACCAGTGGTGCAGCTGGCTTGGACTCTGTGGTCCTGTAATGTCATCTTTGTTTTGGCTTTGCATGACTACCAGCATTTCAACTTAGCTTTCCCTTTCAGTTTGGTAGAATTGGAATCCAGTTTTGGACTTTAGAACATTATATCTAAAGGTATTACTTTTCTACTTAATGTAAGGAACAATGTATATTTGGCTCTCCATCTCCATGGGTTCTGGATCCACAGATTCAAACAACTGCAGATTGAATATAGTCAAAAAAAATTTTCCAGAAAGTTGATTCCTAAACAACATAGTAAAACAACTATTTACGTAGCATTTGTATGGTATTAGGTGTTGTAAGTAACCTAGAGATGATTTAAAGTGTATGAGTGGATGTCTATGGACGACTACTTGATTCATGAAGTGATATAGTGTAATTTTTTTATCAGTCTTTCTCTTATGCACTGAATAGGAAACTTGTCCTGTTGGATCAAAAGGAAAAAATCTGATCTTGCTGAAGAGAAATATAAGTGGATATATGTTTCAGTGTAAGAAAGTAGTTTTTTGATTAGAATATTTCTCCTAGAATCTTATTACTGGCTACATTTTAGTAATTAGCGTTTTACTAAAAAGGAAGGTGGTGATTCAGCCTGCTTGAACTAAACCCATTTGTGTTTCTCAAATTTTCCATCTGCAGGGTGCACACTCTGTGACCGAGCCTATCCTTCAGACTGCCCTGATCACGGACCAGTGACTTTTGTTCCTGACACTCCGATAGAGAGTAGAGCGAGGCTTTCTCTCCCAAAGCAGCTTATTCTCCGCCAGTCCATTGTGGGAGCAGAAGTTGGTGAGAACCGTGGAACCCCATCAAGTCTCTTCTTTGTAGGATAGAGTTGTAAAGTAGATGTGTGTAAAATTTACTGACTTAACTTGGTTCATCTAAAAGTCAATTCATGGCCTAAGATATATTCTTTTGGGGAATATTTGTCTCGTCCAGTGGTGATAGGAATAAATCAAGTTGAAAACTTTATCGGGGAAAGTTACCCTTTCTTAGAGTCAGAATTGAATAGAGGAGAATCCTGACCTGAGTCTTTGAAGACTTGACTTTTATTCTCAGCAGTATCACCCATTAACAATTACTATGACAGAACACTCCTTGAAACTTAAATTCTTTTATGGAAACATGGAAAGTTCTCCCACTGATAACCATTTATCACAAAAGATATTTAGAGTGAATGTTAATAAATTGTCTAATACTCCCTAGGGAAAATGAATAAGGAAGGTAGATGGCCAGAGCATGCCTACCCATATTTGAGTTGAACGTGGTTTCTTAAGTACTATACCATTTCTTTGAACATTTGAGTCAAAGTTCATTATTCTTTCAGTTATAGCTTGGACATGATGTCAATGAAAGCATTAAACAGCTTAGATAATATGGAGCAGTGCTTAAAGCATAAATGATTTTAGAAGTTTGATTTATTTTGTAGTAATTGCTTTATATTTTTACAATGGAATAATGTTCTTTAGTCCTTTTTGTGTATTAACTCCAAAATAACATATTTGGAGGGATATGGTTTGGTCTTTGTGTATAAAAATGGGTTCAGGAATTTCTGATACCACTTCTTACTCTGCATATTTCTTTTGAGCCCCATTTAATCTGTTCATTACATTTTCCATATTTACAGGATATATCCATAAAACTTAGCTACCTCTCTAGCATGCTGGAATATTGGTGGTTCTTAGGTTCACTGAAAATAAGATTCCTTATATGAGTGAAGCTACTCTCTCTTTTATATCCTCTGAGATGTTTACATCATTGATTGTGTAGTTGGTGTCCTTCCACTGACAGGTGTATGGACTGGAGAAACCATTCCTGTGCGGACTTGCTTTGGGCCTCTTATTGGCCAGCAGAGTCACTCCATGGAAGTAGCAGAATGGACAGACAAGGCAGTTAACCACATTTGGAAGGTCAGTGTTTACAAAACTTTTGTGTGACTTTTGGATATTTTTATTACATTGAGGTAGTTAAAAGTGACATAAAGGTGAAAATTAGTCAAAACTCATACAGTGCAGTTCACTTGTCAGTCATTTATTTATATTACATTCTTTCTGTTCTTGGTAGCCAAGTTATATAACATAGCAAAATACCAGCTATTGAATATATAGAGGATAAACTGTTTCAGTCTCCATTTTGTTAGATAATCGAATGATTCATCTTTTTGATTACGTGTGGCAGTTGGGGCAGTAGGCTTTGTTTATATCATGAAAGTCTTATAATCAACTAAAACATTCCTCAGATATTTAGCATAGGAAACAATTCTGCAATTAGAAGCTAAGATTATTTCTCTAGTTTTCTAATGGGAGGGGCTAGAAACACAAGGTTTTGACATAAGCAACTTATCCTGCAACTTGTTTATATAGAATCTTAGTAAGTTTGGAATGGTGCTTTCAAAATCAAAGTGAGGGGAAAGTAGATCTTATGATAATTGGAAAGGTAAGATGCCCCTGTCACTAGAGACTTTCATTTTGGTATCCGAAAGGGAACACAGAAAATGCTAGGTCCACTGACATTAATGTTCATTCAGTCATTCAATGCCATCATATACTGGGTGATGAAAACAAGTAGACTGTTCTTTTGTTTTTTTTCCAGTCAAGCCAAAATGTGAATAATCAAGAACAATAATCAAGAATAATGTCATTCTATACACTGAACAGTAACTGTAGGTCTCTGGTGGTCTTTATTGGATTGCTGGAAATGGGGGACTGGTGAAATGACAAACGTGAGAACACAACCGTGTACTTTCACACTGACGAGGAATGCTGGTACTTACTGCAAAGTAAAAGATTCCTGCTAGCCTGAATTTAGTGCACTTTGCATAAGCTGATTTAACATGTATGTTTGCCTTCTTTTGACAGATATACCACAATGGTGTCCTTGAATTCTGCATCATTACAACTGATGAAAATGAATGTAATTGGATGATGTTTGTGCGCAAAGCCAGGTAAGAATAGTCTTAGGTGAAAGAAATTGTTATGATTCAGATGTTTTTAATAAGCTTTGCATGAAATAGGGAAGAGCTGAAGAATACAGATTACACTGATATCTGCACATAAGGCCTAAGGCCTTTCACTTTCACTTCAGTAGTTGTTGACTAATGGTAATTACAAATAAAAACACAAGAAACTCCTTATTTAATTAATAGTTTATTCAACTTACCAATGCAGTAAGGTATGATACCATTACCATTGAATTTGCAAGTGGTACCTTCTCTTTATATTGGCTCTTAGTTGTTAATTCTTGTTCAGCCATCTCTGTCTTTGTCATGTTGTTTTTTTAAGACTTGATTTTATTTACTTTTCTTGCTTCCAGTAACAGACTCTAGAGTTTCTTAACCGTAAAGGGCAATACACTGATGTGCTGAAGTAAGAATTGTGTTTCTGTACACGTCTCTCATAATAGATAGGATAGGGAATTAGAAAAATGACCCAGAGAAATCGTTAGGTCTAAGTTTTCATATAGGATTTTGACGTATGATGTGTTTAGTAAATATTTCAAAATTAATACGTTTGATTTATTAAATGTGATAACTTAGGAACCGGGAAGAGCAGAATTTGGTGGCTTATCCCCATGATGGAAAAATTTATTTCTGCACCTCACAAGATATTCCTCCTGAAAACGAACTGCTTTTTTATTATAGCCGGGATTATGCGCAGCAGATTGGTGAGTCGATGTGAGGCTTGTTTGTCATGGATCTAGCATAGCAGAAATACCTGGGACCAGAAGTAAAGTTTTGGGAATGATTTAAATGTCAGCTGAAACAAATCACATACTTTGATATATAAGAGCAAAATATTACCTCTATTTCATAGTGTTAAAATCTGTGAGGTTTTTCACAAGCCGAGTGTTATTGACCAGGCAGTATTTATATGGAATGAACTTTTATGTTAGGACTTTGAGTTGGGGAATTTGAAGTTCCTGAGACTGCTTTTGAGCCATTACCATTGCAATTTAAGTTCATAAAGGACAGCAAAGCTCCTCGAATTGATTTATCCTTTGTAGGCTTTTTCTTTGCACTATGTCATGATGACAAGTGATGTTTAAGGGTTTTTGTGTGCTCAGAATCTTAAGTTTTTGCCTAGGAAATATGCCTTATAGTCTAGTATTTACTAAGTGCTGCTTATGTGCCTGGCACACTGTTTGAGATGCCTGGGAATAGAGCCTTAAACAGGACATTTTAGTCTTATAGGTAGTGGGCAAGGTGGAAATTTTGGTAAAAGAGAGAATTTTAAGAAACAGGTATTAATATCAAAAACAAGCTTTAAAATTTAAGTATTGGGAGACATTGAGTAATTTTTTTTTAAGGAGTTCCGGAACACCCAGATGTGCACCTCTGTAACTGTGGCAAGGAGTGCAGCTCCTATACAGAGTTCAAAGCCCACCTGACCAGCCACATCCATAACCACCTTCCTAGCCAGGGCCACAGCAGCAGCCACGGGTCAAGCCACAGCAAAGAAAGGAAGTGGAAGTGCTCCATGTGCCCCCAGGCATTTATCTCTCCTTCCAAACTTCACGTCCATTTCATGGGTCACATGGGCATGAAGCCCCACAAATGTGATTTTTGTAGTAAAGCTTTTAGCGATCCCAGCAACCTGCGGACCCACCTTAAAATACATACAGGTAAGTTATATTGGACCATCAAAATAGAATTTTGCAACCATTAGAAATTGCGATAGCAAAGCTTTGCCGCAAAATAGTCTTCAGGGAGAGTTAAGAAATTAGAGAACGAATCCAGCTGGTTGTCAGCAGGACTTCATGGACGGTAAGTCTTGGTGGGATAACTGCTTCTTCAAAGAGTAGCTTCTAGTTGCTAAATTTAAGATGCTCCACTTTCCAGGTGCCCCCACCATGGTGTGAAAGTGACTGGGAAAATGCAGTTAATAATTAAGAGTTTGATCCATTTGTTCGGACTTGAAGCAGAGGGAATTCTCTGGAAATAGCCTGAGCCTCTCATTAGAGCTCACTCTTGGTCACCAACCGGAGCCAATTTCTTTTGACTATTGCTCAATAAACATGGCCAAAAATTTGCTTTTTGAGTTTCCATTTTTTAATTCCATGCAAACCAAACCCTTTCTTTTGGCACTTATTTTTTTTCACATATACTACAAAATAACTGATGAAGTTTTAGTTTTTGTGGCTTGATCATTTGTTCTCTTTACTTTGAAGGTAAAATTCTTCCTCATCCTTTTGCATTAAGACTGAGTAGTCACAACAGAGACTGTATGGCCCTCAAAGCTTAAAATACTGACTGGCCTTTAAGAAAAGATTTGCCAGCCTCTGACTTAGTGTAATCTTATTTCCGCATTCTTAGAAGAATTTTATTTCATTCTTGGTTTATGAGGTCATATTATGTGTTTTAAAAAAGAGAAAACTATAAAATATAGGTTGTAAAAATATGTTTGCCTATAGACAAGAACTAAAATTCGTGAGGTTTTTTTTAAATCTAATTGAGTTCGGTTGGGTTCTAGAATTATAAGTGATTGTTTTTTCAAATTTTATACTGTGCCTGCTATAAACTCACACACACTATTTTTTCCAGGTAAGCAGTCTTAGAAGGTTAGATTTATTAGCTTCACTAGCTTCAGTTGTAGAATATAAATTCAGTGGCTCTGAGTGGTTCTAGATAGACAGCCCTAGAAAGTGAAGTTTCAGCTACGAGTCAGTTGTTTTTCTCGCCTCTGCCACGTACCTGTACGTGTGCCTGTTCATCTTTAGAGTGCCAGTGGTTGCCTTATTCACAGTGCGGTAATTTATAATGTGCAGGTCAGAAGAACTACCGTTGTACTTTGTGTGACAAGTCTTTTACCCAGAAGGCTCACCTGGAGTCCCACATGGTCATCCACACAGGCGAGAAGAATCTCAAGTGTGATTACTGTGACAAGTTGTTCATGCGGAGGCAGGACCTCAAGCAGCATGTGCTCATCCACACACAGTAAGTTACCCCGCAGCCAGAATGTCCCTCGGCGGTGCACTCAAGGGCTTGCAGGTGCTGACTCGTCTGTCTCCTGCCTCGGCACCCTGGTCGGTGCTTCCCTGATTCCGCATGGCCAAGTAAAGGTCAGAAAACAGGTTTTGGTTTTATCCCGGAAGATTTCACTCGTTTGTTTTCTTTTTCTTATTTTTCATTTCTCTCTGGGTTTACTTTTATTCATATTTTCAAAACAAAATCTCATTTAACAAATATTTCTTAAGTACCTTCTTGGTGTCCAGCATTGTGCAAAGTGGCAAAAATATGGAGATGAAAGACACCTCTGTAGAACTTGTCTGTAAAGCACTCAGAGTCCAGTAAGAGAAACAGAACAGTGGACAAATTACCACTCTGTGGTGCAGTTGTCAGAACAAGCATTGGATCCTGAAAGGCCGTAGAAGAGGGTTCCCTAACTCAGCCTGCGGGTGTCCTGGGAAAGCTTCCTGGTGTTAAAGAAGATAAATTAGAATTATTCAGGGAGGCAAAGAAGGGTGAGGGTTGGGAATAGTATTCTAGACGGAGGGAATGGCACATTTAGAAACATAGATGCCAAAGGGACTATGGAATGCAAGCGGTTCTTTGTAGTTCGAGCATAGTGTGCATGCGAGAGCGATGGAGAGCCAAGTCACGAAGAGCCTTTTACCCACCTAAAAACTAAATTTCAGGAAATCATGGGGCGCCGCTAAGGATTTTTTTCCTCCCCATGTACTGGGCACTGTTGTGTGCTTACTGTGGGGGTGCATGCACGCATGTTTTAATTATGGTAAAAAACACATAACATAGAATTTATCATTTTCAAGTATATAGTTGATTAATGTTAAGTATATTGTTGATTAATGTTAAGTATATTCACATTGTGGAAGCATTGAAAGATTTTAAAGAAAAGAATGTCATGGCGAGATGTCCATTTTAAAATGCTTACCCTGGCAGCAGAACCGGTTGATTGAAGGAGAAGTCCAAATATTGGGAGACCCATTAGGAATTTATTGCATGAATCCAAGTGTAATTAAATACCTAGCCTGTGTTAGCCACAGTGGTGGTAGAAGAGAACAGGTTTTGTGGCCCTGAGCTTTTAGCAGGTGTCAAAAGAGGGAGAAACATTAGCTTTTTGTTATGGAGGTAGTCTAGAAATCCATCTTCAATGAAATTTTGTATTTTTATTGTAAGGTTTAGATAAATACTTTGATATGAGCTCTTTTGTCTTATTTCGTAATCACAATGCAATGTGAAACACTGAAACATCTAAGGAGTCTGGATCTACATTCTTAACTCCCAAAACGACCTTTTAAAACAAAAGTCTTATTACGTAGTTTCACTATTACTGTGAAATTAGACACACTAATTATCAAATACTATGTAGAATTGTACTCTGTTAGAGCCCAAAGAGATCTCTGGGATCATTTAGTCTTGCTGCTTATATTAATCAACTCGAGCTGCCATAACAAAACACCATAGATTTGGTGACAAACAACAGAAATTTATTTTTCTACACTTTTAGAGGCTTGAAGTCCAAAGTCAGGGTACCAGCGTGGTTGGGTTTTGATCCTGGCTTGCAGATGGCCGCCTTGTTGTGTCCTCATGTGGTGGAGAGAGTGAGCGAGCTCAGGTCTCTCTTCCTAAGGACACTAATCCCATCATGGGAGTCCCACCCTCATGACCTCATCTAAACCTAATTACCTTCCATCTGCAAATACTGTCACATTGCAAGTTAGGGCAACATGAACACTTGAGGGAAGGGGACAGCATTCATCCCATAACACTGCGAATGTAAGGAATGGGGCAGTAACTGGCTTTGCCTTTTTCTAAGAAAGAGGAACTTGAGAGCAAGAACAGTGACACTTAGGTCATTTCCTTAGTCCCATGGCTTTCGATACCATCTTTATGATTTATATCTCCAGCTTGTCTATCTAAACAGTCAGCATCTCTGAGTTTTGGTTGTCCACCAAGCAGCTCAAACCTGATATATCCAAAAGTCAGCTCTTAATGCCCCTGCAAACTTAATTTTCCCTCAGCGTTCACCAGATCAGTAAATTTTATCCCAGTGGCCCAAGCAAAGCACCTTCAAGTCTTCCTTAATTCATTCTTTAGTTCTTTCCTTTATTAACTCTTACCTAGTCCAGACCACCAGCATCTTTTGTATGGACCACCTCATTAGTTGCCAGCTGACCTTCCTGCCTCTGCTCTCCTCATTCACTCGCCAGCACAGGTACACAGGTGCGCACACAACCCTCTATTCTGTCCCCGGTGGCCATAGCAGTCTATTGAAGATGTAAGTCAGACTGTGCCCACCTCCACTCATAATTCTCCAGGGGGCTCCCGTCATGCTTGGGTTAAAGGTCTTTACTGCAGCCTAGAAGTCCCTTCATGATGTGGCTACCTTTCCCATTTCGTCTTTTATTACTTTTCTCCTCATATTCTGCTCCAGCCACACGGGCCCTCTCCTTGCTGCTACGACAGCATAGTGAACACACTCCAGTCTCAGGGCTTCTGCCTAGGAACTTCCCCTAGATATCTTCCTGTCTTTCTCCCTCACTTCATTACTATCTGGTATCATGCTATATATTTTTATTTATGATATAACGCCTCTACCAGAGTGTAAGCTCCATGAAGGTAGGAACTTAGTTTTCCACATCCTGTAGCTCCACAGAACCCTCCAGTGCCATCTCCTGCTGGGAGCAGGTGGTAGAAATGCTGGCGGCCAGGCTTCAGAACTCCCCACCGCACCTTACCACTGCCCCAATGATTTTAGCCCCCTTTTATCTGTTTCACGTATTGGGCTTTCATTTCGTTAAGACATAAGGTTCAGCTGCTCAAAGAGACTTTAAGAGTGCCTGGTGTATATGATCTCTGAGATTCTTTTCGGCTCTAAAATGTCTAGGCCAGGGTTACTTAAATGTTGATGCTACTGACATTTTGTGCTGGATAATTTCTGTTGCAAAGGCTATTGTTAACAGCAAAGGGAGGTACAATTACAGACTGGCCAACTGGCGAACATTTTCAAATTTGTGTCTTCCACTTGTTGGTGAGAAAGTAGGCAATAAAACCTTTTGAATAGCAGTTGATGGACATATATATTTATGTAATCACATTGGAAAACAGTTTGGCATTATCTAGTAGAACTGAAGATGTGCATAGTCTCTGAGCCAGCTGCCCTAGAGAAATCCCCGCATATGCAAACCAACATATAAGTATAGAAATGTCGATAGCAGTCTTACCTGTGAGGATTAAAAAAAAGACTAGAAACCACCAAAATGTCCATTAATAATAGACAAATCTAGTACCACACATAAGTTGTGCATTTGTTAGTACTGTACAGCAAGCAGTGTAAGGGAACAAAGTACTGATACAGCAACTTGAATGAATTTCACAAATATTGAGTGAAAGAAGCAAACCACAAAAAAAGATACAGTGTAACTTCACTTACAGAGAATTCCGTAACAGGCAAAATCAGTCTGTGCTGTTTAAACTGTACAAATGTTTTATGACTCATCTCTGTTATGTCTCTTATAAAAAGCCTGATTCTAAATGAGTAGAACTTCTCTGACAAAGGTTGTGAAGAATAAGCATGTACCCGTTATCATTTGTAACCCAAATCAAATGTTTTTTCTTGTGTTCCTCTTAGAGAACGCCAGATCAAGTGTCCCAAATGTGATAAGCTGTTTTTAAGAACAAATCATTTAAAGAAGCATCTCAATTCACATGAAGGAAAACGGGATTATGTCTGCGAAAAATGTACAAAGGCTTATTTAACCAAATATCATCTTACCCGTCACCTGAAAACCTGCAAAGGGCCCACCTCCAGTTCATCAGCACAAGAGGAGGAGGAAGAGGAGGATGACTCAGAGGAGGAAGAACTAGCGGACTCTGTGGGGACAGAAGACTGTCGGATGAACAGTGCTGTGTATTCAGCGGATGAGTCTCTTTCTGCACATAAGTGAAAGAAGTCAGCTGTTTTTGGACAGAAAATGCAAAAGGGAAAAACACATAACCAATTATCCACTACAATGGTTTTTATATAAAATGGTTTCCGATTTCCTTCCAGCCAACAGTCAAAACAGACTGAATGGGAATGGATAAAGCACTTTTAGAGGAGTATCCTGATGAAAACACTTTAAAACAGATTGAGAAAAGAGAGCATGTGTCCTGTTTTTAAGTGATGTGAGGGGAGGAAAGTGTCAACTTTTGAGGTCTGTTCTTTATTTACATGATAATCTGCGTGTTGCATTTATGCCTGAGTCAAAGCTGCCCTGTGCCCAAACAAATCAGATTTATTTTAAATTCTTCCATTATTCCTTTAAACTTGGTCCCTGCATCACAGTCATCCTGATTGTGATGGTGGTCCTGGTGTTTTATGCAGACTGTTGTGACTTATACTCATCCCCGAATGGGTTGGAATACAGCAGTGTAAGCCCCTTTGGCTGCAGCTAAAGTACCACCTGCCTTAATCTGTTCTTGGGAGTTTAGGGTAGATCTCGCTTCCCAAAATTTCAGCAGGTGTCTAGAGGGCAAGTGAAAAAGGAGCAGCCAGGCAGCAGGCAACGATGGAAAGACAAGGAGAGATGCCCAGGCCACTGCCCGAGAAACTAGTTTTGGTGGAAGCCAGGGTGAGGCAGTTGGTGGTTCTTCCTTAGAGATCTTTGTAGGTTTAGACATATTTGTGTCCAGTAAAGCTTCCAGCCCCCAGACAAAGGGAATCTGGAGGTGTAGAGCCAAATAATGCCTGCTGGATTTTCTCCTGACAAGCACATGTGGACTCAGCTGGCAAAGTGGTACCTCAGCCTGTGGAAGGAAGGAGAGAGTGATCCTTTATATCTGACTTACCCTGTGAAAGGGATCAAGACATCAGTAAAATGTTACCAACTCAATGACAGATGACTCCAAATCCATTTGCGTGGTTGGGCCTTCCTTGTCTGTGGTGAAGGACCTCACTCGTTAAGCATGGTGGTCGCCAAAGGATCCTGGAAGGTGGAAAGCTTAATGGTCACTACATGGGTGTGTTTTCAGGGACCCAGCTTAGTTAATTCATCCATCCATGTGATCTCTCACCTGGTCCCTCACAGGCATGTCCTGCTTTCAGCAAGAAGCGGACGCATCCTTAGGTTAACGGTTGATAGAACATGCCCTCCTGTGCTAAGGCACAACTTCTGGGTGGGAGTAGCAAGGGCTGGTGGGAAGGTTTTGCTGCTAATGTATTTATGGAATGAATGTATTTCATTCAAATCTATATTCCTCTAGGAAGGATTAAAATAAAAACTTTTTTAAAAATACAGGATTATTCCTACAGTCTCATTTTGTGGAAGGAGAGGAATGAGTCTTGAGGGAAAAATCGGATACAACTGGAAGGCTTTTAAAGTTAGAAGTGGAGAGAGCTTCCTACGTGTTATAGCTTTGAGGTCACATTCAAATGTGCGCCTGTATAACATCGTTTCGACAAACTGCTTCCTGAGTGTGCCGCTCATCTGCCCTCTTCCCTAAGGTAGTGCCTTTCCTCTGCTGCCTTCTTGGCGAACAGTGGCCGGTGTTGAGGGAGGAGGTGAGGTGGTGGTGGATTGGGGTAGCTGCTGCCACTGGGTCATAAAGCCTCCATCAGGTCAGGTCAGCTGTGGTGGGGCTGGTGCAGCTCCAAGCTCAGCCTTTTGCCAAAGGCATCCTGGTGGCAGGCCACCCCTGTTCCCAGGATGCCATTGGTGCTGGACCTGCAAGCTGCCTTTCTCTATTTCAATAGCTCATGTTGGGTTAAATTTCTTTATTTCCCACCACTGGTTGATAGTTAAGCCTAATGTCAAAACAACAACAAAAACAGGAAGCCTGGAAAACAGTTTTAAGTGAGAATGTAGCTGTTATTGCTTATTTACTGCGATCTCTTCTATTTTTTACCTTAAATGGCATATTCTGAGTCCTCATAAGTTGAATAAATTAGTAACTGCTCCTTTGACAAGATTTTACTTTGAGCCTTCTCTGCTTATTGCAGGTGGTCGGTCTCATCTGTTGCTGCTGTTGGGATCAGTCTGTTGGGTAAAGCGTCACGTTGAGAAGCAGGATATTTTGAATATAAGCTCTGGAGCCCTGCTGAAGGTTCTCCAGTCTGGGCTTTGCTGTATGATGGTTTGTAACCTTAGCCAAGTTATGTAACCTGTCTGTGTCTCTCTTTACTTAACTGTAAATAGAGAACAATAAGAGTTCTCATTTCATAATACTGTTTGATGTTAATATGTGTAAGGGACCACCACTGTGCTTGACGTATGTAGATGACATTAGCCAGTGTTCTTCAGTTTTAGATTACCACAGATTCTTATTCTAAAAAAAATAGCTGTAGGTGGTTCAAGAAGCCCTAAATTTTAATAATATAAGTAACACTGGGCATGATTTGAGTTTTCAAGGCCAAAGCCTAGAAACTAGTTTGTCATGTTTTATATGTCAGTGTATGACTGTATGCTTGGTGTTTCTTCCTGAAAAGACAAGTTGCTCATAACCTTGCATGTGGCTGAGCTGAGGTCTTTGCTTGGTGTTTCTTCCTGAAAAGACAAGTTGCTCATAACCTTGCATGTGGCTGAGCTGAGGTCTTCAGCATATCGAAGGGAAAAGACGTGACAGGGACTAGTCTTCTTCAGCCTTTTCAGCCTGTTGACTTGTATACACACTTCTTAATAAACGTTCCTTTACCATCTTGCAGATCATAAACATGCTAGAAGCTGTCAGCCCCTCAAGTATGTCAACTTCCAGTATCTGATCACCAAACTACACCTTAGATTCACTCAAAAACGACATATCTTCAGGTACACAAGTGGTTATTTGTTATGGGCTGGATTGTGTCCCCCTAAATCCATATATTGAAGTTCTCACCCCCAGGTGACCGCATTTGGAGCCTAATGTCAAAACAAACAACAACAAAAAAAGAGGAAGCCTGGAAAACAGTTTTAAGTGAGAATGTAGCTATTGCTTATTTACTGCTCTCTCTTCCATTTTTTACCTTAGACTTAAATGGCATGTTCTGAGTCCTCATAAGTTGAGTAAATTAGTAACTGCTCCTTTGACAAGATTTTACTTTGAACCTTCTCTGCCTATTGCAGGTGGTCGGTCTCATCTGTTGCTGCTGTTGCTTTTTCTTCAAAGAAGTGGTTAAGTTAAAATGAGTCCCTTAGGGCATGCCTTATTTCAACATGACTGGTGTCCTTACAAGAGGAAATGTGGACACAGTCACGCACAGCGGGAAGACCATGTGAAGGCATGGAGAAGATGGCCACCTGTAAGCCAAGGAGAGAGACCTCAAAAGAAACAATTCTGACACTTAATCTTAGACTTCTGGTCTCCAGAATTGTGAGAAAATTGATTTCTCTTGTTTAAGGGAGTCGATCTGTGGCACTTTGTTGTGGCAGCCTGGCAAACGAAACAGTGTCCAACCAATATACCATCTTTATGACGATTGCTTGTAGAGGAGCAACTTCCGGAATAGTGATTACAGTTAGCCTCGGTTTTAGAAGTCATCGTGAGCAACGTAAACGGCAGTAACAATTTGTAGCAGATTTCTGTACTACTGGAAGGGACAGAATTAGTCCTCAACTAATTTTGCTCCTTCGTTTCCTTCCACACGCACACTTGAGAGTCATGAAGCCCCCAGGTCTGTGTAGTTCTCAGACAAGGACGACTTTCCTCTCAAAAACCATGTGAGTGCCGGTACGGTTTAAGGCATTGCAGGGTAACAGAAACTGTTCGGACTCTGCCCCGGCCCTCTGGAAGCAGAACCTTGCAAAGCTGGCTGGCCGGCTGGATCACCTGAGGAGTGGAGAAATGTCAGGTGTCCAGGGTGGCCCCAGGTGACCCTGAAGCAGTCCACGGGAGTCACATTGGAGACCACGCCAGGTGCAGATGCAGACACCTATACCTAATGCAAATCAACAATGGCAGGTGTTATAGGTACAAGTATCAAAATCTGGGAGCAGGAGAGAAAAAGTCTAAGAGAAGACAAAAGTTGGTAAGAATCCTGCATCTGTTACATGGTAAAATAAAGCTGAGGCAACACGTTTGAATTACAGGACTAAAGATTTTAGAATACCTAGTCTAACCAATCAATAGTTGCTCTTTGATTATTTTATTTTTAATCACAAAGTGTTTACTTGTGGTAGGCATTGTTCTAAATGTTTTATCAACACATTTAATCTGCACAGACCTGTGATTGTCCCTAGTTTACGTAAGAGACTGAGGTATAGATAAGTTGTTGGCACACAGTTAACATACACAGCTAGAAGTGGCAATCTGTGCTTAGCCCCGCAAGCTTTATTGATTCTTCAATAGTGGCCTAGTTAAAATTGGGATCTCACCATGGCATAGATCCAGGGTACAAGTCTTGAAAGGAAATCACAGAAAATTTAAACTCTTCCACTTAGACAAAGCATATTCATATGCATGGATTAGGGAGCACAAAGGAAGCGCCTATCTGTTCCCGCCCCCATCCCCCTGGAGATAGGCCTTGGGATAGGGAGAACATCAAGATCCATTATGGCGGTAATGAGGAGAGAAAATCACGGAAGGAGAAAGGTACTGACTTGAAAGTTTACTTGAATGCTCTATCACTGGTCACAACTTCCTGCCTTCCTTAGCTAACATGGTCTAGGGCATTTGTGACATTTACATGCACATATAGCCTCTAATAGCAGTATTTTAGTTTAACATTTTTTTAGTCCTCATAGAGCATTATAATAGTAGGTTTTACTCCCATTTTAAAAGATGTTGAAAACAAAGTTCAGGAAATTTACGATGTTCTGCATTTCACAGTTCAGTGATTTGCTGTCTCAGGAGTACTTTTTAAATGTCTATTTCTCCCTCAGGGCCCTCTTCCATGTTAAGCTACATGCAGCTGTTCTGACACCTCATTTCAGGTACATCTCACTGCTACCTATGGCAGTTGCCTATTTGCACTGGGGCTGTGAAATGTACTTCTATAAGCAGAGAACACCGTTGTGGGCCATTATTCATAATTAGAAACAACTGGCACTTGGCTATGGAAAACTGAATTATTTAAAAGTGTGGGAGGTGGTATAATAATATTCTGTTAGGGACTTTTTCTTTCAAGATGCCTGACCCAGATATGTTGTAGCAAAAAGAAAGCGTGCCAGGCTATTTTGCATCGGAAATTCCCCTAATGCAAATAGTGCTTTGTGGCAAGAGAAAAGCAGGATGATCCATTCATTTAGCGTATGTTCTCTTTGGGAAAAGAACAAGTTGGACTCGAAGGGTGGGGTTTGGAGTAGGGAGATGAAACAGAAAAATAGCTCATGACCTGGAAGTCCAATTTCAAGTCCAGAAGCACATATACATGCCCCCCACACCCCCAAAAAAAAGGTATGTACAGGATTCTTCTTTTTATATATAGGTTTAGGATGAAGGAATACAGAGGAATATAGCAGTGTTGTTAACAGTGAAGATGGAAGAAACCTACGTGTCTTACAGAAAGAAAATAGTGACTAAATTAAGGCACATCCACACTAAATAATACAGTGCTGCTACCAAAAAGGATGGGATCATCCATGTTAGCGGAACTACATCCAAGACTTTGTGAGTGAAAAAGCATGTCTGGTCATCTATTATCTCTGTCTACGTGTATATTAGCATGAATTCTACAAAGAAGATACTATAAATTATCAATCCCTTTTTATCCTTTCTTGTGCTTTCAAGTCTAGAAAGCTAAAAACCACTCCCCAGATTCCTTTAGAGCCAATTCCAAACAAACCCAGCATTCTTCTGATCTGATGCACTTGGGTGAGAGTGATTCAGAAGTTATGTGGAGAGCAGCTTTTATTTATTATGTAGGCTTGGATCTTCCCAAGGGTGATATGGGTTTGGAACTGACAGCAGTGGTGGAGGGAGGCTTTCTGGAGTGGCAGGTGGCTTTCTGATCACAGAAGCAGCAGCTGCACCTTGCAACTTTTGCAGTATGAGTATGAGGTTGGGAGTTCACTCCTAGAATTCAGTCTAGGCTCCTTTTCAATCCTTTTTAGTGATTCTATGGGCTGTCTATAATGCTTAAAAAATTCCTTTTGCTTAAACTAGCTTGAGGGAATTCTGTTGTCTGAACACAAGAATGTTGACCAAGTTATCTGGATTAGTTATCTGGCCTGGCTGGATAAGGCAGCAAGGATCCACTTACTATTATGGAACACAATTATACCTGACACCCATGGCTGACATGAGTTAGATCATCACCTGTGATCACTTGCAATATCTATAAATTTAGCTTGACCTAAACTGTTTTTCTTCCCCTGGTATAGCATCCTTAGAGTACTTTGACACATATTAGAGTTAAGAAATTCTTGCAATTCTGTAAATACGTAAGCCTTCTTTTTGAGGTTTGACTTTGGAAATTAATAACGTGCAGGATCAGACTTTCCTTCTGGTTTATCACTGTATGTATCAGTCTTGTGGCTACAAGAGGGAAGAAATTAATCTAAGGGCCGTCACAGGGCAACTCCCGGGTTTTCTGACCTAGTTTGTGTGTCTATTAGGCAGTTTGTTTGCTTTTGTTGCCAGATCCAAAAAATAATCACTAAGACCAATGTCAAGAACTTTACCACCTATGTTTTTTCCCCCCAGGAATTTCATAGATCCAAATTTTAGTTTTTAATCCATTTAAAATTATATTTTATGTATGATGTAAATAGTGGTCTGGTTTTCCCAGCACCATTTATTTTGAAGACACTGTCCTTTCCCCACTGTATATTCTTGGTTCCTTTGTAGGAAATGGACCATATATGTGTAGGTTTACTTCTGGGCTCTATTCTGTCCCATTGATCTGTGTCTGCTTTTATGCCAATATCATACTGTTTTGATTACTATAACTTTGTAAGAGTTTGAAATCAAGAGGTGTGATGCCTCCAGCTTCGTTCTTTCTCAATATTGCTTTGGTTATTCAGGGTCTTTGGGTTCCACAAGAATTTTGATTGCTCTTTTTGTGAAAAATGCCATTGGAATTTTGTTAGGGATTGCACTGAATCTGTAGATTGCTTTGGGTAGTATGGACATTTAATATTAATTCTTCCAATTCATGAGCAATTAATATCTTTCCATTTATTTTTGTCTTCATTTTCTTTCATCAGTGTCTTAGTTTCCAGTGTGCACGTCTTTCACCTTTAGATAGGTATTTTCCTAGGTATTTTATTCTTTTGGTGCAACTGTAAATGAGATTTTCTTAAATTTTGATAATTCGTTATTAGTATATAGACATGCAGCACATTTCTGTATACTGATTTTGTATCCTGCAACTATTGAATTTGTTCTAGTCTTAAGAGTTTTTTGGTGGAGTCTTTAGGGTTTTCTATGTATGCCATCTGCAGATAGTGAGTTTTACTTCTGATTGGCTTTTTATTTTTTCCTGCACAATTGCTCTGGCTAGGGCTTCCAATAATATATTGAATAAAAATTGCAAGAGTAGGCATCCCTTACTTGTGATCTTAGAGGAAAAGCTTCGGCTTTTCACCACTGAGTATGTTAGCTGTGGGCCTGTCATATGGCCTTTATTATGTTGCAGTATGTTCCCTCTATACCCACTTTGTTGAAAGTTTTTAACAAATGGATGTTGAATTTTGTCAATTTTTTTCTGCATCTATTGAGATGGTCCTATTACTCATTTTGTTAATGTTGTATCACTTTGAGGATGTTGAACCATCTGTGCATCCCTGGTATAAATCCCACTTGATCTTGGTGTATCATCCCTTTAATGATTGTTGAATTTAGTTAATATTTTGTCGAGGATTTTTACATATATGTTCATCAGGGATATTGGCTTGTACTTGTGGTATCCTTGTCTAGTTTTGGTAACAGGGTAATAGTACTGGCCTCATAAAATGCGTTTGGAAGTATTCCCACCTCTTCTATCTTTTGGAAGTTTGAGGAGGATTGGTATTAGTTCTTTAAATATATGGTAGAATTCACCAGTGACGCTGTATGGTCCTAAACTTATGTTGGGAGGTTGCTGATTCAATCTTCTTACTAGTAATCAGTCTATTCAGATTTTCTATTTCTTCATGAGTCTTGGTAGGTAGTATGATGGAATTTTCCATTTCCTCTAGGTTGTCCAATTTGCTGGGGTGTAATTATTCATAGTGGTCTCTTATAATCCTTTCTTTTTGCATCAGTTGTAGTCTCTGAGTCCTGAGTCTAAAAATTTACCAATTTTATCTTTTCAAAAAACCTAGCTCTTGTTTTCACTGATCTTTTCTATTGTCTTTTTTGTCTCTATTTTATTTCTATCATGATTTTTATTTCCTTTCTTCTAACTTTGGCTTAGTTTATTCTTTTCTAGTTCCTTGAGGTACAAAGGTAGGTTGTTGGAGATCTTGTTTCTTGATGTATATAGGCATTTATTGTTATGAACTTCCCTCTTAAAACTGCCCTTGCTGCATCCCTCAAGTTTTGGCGTATTGTGTTTCCATTCATCTTTACATATTTTTTGATTTCTTCCTTTACCCATCGGTTGTTCAGTAGCATGTTGTTTAATCTCTATATATTTGTGAATTTTCCAGTTTTCTTCTTGTAATTGACTTCTAGTTTCATACTATTGCCGTTTGAAAAGATGCTTGATATGATTTCAATCTTAAATTTATTAATACTTGTTTGTGGCATATATATCTTGGCGAACTTTCTATCTGCGCTTAGGAATGTATATTGTTCTTCTGGATGGAATGTTCAGTATATGTCTGTTAAGTCCATCTGGTCTAACAAGTTGTTTAAGGACGTTTCTTAATTGATTTTTCTGTCTGAAGGATCCAGCCATTGGTGAAAGTGGTGTATTAAAGTCCCCTACTATTATTGTGTTGCTGTTTCTCTCTTTAGGTCTGTTAACATTAGGTCTGTGCGCCTATGTTGGGTGCATAAAATTAACGAATATTACAGATAACACTGAATACCATGCTAGGGGAAAAAAGGCATGCCGCTTTTTATTTAGTACCAAACTCTAAGGGCAGCACTGAGAACACTTCTAAGTCACGAGCATTAATTGGTGAACAGTCAGTTTGGCAAGTGCTGTCCCTGGGACACCCGCTTGCTTGTGGCCTCTGTGCAATCTTGTCCAAATCATAACCCTTCCAGGCCTAGGTTTACCCACCTGTTAAAATTACAGGATTTTCCTCTTTTCAAATTCTAGAAATTATTAGCTACTTTACAAACCTAGATTGGCTGTGACAGAGGGCATATTTAAGGAATTATTTTTTAAAAACCTTTTTTATTCTCCTTTTCAAGGAGCCTTATGCACCACATGCTTGAAAGGCAAGCATGATTGGCGCTGTGTTGCCACCACAGCTGCAGAGAGGAATGTCAGGAGGTAAGAAATGAATTTGTTTTAGTCACTGCATGGCTGTAGCTACGCACGGAACATTTTTAGGCCACCTTTTTAAAACTCTGAGTTAAGGTAAACAAAACAGGAAATTGTATGATCTTCATTACGACTCCATGGGTGTGTCTGAGTGCCTGCTCCCAAAAGGGCCACTAATAGACGAACTTCTTGTGTTGCCGAGAACAAGTCTCTCTCGTCTTCCAAATGCTTCATTTACTAAAACACAAATAAATAGTTAAGAAACTACCAGATCAGAAAATTAAAAGCCTTTAATATAAAAAGAGACTAAAATGTAGAAATGAGCAGTAAGTTTCTCTACCCTGAGGGAGAAATGTGATGAAAATATATTTAATACTTTGTAAACGAGAAAGTTAGCAAGAACTCAGAAGTCCAAGTTAATGTTCTGAGTGACCTTAATCATGTTTCAAACTGGTCTTTTTGTGTATGTATTTTCTTTGCCTTGCCCTGGATTTATCTAGTCTACCTTGATAACAGATGTCCCATTCCTTACAACAGTGACTCCATCCTTCCATTATTCTACTTCAGATAGTTTCCTATTTATCTGTCTCTGTATCATGTATACATAAAACCTTTTTGGACTTAGGACCCTTTTTCTATGGGAGGTAAGATTCAGAAATCAGATAGTGGGGCTCCAGGTGTATAGGACCAAGCAGACAACCTCGAAGTACTAACTAAGCAGCCAGGCTCCCAGAAAGGGAGGGGAGTGGCCCGAGGGGAGAGCTCGATTCTTCAGAAAGTAGTTAAACAAAGGCAGATTTATTCATTCTGGGGACTGGGAAGGTGGGGGGTCAATTCTTTGAGTCTCTACTACATTTTCTTCCAGCTTTCTATTTTAAAATTCAAATTTTATCATAAATAGGTTTTTAAAAAAATAATCTAAAGTATGAAGACAAATTTGTGATCATGAACATTTCCAAGTTACATTTGGTCCTATTTCCTTAGCAGACTACACTACAGGACGAACACCGGATCCACCTTTGCTATCTACCTAACGTATTCACGCTACACATTCTGTGTTAGCCATTACAGAACTCCTTCAGACAAAGCAGGAAATTAAGATTCTTACCTGAAGAGACGGTGCTTATATCCCAGACCCGAAGCCCTTCTTTCTGACCTCCAAATGCATAAATAAATGGCAAATCAGGGCAACAGGCAGAACAGAAGAGAACTCCCTGGGGAGAAGAGAATAGAAAGCCAGTGATTTCAATCTTTGCACAGAGCTCTATGATTTGACTGGTTACTCAAAACCCTCCATTATCTTTCAAATCTTCTACAAAGGTGGTTCACAGTCAAGTTGGAAGGAATATTACAACAATAGAAAGCCAAACAAGTTCAGCACAATGGACATTCTGTGAGGACACGTGTATGCTCTGACCACTCGGTCTCTTATCCCCATTATCACTGTCTATTAGGGATTTTCTAAACTAATCTAAGTATTTTTAATTTCCTTTTTAAGTAATGATGATATCAGAGGTCAGTATTAATTTTTAAACTTTCGATGTTTTATATAACTAGATAACACATGCATTATAGAAAATATGAACAAGAAAAAGTATAAAAATCATTCAGATAATCACTATTCATGTTTTGGGATAGGATCTTCCAGATTTAAATATAAGCATGGATAGTACTAAAAAATTGCCTCTGTAATCTGCCTTTCCACACATACACATACATATACACAATTTTAAATAGCTGTGCGGTGTTCTACATCTGCATTTTCTATAACTCGGTGCCTGGAATACAGGAGGTACCCAATAAATATTTGCTGAATGATTCCAGTTATTTCTAAATTTTTTGCCACTATATAGTAATTAACTTCAGTGTAGTCAGAACTAGTTATACAAAGAAGTGATAAACTGACCCCAACGACTATGGTGCTCTAAAAGTTTCAGATTTCCTGGGATGGTCCTGATTTTAGGGTAAAGAAACATGGCCATTCTACTTGTGTCCTAAAAATCCGTCTCCCCACACTTCTTATCAAGCAACTGTTAATCATGTGAGTTGAAAAAGGAAACAGTTACTGATTTCCCCCAAATTGTCCTAAGTCATAAAACTCTCACCAAATTTGGCTAAGATAAAAATGAACTTCCCCAATAAATCCATATTCTTTAATGCAATGATTCCTGGAGAAAGACAAACAATACAGATCAGGAACAGAAAACAAAGATGCCCATGGAGATTCTTACCATTTTCATGTCTCTGGAGTGGACTAGACTCGGCCTATCTCCTAATATGTCCCAGATCTTCACATATTTGTCTGCTGATGCAGTCACAAGACAGCCCTTGATCTGACTGCTTAGATCAAGACCTCAGGAAAGATAAGATTAGTTCAGAGACTCTGACTTTGAAATACAGATTTACTTCATAATATAATAGAAATGAAAGAAACACTATTTTTGCTCACCAGAGATTTCATCATTGTGTGCGTTAAGTGTAAAAATTGGCTTATTTGAACGTGCATCCAAATTATATACAAAGCCGTCATCAGTACTGGCCTGGAAAAAATAAAAGATGGGCAAGATCAGGCTAATATGACAAACACTTAGCAATGGACACACAGTATAAATCACAGTGAAAATCAACTATATATTTGACTTACCTGAGGAGCTTATTAAAAATTAACATGGACAAAAAGAATTTACTTCTGGACAAGCTGAGTTTGCTCTTACAAGGATTAATTCAGCTGCTATGTCTGTTAGGTAGCTGGAAATGAATGTGAAGCCGTGGCAGTGGTACGGACCAAGGTTAGAGAGGTGACAGCACAGAGGTGGGTGTTATATCATGAGAACAGTGGTATATGCTCTGGGAGTGTAGAATTAAGAGACCAGGGTGTTGAGGCCTGGAGAGTAGGGCCACTTAAGGGACAGGCTGAGGAGGCGCTCACAGAACCAAAGAGGGAGGAGGGAATGACAAAGAATGTCAGGGAAGCCAGGGCACCAGGATCGCTGAAGAAAGGAGTAGGGGGTGCTGTCAATATTTTGGCAGAGAGAGTCAATCAGATAAGGACTGAAAGGCAGATTACTTTCAGGAAAGGAAATGAATGGAGACAGACCTAGTCAAGGATGGGGGAGAGACCTGAGCTTATATACAGGCTAAGAGCAACATCCAACTGATACAGTCTTGACAACTGGGCTGTGGACAAAAAACAGAAGAGACTGGAGGAAAAGAGGTAAACCATTTTATTTTGATCACTTCCCATTTCCTTAAATATTTGTGATTTTAGTACCGATGACCATTTGTTAGCAAATAACGTCAAGAAGTATGTGTGCCTGACTGTTGAGAGCCAAAGTACAGAACAACATTCAGATACAACCAGGACTTCACTCCCGATTTCTGAAAAATGGAACCTGGCTTAATGTAGCTCGGCTGGGAAGTGCATGTACCTCCGTGCAGAGTTGATATTATGTGTTCTCAGAATCATTATTTCAGGAAACTTATTAAAATTGTCTACATATTTTAAGAAAGCTATTTTGTAAAGCATTCACATTTACTTTAGGAAAATTAGGAAATACATGGATGCATCAGAATTTCTTTAATTACCGTACCCTTCTGGATGAAAGCTGAGATTTTATTTCTCTATGGATTGAAATGTCCTGGAAAGCTACATGGAAAACTGTCATCCTACAGACTTTGTATAAAAAGATCTTATACTTCATTCCTGTCTGGGAGACAGTGCTATATTAATTAAATAGGTTAGCATTCTCAGTACTGGAGACCATTTAAGTACTAGGACTTAAATATCTTCTTGGACCTATTTAACCATTAAAGAAACATAAAAAGAATATTAACCATGCTAAGTATTTCAAAAAACACATTAATAAAATATCAAAATCAATAAAATAAAATGTAGCACACTTTCGAATCCTTGGAAATTAGTAAAATCATTTACATGTTTACTATTTTTTGAGGCCAATCCACTGTTCTCTTGTTAAAAATACTTTTTTTTTTCCCCCTACAATCCAAATACTCCATGCTATTAATACAAGAAAAGCTTATCAGAGAGTTTATCTACAATGGAATTAAAGTCATCAGTAACCTGGACAAGCAAAACAGTAATATGTACAGTCTTACCAAAAAATGACAAGGTGAAAAGTGATTCCAAGTCACTCTCTCAATCTGCCCACTGAATCGCCACATTCGATGGCTTTCGTCTGGACTTCGGCAGTCATACAAAGCCACTGACCTAAACACATTCAGGCAAAGTTAGGGTTTAAAAGTTTAATTCTCCTATGTTTTATTTATGACATGGTAATAAAACACTGAAATCAAGATCTAACTTTTTTAAAGCATGCTTTGAGGTTCTAAAATAAAATAGAAAAGATGAATTGATTTTTACTAACAGATGGACTCTGGTCCTATCACTTGGAAGCACTGCCGACTCTGGATGTCACAGTGGCTTCTCTAGATCGAATTCTCTACTTAAAAGATAAATCGTCTCTATTTCTAAAAGACCAGGACAATTTCTAACTTCCTCTTCCCTGTTAGTGCTCAGAGCTAGATAACCCATTATCTCAGTGACAATTACTCTCTACAAGTAGGTTACTATGCTGTGGGAACTGATGGATACGCTTTTGTAATTCTGCATGAATCACAACAAAAAAATGTAAACATATCACTCTTCAAAAGGACAAGGAATCAGAATAAAGACTGCAAGTCGGTTTCATTTCCCAGTCCATGTGGTCTGTTTGGCCAAGAGAGTAAGACGTAAGTGTACTAGTTCTGAGCTTTGGTATCCCTGCTTGAGCTTCTGACCTCGCTATGACCTAGCCCGCTGGTCCCAGGAGGATATGAAACACAAGGACAAAGCCAAGTTACCAGTGACTTGTTTTAAGTCACTGAATTTTAGGATGACTTAGTTCATAGTCATGGCTAATTCATAAACCCTCTAAAAATCTAGTCGCTAGTTAGGAACTACATTATTATGACAGAACCACATTCCCTTGCAGACTGAAAGGACCAGAGTTGAAAAGGACAAATAATTAAAAATTTAAACATGAGTGCCTCATTAATATATTCTGTCTGAGCACAGTGAGACTTTCTGCATTAACTCAAGAGGATAAAAATAGCATCAATAATTCCTGAAATGTTTTCTTACTTATCATATGATCCAGAAATCAGAGTCTGTGCTTCAAATGGATGAAACTGCAGAGTCTGGACCTGAAAGGAAGAAACATAAATAAATAGATCTGTTGGTCTGATTTTGGTAAAAATGCCTAACACTTCGTGAGAATTGATTTGCAGTGTTTTTATAATTTTTCTCTTTGAAATTTAGTATTAAAGAAACATAAATGTACTGCATAATCAAAAGGACAAAACATATTTCTAAATAAAGGCTGACACTAAGAGACATAATACAGCATTCCCCAAACTGTTTTGCAGAATACATTATATCCTTCAAATGTTAAAATATATTCTGAAGAGAAAAAGGGAATGGTCAAACATATCTGGGCAACTCCACATGCTCTGGAAGTCCCAGCATGCAGTGGCATAGGAGGTCCCCAAGTTCTGCAGTAGCAGACCTGCTAAATTCTTTAACCCCATTTGGTGTCTGATACCCCCTGATCCCTTTTTAGAAGCCTCTATACACACATTACAAAGTATTAACATCCCTCGTCACTTCGCCTTTCTGCACTCATTTTTGCATCTCTAAGATGGGTAATTATCACTATCACACAGGCTTTGTCAAGATTCAATGAAACAGCATGTCGAAGCACTCTGTAACTCACAAAAAACCATTATAAATGTTTGTGATTACTTGTAGCCACTCTTTGTCTCAGAATTTTGAGAGCTCCTTTTCATCTACTAAGTCGCCATACCTTGTCTGTGTGTACGGCAAGGCTAGCTGCTGGTTTCCCCAAGGACATATCCCACAGAATTACAGTGTTGTCAGCTGATGCACTTGCTAGCACATTTCTGAGAAAGGGAGGAAATAAATCAGGTAATCTTTTAAAGATCGAGAGCATTAAATGTAAGAATTCCATTTATAATAGCATCGAAAAGAATAAAATACTGAGGAATAAATTTAATAAAAGAAATTCAAGACTTATGTATTGGAAACTATAAAAGATTGCTGAAAGAGTATCTAAATTAATGGATAGTTCATTAATGTTGTCATGACGAATACTGCCATGTATAGATTGACCTACAGATTAAACCAATCCTCTTTAAAATCCCTGCTGACTTTTTGTAGAAAACTGGCAAGCTCGTTTAAAAATTTACATAAAAATGCAAGAGATCCAGATTGGCCAAAATAATCTTGAAAAGGACTAGTAAAGTTGAAAAAATCATAGTTCGAATTTCAAAGTGACTAAAAAGCTACAGTAATCATAATGATGTGGTGCTGGCGTAAGTACAGACAGATGAACAGAATGAACAGTCTAAAAAAGAAACCCTCAGATTTATGGTTACTGGTTTTTGATTAGGGTGCCAAGATTATTCATTGTTCAGTGGGGAAAAGAACACTATTTTCAACAAATGTTTCAGGGACATCATGTAGAAGAATGTTTGACATCTACCTCACATTATACACACAAAAAAAATTCAAAATAGATCATAGAACTACTAACTCTAAGAGCTAAAACTATAAAACTCTCAAGAAGAAAACAACTTTTCATGACCTTGGGTTAGGCAATGGTTTCTTAGATAAGGACAACAAAAGTATTAGTGGCAAAAGAAATACATAAATTGGACATCATCAACATGAAAACATTGTGTTGCAAATGTTACCATCAAGAAGGTGAAAAGGCAACTCATAGAATGGGAGAAAATATTTTTAAGTCATTTCTGATAGAAAACTTGCACCCAGAATATATAAAGAACTCTCAACTAAATAATAAAAAGACAACCCAATTAGAAGATGGGCAAAGGATATGAATAGACAGTTCTACACAGAAAATATATAAATGGCCAATGAGAATGTGAAAAGATACTCAACGCCATTAGGGAAATGAAAAAGACAACAAGTGTTAGCAAGATGTAGAAATACTGGAATCGCCCTACACTGCGCCAGGAATATCAATGGACAGACACTATCATATAACTTAGCAGTTACACTCTTAGGTACATACCTAAGAAAATGAAAACATGCAAAAGCTTGTTCACGAACGTTTACATCGTTATTCATAATAGACAAAAAAGCAAAACCAAACCAAATGTCCGTTAAATGGGTGAATACAAAAAATGTGTCATACTCACACAAGAGAATATTACTCAGCAATAAAAAGAAGTTCTGACGCATGCTACAACATGAATGGACCTTGAAAACATTATGCTTGAAAACAGAAGCCAGATACAGAAGGCCACACATTGTATGATTCCATTTATGTGAAATGTCCAGAATAGGCACATCTATAGAGGCAGAAAGTGGCTTAGTGGTTGCCAGGGGCTGGACACACAGGAGAATGAGCACTGACTGCTAATGGGTACGGATTACTTTTTAGATTGATGAACATGTCATGGAATTAGGCAGTGGCGATGGCTGCACAACTTTGTGAATACACTAAAAGCACTGAATTGTATACTTTACAAGATTAAGTTTTATGATATGAGAATTTATATCTTAAAAAAAAGAGCATTAAATGCTATTAATAGAAAAAAAATCAGCCTGAAAGAGGAAAGGAATCCTGTCACATGCTACAACATGGGTAAACCTTGTGCTAGGTGAAATAAGCCATTTACAAAAGGATAAGTACCGTATGTGAGGTACCTGGGGACAGAGAATAGAATGGTGGTTGCCAGGGCTGGGGGAGCGGGGAGTGGGGAGTTACTGTTTGATGGGGACATATTCAGTTTTAGAATTGGATGGTGGTGATGGCTGCCTAACAATGTTCACTGAACTGCACATTTAGACATGCTTAGAATGGTAAATTTTATAAAGGTTATGTTTATCGCAAGTAAATAAATGAAAATATTTTAAAAAATATGTGGATGAGATTTTGTAAAATCTAAATGAAGTGAGAAAAATGTCTTCCATGAAGAAACACAATTCTGCACTACTGTTCCCGGTGGTGTTGGGGAGAAGGGCACTTGTTCACCAGATGTGAGAAGCACTAAGTGAAGAGCGGGCAGGTGGCGTGGGGGGTGAAAGGGTACAGACAGTACAGCTCCTGCCCTCAAGCAGCGCATACTGCAGGAAAGAAGAGGAAGACACAGACGCAAAGACCTATGACACATGATGGAGGCATGGGGTAAAATCACAATTGTTAGTCTTTAACAATACTTCAAATGTTAATTCTCTTTACCTGATCAGCTTATTCCAAGAAAGGTCCAGGACAGCATCGGTGTGCCCTTCTGCTGTGGAACTCTGTAATAATTGTTTAATTTAATTATTTTTTTGTACTAAAGTTCCCTGACCCAAAATAAAGGTGATGTTAATTTGGTTGTTTTGATCTTAAGTAAACTTGCTTGAAGACCAAAAAGTAAGCACCTTGTCTCCCTGTTACTTTAGAGATCCACGATAAATATTCTTTATAGACAAGAAACTATAGTAGTTAACCCAGATGTTAATTCT
The DNA here is from genome assembly GCF_000325575.1 of Pteropus alecto. NCBI lineage: Eukaryota > Metazoa > Chordata > Mammalia > Chiroptera > Pteropodidae > Pteropus > Pteropus alecto. Next base: position 3,282,099 of record NW_006437736.1, read on the forward strand.
ATAAATATCAACCCCTCTCCCCAAATTAAGTTTAAAAAGCTATAGGAATGAATACATTGATATTTAGACTTCAACACACTGAAGGCTAAATGGAAATTGTTTTAAAGTTCAAAACTACCATATGAGTGTGAATAGTTACTATACATAAAGATCATAAGATGAGTAAATTTTGTGTAAGGATGAATAATGTGCCAACAGAGGTTTTATGCAATCAGAGATCAATTTGTCTTTGGATGGGCTTTTCAAAACCAGAAACTACTGTAATTATAACTACTTGTTCTGCTCCACCAAAGTGTCCAATTGAAAAAGCATATGTTTTTATGCTCCCCTCCAGCCTCAGTAAACTTATCTGTTTGTCATTAGAGTTTAAATAACTGTTAACTTGTTTACCTTCTTTCCTCTCTTTTTCTTCTTTTTTGATAGCTTACTTCCAAGTGTGAAGACAGGCTCTAAAGAGTCCACTATATCAAGGTCCCATACTTCGATAACAGGGGTCATGTTCCCCACAGCGATATAATTTCCTACAGGAAGAAATGATGTATTTGTGATTTAAAAATAACTTCCAGTGAACTATACTACACTGTAGATTAACTGAGCAATGGCTCAGAGCAGCTTCTCCAACTGTCCTACGCAGGTATATCACCTGAGTACGGTTAAAATGCAGACTCCATTTCAGAAGGCCTTGGGTGGGGCCCCACACCTGCACTTCTAACCTGCTCCCGGGTGATACTGATGCTGGGCTGCTAGGTCCTCCCACCATACTTTGAGTAACAAGGGCTCAGTCTCTTGGCCCCAGGAACTCACTTAGGAACGAGAACAAAAACCCCTCCTGTCTTCACTGGCCATTGTGAGGATGAGGATCTGATCGGATCATGAATGTAAACAAGCTTTGCAAATGAGATGTAAGGGTATGAGTATTACCAGATTTTACCTTCATTAAGAAGATAGGATGGGGCAACCAGCAGTAGCTAAAAAGACGACCATAAGAACCTAATTCTTCATTTTGATTTTACTTGCTGTTTTCTGAAGAGGGTCATGCCACTAAATTCTAGTTGGTAACATCAGACATCATCCATTTTATACTAGTTTTTATGAGACTCTCACACTGCAGCCCTAAATGCTTTCAGGACCTGTACTTCGGCCTACCATGGAACCTTTCTAACCTATCTAAAGTCTGGAAACATACAGACCCCAAATAATCAAGTGATTGTGCTTTAAGAACTATTTAACTACAACTTCATAAAATAATATTAACTTCATAAAACATCAATAATTCATACAGCATACATAATTTATGTGACTAGGAAAAACATCCAGGACTAAGAACCATTGTGCAAGCTTAAGTTTTCTCATTACCAGTAGAATCATCTGGGCTAGGATCAAAATTCAGCCATTCCACGCTCAGAGGGTATGCAGACAGCAGTATATCATGGTGTACATAAAAAGAATCTTCTTCTTGATTATAAACTGAAAAGATTGGGAAAAGAGACTTTATTGAATCAGAATAAGAAATCATATCTCATTCAAAAGAACAGACTCTCCCCAGTAAACCTACATGCTTAATTTAAAATGAGACATATTTGATGACATTAGAGGAGATTCTCAAGTTGTTACTGCTAGGCAAAAAATTTGCATGTCTCATATATTGCTGTCACCTGGTGTGTCCCAAGGGGAACAAGAACAGTGACGGAGAATTGACATCTGCCTAAATACTACATCTGCATGCTCGCCAGCTAAAATGGTCCCCATTTTTTGGTTCACCCATCACAGAAAACAAAGGCCCATAGGTCTCCATAAGGAGTACAGTCACGTGATGCATAACGATGTTTCAGTCAATGACAGACTGCATATTTGATGGTGGCCCCATAAGATTATAATGGAGCTGAAAAATTCCTACTGCTTAGTGATGTCGCAGCGTTGCAGCACAATGCATTACTCATGTGTCTGCGGTTATGCTGCTGTAAACAACCCTACTGCACTGCCAGTCATGTAAAAGTATAGCACATACAATTACAAAAAGTACATAATATCTGATAATGATAAAAAATGACGATGCTACAGGTTTATGTATTTACTATATTAGATTTTTTATTGTTAGTGCACTTATAAAAAAACCACTTCGCTGTAAAACAGTATGCTATGTTAATCTGGCAGTGGCCTCATAAATCTTGTATTTAATGCATCATTTAATGTGTCTCTTAATTTTATCATTTTCTCTTGTGTTTAACTTAATCTTATGTTGGTTTGTAATATGGTGCACAGGCTTGTTGCCTAGAAGCAACAGGCTCTACCATATAGCCTCAGTGTGTAGCAGGCTACAGCATCTAAATCTGTGTAAGTGCACTTATGATGTTCACACATGATGAAATCTCCTAATGATGCATTTCTCAGAATGTATCTCCATCATTAAACAGAGCATGACTGTAATTCATTATTATTTTATCTTTTAAAGGTCTATTTGGTTGTAAGTCAAGAATGAACAAACAAAAACAATAGGAATGAAGAAAACTCATTTAGAAATGCTTATCAAAAATTACTTAATATTGAAAAAAAGTCTGTGAACACTAACAGTGTAAATAAAGCTCTTCAGAACACTCTTTGGGAATATGGGCACTATAAGAAATAGCTCTTTCCTTCACGTTATGAGGTTAAGGAGCAAAAATATTGTTGAACTCAATGACTAATAAGTCTTTTAAAAATTATATAGTGAAATGCTGATAAAAGAGCCTAAATAATCAGTAATTTCCCCCAAACAAGCTTTAGAATAAATGTTAATATTATAAGCTAAGAAATTTAATCCTTCGGGCTTCTGCTTCTGGGATAGGTCCTGGGATTAGCAGATTCCACGTAAATTTCTACCAGATCACTTGATGATGAGAATGCATGTTCAAAATGATTAGCTTGTGGTCCTGTAAGAACCTCAACTCTGGTCAATGCACTCAGCTTACATTTTAAATAAAAAATGATAATAGTGCTTTAAAACGATCTTCTTTTAACTATATCAGATCAACATTCAGGTCAGCTTTAAAACACAATTTTGAAAATACTCATGAATAGAGATAATGCTGGATAATTGGGGGCTTCACACCAAATCTAAATATAATCCATCTTTAATGACCTAACTTGGAAGTAGGAATACAATTGCTTTAAGTTCTCAACTCCTCTGACACTAAATTCAAAGGAATGACTACAATAAGTTCTCACATGAAGACAAACTGTAATAGAATTCTGCTGTTTTGAAATTAGGATTGGGTCTTTAAAAATTCACCAACAACATGGTTTTCATTTGAAAAATGTAAAAAGGTTGACGGTAATTAAAAGAATAACTTACATGGAAGTATCTGTTACTTAAAACTTTTTTGACTTTATAAATAGATCACAAAGGCCGTGGGACTAAAATGGTCTATTCTATAAGTTTCCTGCAGGCAGCCTTAAAGACTGTGAAGAGTTACAGGAATTCAACCTAATAAATAGAATAAATGACAGAGTAACCTCGAAGATGACAATAAACGTTTTCAAACTATGTAACTGTGCTTCCTATGATAAAAGGCCTCAGCCCAATAATCTCTTTAGAGCTTCAAAATTTTAAGACAGACGAGTAGAAGAAAGTTGGAAAAGGAGTATCTGGGCAAGGATGGACTTGTCTGAGGATGTGTGCACAGAGAAACAAAAGGGCGAGAAAACAAAAGGGGAAATCTGGAGGCTGAATATTCCAGACATCTTGAAGTCTATTTTTAAGAAAAGTCATTCGATTAATGTTTGTTGAATTAATAAATATCAACATTAAAATACATCTGATTTAAAAATTCAAATAAAAAAAATGTAAATCATTGCCTACTTCAAAGTCAAAGTATTCATCTCTGGTTTTGATGCAAACATTTCCAGAACTGGAAAAGGTGACCAAGACATTTTGGTTCCTAAAAAGAAATGGAGGCCTCTGCATAGAATTTTTATGATGAAAATAAAATGCATTACGAAAGGGGACTATTTGACATGACTTGAGGAGGGGGGGAACGGGGTGGGAAAGCAGGATAAAAACCTGTCTATTGAGTATAATCTCTGCCACATAAAGAAAAGGCAGCCAGAAAGGAGACTGGAGTAAAAAGCTAGGGTAACAAGTTACCTTAGAGTGATGAGATTATAATTTTTTTCTTACATTTTTATATAGTTTTACATCTAGGTGTTCTCTAATGGGGGGTGGGGGGGGGAGAGGGAAAAACTGGCAAAAATGTTTAAATAAAATATTAAAAACTGTTAGAACTTCCAGCAGACCTACTTCCATAAAACCAGGTACCAAAATGACATATGAGACAACACATGCCCATGGACAATAACCAGGAAATCTTTAGACTCTGTAGGATTTTACCATGTAACCAACTTGAATGAGAGAAGGCAGGATCTGGTGCCTAACAATTCATAATAGTAACTATTATGATTATTATTTTAATATCACTTAAACAGACTAGCACCTTCTATTAAGGGATGTATTTCACTTACCATGCACCTCTAAATTGCACTGGTCTTGTTCAGCTCTGCCACAAACTATGAGATTGTCACTGGGCTTAATTAAGAAATCGTCACGTTCATATTGCTCCTAAGTACAGAGAAAAAAAGTAAAAAACCTTACCAAAGCAGATATTCGGCAAGGTTTTTTAAACACTGAAGCATAATTAGAAAAGTGATGTAAATATTTACCGTATCTTTCAGAGTAACGTAAGGATCCTGATCATTACTCCCATAGACTGTCAGACCCAAGAGAGATTCGCCGAGAGTTTCAGCGTCTGTAAGAATTCATAAACTGAAATGAATAAAAGTCATTTTGACAAAAACATTTCTTCTAAGTCAAAGTATTCATCTCTGGTTTTGATGCAAACATTTCAAACTATGTAACTGTGCTTCCTATCTTTAGACTTAGATCCAACCATCTACTTCATAACTAACTCTGGATTGTCCACAGTTGAGAAAGGAAATAGTGGATAATAATAAACAGGAATTTAAAAGACATTTATATTTGACCTTGGAATGCATATCTGATAGTCTCTGAATTCACGCTCTTTCAATAAAATAATTAAACTGTGAAAAATAATTAAACTGTGAAACTCTGCTCAGATCTCTAGCTTGAGCCTTATAATCACTATTCAAAAGTGCTAGACAGGTGGCCTTGAGGACCCTAAAACACTGAAATCAATACAGATTAAGTAAGGGTTGCCTGGTCAAATAAAATTGAAAAATGACTGGCTTCACAAAGTTACATGAGTTTCTTCACTGCAAGATTTCTCAGAACCTCTGATATGCTAATTTGCCTTATTTCTCAGAACCTCCGATATGCTAATCTGAAAGAGGGGATACTATATGCCCTTTTCACTAAACTTACCTCAAAATGTTATCCTTTTATGGCATTTCTGCAAGGGTGACATAGTTGACCCTGAGTAACATAAGACTCAGGAAAAGGAATACACTCTTAATTGTTAGGGGGAGCCGCTTTAAGGAGGTACGACTAACAGGTCTTAAGCATGGCAGGCAACAGAGATGGGTATTTCTACTGGATGAGAAAGGCAGAGCCAGTGATGTGCAGGGTGTGGAGATGTCAAGGAGCAGTTTCTAACGCATCTCTTGAGGCTGGGTTAGCTTTTCCTTTGTCTACATTCCCATGGCACTCTGTCCTGGCAGAACCCAGAGTCTAAGTGAAAAAAGTATCCTCTGCATCTAATGAGTATACAGACGGTCCCCGACTTATGCTTTTTCAACTTTCTGATGGTGCAAAAGCAATAAGCATTCACTGGAAACTGGCTAGGCTAAGCCATGATGTTTGCTAGGTTAGGCGCATTAAATGCATTTTCTAATTAAGATATTTTCACCTTATGAAGGGTTTATTGGGATGTAACCCCATCATAGGCCGAGAAGCATTTGTACTGAAAAGAATAAAGCCAAAGAATGTTCAAATTTCAGCTCCATTATTCACCAGTTGTGTGACAATGGCAAAGTTATTTCATCTTTGAAAGCCTCAGTTTTCTCTTCTGTAAAATGAAGGTAATAATTCCTTCCTCATTGCAGATAAAGAAAAATGAGTTGAAGAGTATTATACCCACTACTTAAATAATATATATATGTAATATATATATATTTGGTCCTCATCCCTGTTTCTTAGAGCTTATTTTCTAAACTAGTTAGGAAACATGCTGTCTGCCGAAGCCTTGAGCCAAATTATCTGACATAAAGGACAATAAAAACTCAGAGTAAAGCTTTGGAACACTAGGAGCATGATCTGATACACTGAGTTTGTGATTAAAAACCAGGAGAAGTGAGTGAATTCTAACCTGGATCGCCTTCCTCATCATATTTATCTAGGTCATACTCGGCCAGCTCATCATCATCCAGTGTCCTGTCATCCTCTGGGTCACCATCCTCCAGGCGTTCCCTTGGTCGTGCCTGCGTGCGTGCACTCTGCATGCCATCTTCTGAAGGTTCACCTCTCTCCTCTTCATCACTGCCACCTTCTTCTCTATGCCAATGAAAAAAGAAGATCACCCAAATGGCACCATTCAATAACTAGAACACCTTGTCATCATTATTTAAGATTTACATTTTATCCGGACTTTACTACAAACATTGACAGTCCTAAACTTACTGTAATTTTTCCTTTGCTTCAGCAATGAGACGTTTTACTTCTTCTTTACTAAGTTCTACCTACAAGAGAGCAAACATTTCATTATGAAATAGTTAAGGAAATCATTATAAGTATTTGGGTTAAAAAGAAGTTTGCAAACTAATGTAAAATACAATTTCAAGAGACATCAAGAATCAAACATCAAGTCAAACTCTATGTTTAATGTAAGTGGAGTTTTCACAGGTTCTTACAGTTAAGATCCTTTCCCACCTGAAACTGTTCAAAAGTCACCTTTGGTCTATTTTCTCTCTTTCCAGAAAAGACTGACTTGTATAAATTAGCTTCTATGGAAGCCCATCTTATTTTCTTCCAATTACTCTGACTCCGTCTTAGCCACTTCTCCTCCTTTTCCCTGTGGGTATTCCTAAACAAACCACCCTTGCCTTAGTCCTCTGCTCCTTTCCCTGTTATTACTGGCAAGTATTCACTCATCATGCTGTCACTTCTTTGCAAAGCTCATTCATTCTCAAGACTAAAACTACCACTTCTGAATCGATTACTCTAAATTTTCCCTTTTCTAGCCCTTTATACTCCAGTTCCATTTTCCTAATTGCCTTTAAGACTCTCTCTCCACTTGGAAATCCTGTTCAAAATTGAAGTCATTCTCTTTACTTCAAAACTGGCATCCCTTCACCTAATTAATGCTTCAGTACCTTTTAAAACACCCTTATCACTGCTAAACTGTAAGTCCTCAAAGACAGAAACTGAATTGTCATTGTGTGCTTAAGCACACAGTTCAAGATTCAGTCCATGGTAGAGATGCTTGATGACAGATGATGAATGAATGAAAGAATCAATCACCTAGTTGATACCAGTTTGTACCAAATGCCTCTAGTAACTGGGAAATCTTCTTGAGGGATGACACTCTAGTGTTGGATAGCTCTAGAAACAAAAGGTCCTTAAGTTTAATTAAACGATACTTCTTTTTCTGATTTCTCTTAATGGTCTGAGTTTTCCTTTCTGGAATTTGATAGAAGAAATTCAATCTCTTCTTTCTATAAACTCTTCAAGGAATCATTCCTAAACTTATCTGTACATTACAATCACGTGAGGGATCTTTTAATAATTTTAGACTAAACACTAGACCAAGTAAATAGCAATACTTGGGACTGGGGCACAGGCTTCAGTATTTTCTGAAGCTCCCCAAGTGGTAACAACGTGCAGACATGTTTGGAAATCACTGTCTCCAAGTATCTGAAAGGCTATATATCTCTTTTTAATAACTGTTGGCTCCCTTAAGAATTTTTAACGAGATAATTTCCTGTCCCTATTCTATATACATGCACTGAGTGCCTACTGTGAGCCAAACACTAGAGAAACTGGTGAATGAAACAAAGACAGTCTGTGCTCTGAGGAATTTACACCTACTAGGGCTATTCCGGACCCTCATTCCTGTTAATTTCATGTCCCAGCCAGTTACATTCTTATCATCCTTTCTGTCATTGCTGGTCCAATTACATTCAAACCAACACCTCCCTTTCTTTCATAGCACTTATTCCCACTGACATATACACACATCGACCCTATAAAAGCAAGAACTTTTTTGTTTTGTTCATGCCTATCCCAGGACCCTGGACAATGCCTGGCACGCAGAAAGTACCTAGTATCCGTCGAATAACTTAAGTACTCTTCACTTCCAGTAGATTCAGTCTCTAACTCCTGGTTTTTCCTTCATAATATGTCATTCCCAATGTCACATCAACGTCTCACTTGGATTACTGCAAGAAATTCCTAAGCTGACTCCCAGCCTCACGACATGGTAGTCTCCACAGCAGTTTTTCCATCCCTTAGTTTTGGTCCTGTTTACTCCTCCGAACGCCGAACGCAAGAGTGGAAAGGGGCGTTTCACCTATGTGCTTCCTCCTCCCGTTAAGTCTGAAAACGCATTGGGCTGTCGTCAAGAAAGTTTTGGGGGTGACATTTCCGACTCCAAACAACCTGACCCCTCCCAGCCCAAGAGGTCCACGAGTGCGCGAATTTGGGGGTAGGACCATGAGGAGGCGCGGTTTCTGATTCCCCAGGTCCTCGGCGCCCCAGCCCTAGTCACGACAATCAAGCTCAAACCGAACTCACGCGGGCCAGTCAGACCAGCCAGTACAGGGCCGCATGTTCCAGGTCCAGGTTCCCCAGGCAGGGCTAACCCAGGCCTCACTCACCTTGTCTGGCGTCTCTTTGGCCACGCCGCAGCGGATCCAGGCCACGCACGTCACCTGGCGGCTGCGGTTCATGGTTCTCAGTTCAAAGTCACCGCACGCCGGAGATTAGCCTCAGCGTTGCAGGGAACCCCGCCGCCCTCTGGCACGCACGCTCAGGGACCGAAACCCGACCGCCGCCGGGGCAGAGCGCAGGGGCGGACCCTGCTTCCTGCCGCGTCGGCGTCCGCTTGACGTCATTTAAAGGCGCCGAGTGGGAAAGGGGCGGGGAAAGGGGCGGAAGCGGAAGCGGCCGAGAGAGGCATGCACGTGGAGTTGACTGTGGTGTGAGGGCTGACATGTGTGGGCTGACATGAATGGGCTTTTCAGGACTGTCCCTCCTGAGACAGTGTCTGCAGGCTTCCTGGAGGCAGTACATAATAAAATTGGAACGGTAGGGGATCAGTTAGAGGCAAATTTCTACCTACATTTTTTTTGTCTGCAGTTCCATCAGACTTTGAACTGATAAGTGGTAAAGGTTTGCGGGTTTTTTTAACCTTTCTCCAAAATGAATTCGTCATTTCAGGGAGATATGTTTGCCATTACATTTTATTACATTGTTGGCTGTCACTTTCTCATCTTAAAACATTTAGCACTTATTATATTCTAAATACAGCATAGTGGTTGAAGTGTTGTAGCCGCCAGCCCCCGATAGACACATGAGTTATAGGACACACACTCTTTATTCAGCCAGTTGGGTCTGCCAGGGGTACGCAGACCCCAAATCAAGCAGCCCTGAAATGTAGAGGTACAGGGTTTTTAAGCCCTAAACCCCTATTCTTCATCCTGTTTGAATGCACAAGTCTATTTTTCTTCTTTTTACTAACTGTCAACCCACAGATCGGTTGTGCAAGCAGGGTACAGAAGCAGAAAGCTTATTGTTAGAGCATTATGTTCCCATGGGTGATAGCCATGCAGTAATTTTCCAGCCAGCACAGAAGCAGCAGCAAACACGAAGGACTTGTTATCTGTGAGGCACTGTTTTAAGTGCCTTGTGGTAACTTGGTCACTTCTTAACCCTGTGTGGGAGGTCTTATTCCCATTTTACACACGGGGACACATTAATTGTCTTTCCCAAGGTCACACAGTTAGTAAGTGGTATAGCTAGGATATGAACCCAGGTACTGTGACTCCGCATGCTGGCTGTAATCTGTGTCATGCTTCTCAGCTATTAGAACATTTCAGTGGCTTGAGGACTTTAGAATGGGAAGTCTTAGCATCCCAGAAAGATCTGGGTTTTGAACTCTTTCTTGGCTGTGAAACCCTATCCAGGTCATTTGCCCTCTGAATTTCCATCTATCTCCTACCTCTGAGACAGGCAAGCAAAAACGGAAGCGTGGATGC
>NW_006437736.1:3292327-3341643 GCF_000325575.1 Pteropus alecto
AAACTGGCCTGCCACAGTGACATTGTCAATATAGGATGTCCACCTGAGGGGTCAATTTTTGGACATTTTTACAACAAATTTGTCTTCACATAGAATATTTTACTCGGGTCTCATAACAACGCCGATGTAACATGATTGAGAATTGCTTCCATTTTAAAGATGAGGAAGTTAAAATTCCAGTGGTGTAAACACTTACTGCCTGAGATCACACACACAGTTAGGGACTCAGAACTACAACTAAACACCACCAACTCTCTACGCTCAGCCTAATGCCCTTTCACTCTACCAGCCTGAGGAGGGATCATCTCAAGGGTGAATTGCTCACTCTTTTGGAAAGCAGATTAGGACCTCTTCAAGTGCTCTGTTTTTCTAAAACTGATTCCTCTGTGGTTTTCTTGCTTTTGGTCCATTTAGGAAGGTGGTATGACAGATTGTATTTTTGACAAATGGCTGCGGCAATACCTTCCTTCACACATTTTTCTACAATATGATCTTGATGCCCCCCTCATCAAAACATGGAGTCTAATTCTACTCATTACTAACCTTGAATCTGGGTAGGCTTCTGACTAGTTTGACCAATAGAATATGACAGAAGCGACACTTCCAATGTCAGGCCATGAAAAGAATGCAGGTTTTGGCGCTCGCTCTCCCCATCTCCCCCTCTCCCCCTCTCCCCTTCCTTCTCCCTCTCTCATGAAACACTCATCTTTGGAGCTCTGAGCTACCATACATGAATTTGACTATCCTGAGGCTACTATGTCATATGTGAGGAAGCCAAACCCCATGGAGAGGCATATAAATAAAAGAGCCTTCAGATGATTCCACTGCCGACACCGATTCACCTCCAGCCATTGCGTTTTCCTAGCTGCGGCTCAGACACTGTGGAGCAGAAATGAACTGTCCCCAAGGTGCCCTGCCCAAAGTTCTGTCCCCTGGAATCTGTGAGCTTAGTTAGATGGTTATTTCAAACCATTAACTTTTTTATACTTTCATAATGCTTTTATTATGGTAAAATATATATAGCATAAAATTTTAACCATTTTTAAATGTATAGTTCAATGGCATTAAGTACCAAACCACTAAGTTTTGAGGTCATTTTTTAATGCAGGAATAATAACTGGAACCGGCAAGAACCTGTGTTATATTTAGAATAGAGAACATGAGCTGATTTATTAGTAGAGGCTGATTTCTTAACATCTGGCTGGGCTTAGCCAGGTGTGTGCATCTAGTAGGTGGGGATGGGCTTGTGTTTGAGTATTTGCCTCTGATCTGGGCCCTCTGTGGGTTGTCCTCTTATGAGCCAGGTGCTGCTCTATGATGATGCCTGGTACAGTGAGAGCAGTTGATACATATTTGTTAAATGGATGAATAAGTTACATAATAAAAAGTGGAATAGGACTCTGGTTATTTTGAGTCTGCTGAATTTATACTCTTTTACTGAGCTTATATCTGACATTCTGCCACTTCAACCCAAGCTGTGAATTCTCTTTAAAGATGAAAATCCAACTATAGTTGGCATTATTAGTTCCTTAGAAAGAGAATCGAGAGAGATAGAGCTTAAGTGATTCCATTTCTAAGCCTGATTCTTGGGAACACCGATGAGCATATTTGACTCAGAAAAGTCTCTTTGCCAGAGGCCAGAAAAAAATGTACTTGGTAGCATCTTAGAGCTAAAGGTCCCAGAGAGTTAGACCCAGGCCTGTGCCAGCTTTTATTATATCCCTTAGCTCAATGCCATGTGTACTTAGGCTCGTAAGCATTATTTCTGATTGGCCATGAGTGCTGGGAAGGAAGTGAAGTATGTGGTTCCCACTTGCCCTGTTATACAAGGCTCTGTTTCTTGCCCTTCTCTAATTAATCCTATAATATTAGCTGATGAAGAGTTGAAGGAATAATAATGGTACCAGTTACCGAGTGCTAGAGACTCCTACCACAAACAGGTTTTACAGTGACAAAATCAGGTGTATCGAAATGAATTTTTCTAGAACTAAACTTCATTTTCATGAGAACAGGAACCATGAAGATTTTGTTATCACATAGAGCCCACACCTAGCATGGTGCCTAGCATGATAAATATCAATAAATAATTGTTGAATAAAAGTGAATATTAGTGTTCTAAACTGAAGTCCAAAGACATTAGGCAATTTCTCCAGTGTCAAATAGTAAATAGCAAGATACTGTTCTAACTCCTTACACAGAATCCTTTCCTTTATGCCACAGGTTTCTGGTAGATTCATTCTTTCATTCCTTCATCTGTTGGGACTCTTTTGGATGGAAGTGACAGATAACTCAAATTGTCTTAGGCAAGATATGGGATTAATATGCTTAGGTGACTCAAGAATCTAATGACATAAATGCCTTTAGACACAGCTTAATCCAGGAGCTTAAACCATGTCATCAAGATTTGACCTCTCTCTTACTACCTGTAGCTTGGAATGAAAACACTTGTCTTTATGCTTGTCTTCTCTCTGTTTCACTTGTCTCCTTGGTTCTGGAATGGTCTTGTGCCCATTCCTGAACCAGTCACTGTGGCCATGAAAAAGTGATGTTTTGTTTGGCTAGGTCTGAGCCACGGGACCAGCTCTGGGGCCAGGGAGGGAGTCAGTCCTTACATGGAGCACATGAGTAAGAATGAGGAAGGGAGAGTTCTCTAAAAGAAAATGCGGAGTTGCTACCAGGAGTGGGTTGGCAAGAACTGCTGATCATGACCTTCATCAAACATTTTCTCTGCCGTCTTTGTGCAGAAGTCTGTTGGGGAAAAGGGAGCTACAAAGAGGAGCATGACACAGTCTTTCCCTGCCAAGGAGTTTTTGTTCTGATGGAGGATGGGAGGTATATAGTCAAGGAAAAACTAAACAAGATGTGCAAGCAAATGTAATTGCAGCAACCTGAGTGGTGACTCATCCTGTCCACTGCCCAGTTGTGGGGGGACAGCTGAGGTTTGTGGCTATTCAGTTTTCACTAGAAAGTGCATTTCCCAAATGCCCTCCTCCCTGATGCCACCACCATCACCACCTCTTAGAAAAACTCCTTCCCCCAGGCTCAAGGAGTCATTTTCTGTCTCCCCTCACTTCTGGGTAACACTTCAGTGTTTATCTTAAAGTGAAACTTCAATCTCATAAGCTTTCCAACTCAAGTTCTTCCTTGGTTTTCTGCTCCAGTCTCTCTCCAGATGACCAGCTGTGTGGCGTCAGGGCCACAATCCCAGACGTGAGGCAAGGAGGAGACAGACAGCAAAGTGGGAGGGAGTCCGATGGTGAATGGTCTTGTAGTTCATGATAAGGGACGCTGGGGGCTGTCACTAGGGGTATACAGCAGATTAATGACACAATCTAAGTTAGGTTTTCATGTCATTCAATCTCCTGTGTGTAGAATGTGTGGTGATGGTGGCTGGGGACGCAAAGTGAATGTGGGGAGAACCATTTGGAGGCTATTACATGGCTAATCTAGGGAAAAATGGTGTAACTTGGACTAGAGGCGGCTGACTATGGGGCTGAGGGAAGTAGAGAGAGACACCGTCTCCTGATGGCAGGGTCTGTAAAGAATTTGTGGCCGTATTTAATCTACCACAGATGAGAAGATTGAGGCCCAAGAGAAGGGTGTGACTGATCCATGACCACACATCAAATAAGGGTCAAGATGTGGGTCAGAGCCCAGGTCTTCTGACTTCAGTCTTATGGGGTTTATTCTATATCCACACAGCCTCTTTGGGAAGGGAAGGCAGAAATGTGTGCCTAGGGAAGAGTGAAGGCTTCCACCAAAGCCCCAGCTATAATGAAATCAGTCACATCCCTGCCATCATAGGTTCCGCCTAGGTGGCATTAATAGATGTCTGAGAGGACAGGAAACCCATCCACCTGTTCACAACAAGCTGAGAAAAGATGGATGGGGAAAGGTTTTGATCTCATCCTTCAGGATGCCAAAGGAAAATACCTGATTTTATTTTAAAGGATCCAAAAGATGAGTTCTGGGCTCCTCCAGCCAGCCTTTGGCAAACATCAGCTTTCACACAGGGCCGGTGGACTGCACACTGGTCACGTGTTTGTCTCCTCCACCAGGTGGTGTCTGATCCATCTTAGTTTTCCCAGAGCTTGGTAGAGAATACATGCCAAACAAATCTTAGAGAAAGAAACAGAGTATTTACACCTCGGGCCCTTCTTAAGGGTGGAATGAATGGAATTATGTAATTGCATGGCTATGAGATTCATTGCAGAAGTTGTCAGATTCTAATTACAGTGTTCAGAAGTATAGTGTTTATTGTTTTATCACCTTACCCAGCACAGAGTAGGTGCTAAAGTAAATATTTATTGAATGAATGACTGAATGAATAAGTGAGTGAGTGAATGAGCCTTCTCAATCCCTCGTTTATGAGCCAAATTCACGCTTTTCTCTAGAAAATATGTGGGAACCCATGAATACAGAAATGTGACTCCATCTAGAGGACACTGCAGGATTATGCCCAGTACTAAAACATTCCCTCCCTTAAAAAATTAAAAAAACTTTTTTTTCAATTGCAGTTGACATACAATATTATATAAGTTTCAGGTAAACAACATCGTGATTAGGCATTTAAATAACTTATGAAGCAATCGCCCTGATAAGTCTAGTACCCATCTGACACCATACATAGTTATTATAATATTATTGACTATATTCCCTATGCTGTACTTTACACGCCCCCCCGACTGTTTTTATAACTGATAATTTGTACATCTTAATCCTTTCCCCTTTTCCACCCACTTCCCCAATCCCTGTCTCACTTGTCAACCATCAATTTGTTCCCTGTATCTGTGAGTTTGTTTTGCGAGTTTGTTTCTGTCATGTTTGTTCCCCACTTGTTTTGAACTCTAGCTTCTCTAATTACTTGTTCCCACTTCACCTATTTCGGCACAGACCACCGAGTGTGGCGGCATAGCCCTGCAGGTGAGCGAAGCCTATCTGGAGCCCCGAAATGGGAAATTTGAGAAAGATGCTGGTAGAGGGTAGAGGGGGCCACATATATAAAATAGCTTAGAGCAGCGATGTGCAAAGAACTTTGGACCATATGTCCAGAAGCCTGTCTGTCGCTAGTTTGCTGTGTGGCCTTGGGCAACCAACTTGCTCTCTCTGAGCTTCAGTTTCAACATCACACAGCTGTGTACTCCTCATCGCCCTGGGCTAATGCTTAGATTCCAACACGGCCTCACTGGACGGACGCATGGGGACCGCTGTGCCCATGTTACAGCTGAGGAAACCGGCTTTAGATTAAGTAAGGGGCCCGAGACCTCACGACTAATAAGAATCAGACCAGGACGTGAATTCATATCAATCTGACTCTGCGCCTGTCCTGTCAGCACTCACCGTACCACTTCCTTCGCTGTTTTCTAAAGCCATTCTGTGGTTCTGCACATCTCGAACCTGCATCTCTCCTTGTGAGCGTCTGCACCCTGAGTCCTCGCTTATCATCAATAGGTCCTCGGAATTACAGTGAAGTAACCAGTTTTACTACAGGCTCACTGATATGAACAAGATGTAATTTCTATGGCATCTCATCGATGTTGTAATGAAATGACGTTGTTTGAGGACCTGCTGTATACCAGAAAAGGTGAGGGTGTGGCTTCTGGAGCCAGACTCCCTCAGTTTGAATCCTGATTCTACTTACACACCTGATTCCGCCAACACACCTAACTTACCAGGTATGTGACCTTGGGCGAACCACTTCATTTCTCTCCATTTCGGTTTTTCCAGCTATAAAATGGGATTGACAACAACAAAGGGTTAATATATATATGCATATTTTATATACTATACACACACATACACACGCACACTCAGAACACTACCCAGGATACCCTGTATTTATGTTTTAAGTATAAATGTGTAGTTACATAGATATAAATATGTAAGTATTTATATATTTTGACTATTCCGCCTTTCCAAGTTAGGTATATTATAGTCAGAGACACACGGACAGAACTGAAGAAAATAAGACTTTCACTGTGTAGTTTTCAGGTTGCATCCCATTATGGGACAATCTTGCCTGTAAGATACTCAATTAATATATGAATTTTATACATATTGTAATTATATTGTGAATGGTACAAGTATATTGCATTCTATTATTTGGAGGTAGAAGTATTAATTTCTTTTATGAAAAGAAACTGAACATTTTATAATCTTATGTTTGCCTTTCTTCATTTTCATACCTGGAGCTTCCAAAATAGATGCAACCAAGGTTTCTTTTGACCTCCTGGAGGCCCCCATCTAGGCCAAGGTAGCGGGACTGGAAGGAGTGAACCCCTAGACATCCCTGGGGAGTATATTTGATGACTCAAATATAAACGAGCGGGCTCTGCTCTCTAAGGAGACTCGGATAACGCAGCCGAATGTGGTCAGACATGGCTCTGCAGTGCGGAGTAATCTGAGCCCATCTCTAGAGACTGTTCACTGGTCACCCCTGTGATCCAGGAGACAGCGGAAGGGAGTACTGGCTCACATCCCTTCAACACCATGCTGAGCAGTGGCAGTGAATGGAGGCTCAGACCCATCTCCCCAGAATAGAGCTTCTCAGCCTTGGCACTACTGGCATTTGGGGCTAGGTAACTTTCTGTTGGGGATCTTGTCCTGCGCACTGTAGGATTTTTAGCAGCATCCTGGCCTCTGCCCACCAGATGCCAGTAGCATCCCCCTCCTTCAGCTGTGACAACCAAAGATGTCTCCAGACTCTGCCAGATGCCCCTGGGGGCAAATCCCCCTTATCCCTCCACCCCCTCCCCCACCCCCATCTGCACCTCGTGTCACAGTATTACAAGGCAGGCTGTTGGCTAAGCCACGTCTTGATCATGTGTTTTGTCCTCCTGGTCAGATAGTTTTGGAAAAGGCCATGATAATGGTTTGTGTAGAGAGAGGTGACTGGGGTGGGAGGTTGGTCTGGTGGGCAGCATCTTGGAGTCCCTTGGATAAAAAGAATTGATTTTTTTTTGTACCAGCAAAAAGGTCATATTCCATTAATAGGAATATAAAGACATAATCTAAAGGCTGAAATCCTAGGAGTTTGGGGCACTCTGTAAAAACCAGTTTCCTGCCCTATTAGTGGCCTGTCTGTCCTACCTGGGACACAAGCTGCTTTTGGCAAACCTCATGTATGTGTGTGGTTTTAAAAAAGGCTTTGATTTCCTGTGTCATTTTTTTTTCCCCAGAAAGGAATGATTTTTATCTAACGCTTGATAAAAAAGCTTATTCCTAAAGTTGTCAGCAGAAACAGGTGGCTGGGAAGGGTGATTGCTTATATAGTGTTTCAAAGCTTTTTTCACTATGTCTCCCCTGTGAGAGACAGCAGGAAAGAAGCTATCCGGTGGGTAAGGAAATTTACCAGACATTGACAGCAGGCTTGAAAAGCACATCACACCTCTAGTCAGGGGAGAAATTATTGGCAGTAGAAGGATGCACAAATGACTATTGGAAAATGTCTCTGAGAACACGGAGGTCTCAAAATGACTTATTACAGCTGAATAAATAAAACATTTTAAGGATCTTCTCCCACATCCCACCCTGGTCCACTCCCCAAGTCCTGATCATATAAAATCATCTTTTCGGCATGATTTGGAGTCTCCTTTGAGAGATGCAGAAGCGCCTGATACAGTCACAGCGGCCTGCATGTCTCAGACTTTAGTGTGCTCAGCAGTTATCTGGGCTCCTGGTTAAAATGCAGATTCCAGGTCTAGGGTGGTGGTGAGAGGCCGCGTTCCCAACAAACTCCCAATGAGGCTGATGCCGCTGTTTGTGGACCCCACTTGGAGAAGCAAGAGAGTCGAGCACTTCTCTTCGCGGTGCGCACTTACCCAGATGGAGAAACAGGTGGAGCAGAAAGTTACTCGATTTGCCTGAAGCTGCCAACAACAGCGAGGGTGAGCGAAGCGTGGGGCTGTTGCTTTTGGCTCCCGAGCGACTATTCAAGTCTGGATTGAGCTGTTTTCCTCATTCCAAGTAGAAGCTGCAGCAGAAGGAACAGCATTCAGACTGCAAAGCCCTCGGCGGAACTTTTACCCGATCATAAAAATCCTCCGTTCATGTTGCATCCTACCTATCATCCGTGACCCGCCTTTAACTCAACCGCATGACAACTGAGTAGTGAAATGACTCGCACGCAATAAGTCTGAAGGACCAGGCCGCCTGACTCAAGGCTGGCATTTCTGAAAGGACCTCCGAGGACCCCTTCTTGTGGTTCAGCCCCGAGTCCATACCCTAGCCATAAATTGTTCAATGTCCCGACTTCCTGCTGTTTGGCATCAGAGCTGTTGGCCTATTTCCTATTTTTGCTATAAAAAATAGAACAACAACAACAACAATAACAAAATGCATGCATTGAGCCTTCTCAATCTGCCCTGTGCTCTTGCTCCCCTGGATATGTTTCGAAGATGAAGATGCTGTATGTACAGGAGGAAACAGGAGAAAGCAGAACCTTGTTTCAGCTCAAACGGACCCATTTTTAAAAAACCAACATCCTTGAAAAAACTAGACTTTCTCAGCTCTAACAAGGGACTAAAAATCAAACCTCCTAATTTCAGATTCCTCCCTGTGCCTGGAAAGAGGAATGAAGATGGTTTTGTGTTAACACAGCCGTGTCCTGCTCCCCACACGCCGTGGTAACAGAGAGCCAGTCTTGGAGGCCAGGCCTCCGTCTCCGGGCTGGATCTGCCTGTCAGGGAGCATCTGGAAGGACCCCATCTTCCTCAGCTCTGTCCCCAGCGACAATCAATACCCATTAAATATCGATCCTTTGGAACCGAACCCTTATACCACTCGACGTCTCTTTTCCCCACTAAATAAAACTCTCAACAAAAACCAATACCCAGAGGTTACAAATGAGTCACCTCGGTTACAAATGAGTAAACTTTGTCTGAGCGCATAAGGCTTTTTCTTTGTCTTCTGAAGTTATTTATTTTTTTTTTAATCTTATTCTCTCCCACCTCTCTTTAAAGGCATCATTATAAGTGAAGAGGCGTGGCAACGAGGGGGGGCTTGCTCAGGAGTCACCCCAACGTAGGTCCACGTTCCAGCTCTGCACGTACTAACTCTTTAGCTTTGCTGTCTGCACCTTGGTTTCCCTGTCTGTGAAATGAGAACACAAACCTTTATCACGTAGGATTGGCAGACACTAGGTACAGTATCTGATAAATGCGCGATAAATGTTAGATCTCACTATAATAATGCCGACTCAGAGCAATGCTGGATTTTACTTGTTTTCATACTTATGTACACTGCAGAGCGCCTTTCTGTGGTAGGCATGTATAGAGTTGTGGTGGTCCTTTATCTGTCATCTAGTCATTCTCTAAAACCAACCCTGTCCTTTCATGCCAATTTCTGCACTCAACGATATAAACAAGGAATGCAAAATACAAAGAAATGGAAAACACACCACTCTCCCACACACCGAAAGTGATATTTCAGTCCCATAGAAGCATCTCTGATGCAGCTCACAGAGGCACGTTAGTCAGGCTCTGTTTCCATCACCTCCGGGATGAAATGTGACAACAGGCTGACAGTTGCATAGTCAAATTCCCTAGCTCAGAGCGGGAGATGAACAATGCTGGGGTCCTTGCGTGCTTCAGGGAGTGAGGTCAAGAGAGAGTCATGAATCACACTGGCACCCAGTGCATGACTCCTCAAACTCAACAGTGCAGAAAGAGGGGAGCTGTTAGGTTGCCCCGGGCTGGATGGCTGACAGAGCCACTGCCAGCCTTTGGGGCTCTGAGGCTGCTGGTGAGGTGGATTTCACCAATCACTGATAAGATTGGAGGTACCACTCTAGGCAGGAACAAATCCTGGTTTCCCTCTTGCTTCTCCCCACTTGCCATAAAATTGTGTCCTGCATTCTGACAGCCTTCCCTCCCACCATTGCTGCAAGAGTACCTCTCCATCACCTGCTGTCAGGGCACTAACATTTCCATTCTCTAGGTGGGAAGACTGAGGCGAACTCACTCCCCAGGCACCTGTGGCCAAACTGATGCACAGCTCATAGTTTTTCTCTGCTGAGTCTGGTTTAAAAAATGCATAACAGATGCAGTGTTGACACGTGCAATTTCGCATACCTGGGTTTTATTCTGCTCTCAAAAATGGCCCTTCCCTAACTTGATTGCTTTGCTGAAATCCATTTTTTTCCCTTTACAAAAAGAAGTTTCATTTTTCAGGGACTGAATTGCTCCTAGCTACTTTTTCTTTTCCCAGCTGGTGAGGTGTTGTAGACCATTTCTCTTCTTTCTGTATTAGATAAGTAAGAATAATGAATTGATCTGCTGCCTCACTAACTCGATGAGGATAAATAGGGTGGTAGGCTTTAATAAAATGCAGCACTGGCAAAAATGAAGGCTGGGAGGTCATTATAAATCCTGCAAAAAATATATCAAGATTGATCTGTTGTCTGAGGCCAACTAGATGATTAATATCAGAAGGGGAGAACTAATAATGACAAAATCCCTGAGTTGCAAGGGACTTTTAAATCCTACCCTCCTTTATTGCTTGAATCTCTACCCAGTGGTTGCTTTCCTTGACTATTTCCTGTGATGGAGAACTCACTACCCCTTGAGACAGCTCACTCCATCTTTGGAAGGCTCTACTCTGATTTTTAAAATTTCTTCTTTTACTTAGGTGAAATCTGAATCCTTGAAAGGTCCATCATTGGGACAGTTCTAATCCCAGTGGCCATATTGAATGAGGCTAATTCTTCTCATCTATGAAACCCTCTCTTGCTATTTGAAGACAACCATGATGGCCACCCAAGGCTGCTCCTCTGCGGGCCAAGCATTCCAGTTCCCTCAGCTGTTCATTCACCTTTTGATTATTTCCTGCTGCTGAGGCAGCAGTTTCTCTGTGACCTTCCTTAAGGGTTAGGGACATTTGTCATGTTCATGGCTATCTGTTGTAAGAATTGAAATTCCCAGCCTCCCTTGCAGCTAAGACAGTCATGGGATCCAGGTCCTGCCAGTGGGATGCACTGAATCCAAACTGTTTCTGAAGGGAACAGCATGAGGAAATGGGAGTTTCCAGACAGTGTAAGTAGAGGCAGAGGCATTGAGCTTTTGGGGGTAGGCTGAATTTCTGATGCCAGACGGATATGGGCGCTGGCAGCAGTAACTCATGGAAACCAAGGTCTTGGTAAGGGCAGAACTTCCATGATTAGTTTCTGCCTTCACAGTGTTTGGTGGCAACAGGGGCAGCAGTAACCTCATCAGGACTTTTCTGCGTCAGGATTTTTCTGCGTCATGGTTTGTAAGTTATTCCTAACATCTCCACTTTTAGAATGGTTTCTCAAGCCCTCTCAACGATAGAGTGAATCATATAATCTCTTTGAATAAATCCCCTTTCTTCTTAAATTAGCCAGAGTTGCTTGCTGCTAGGCACTCTGACTCATACAGGCCCTGAACTGAACGTACAACTCCTGCAGGTGTCTGTCCAGGGCAGAGAGGAGAACTGCCACCTCCTCGTGCTAGTGATGATGCTTCTGCTGATGTAGCCGACAGCTCAGTGAACTCTCTTCTAAGCGCCCACATCACACATTTAAGCTGACATTAAACTCATTGGCTCAGCCGAAACCCTCACCTATCAGGGTAAGGGATGCATCCCCCGGTCTAAGGAATTCTTAGAAAAACAGACTTTATGTACTTTCTTATTACTTGTTCAACAGAAAACAATGTCTGAGCTTCCCCTACATCCTCGACCACAATATTTAATGTATGAGAGTGATTCCTTTGAAGTGCGGAACATGCAGTCATTCCCTTGACAAGGAAAGAAAATAATGAGGAATTATAGATACAATCCTGACACTCTCCCCTGCCCCCCGCCCCATTCCCTGCAGCACACGACCGACAGGGCTCAAGGTCACCCGGCAGCCATTTTGAACCAGATGCTTTATTCATCCTTCTACGCTCTCAAAATATTTCGAAGTGAACACGGAAGCAACAGCTGTCTTTGTTCCCGTCTTCATTCTCCCGCGTGTCCCTATGGCTCTCAGGGGAGCCTCTGCGTGTGCAGAAAGAAACCTCATAAAACAGTTTCGAAAGAAACAAGAACTTTCTGCTTTCCTGCTACTACCAGCCCTGAGGAAAAGGGAAAAATAAAAGAGGGAGAGCTCGGGTGCTTAATGTCCTAGCAGAGAGGTAGGTGAGTGAGTCCCTTATGCATATTAGCTCATCAGTAAACATCTGTGAAATAAATACATTTGATTTTGACCAACAGCAGCCCAGGAAAAAGTGAAGGGAGAATTCAGTTGCGTGTGGGTAGTTCCTTAGGTTTAATTCAGACTGCTTGAAACCTCTACTTAGAAAAATACAATTTTAAATGATTTTCGCAGATTGCTAAACTTTCTTCATTGTCTGGGTCAGAAGAAAAGGCTCCTAATAACTCACGAGCTTGAGATCCCAGAGAGGCCAGGCGCCAGGACACACGTCACAGGTTGGTCTCACAGCAGAAAGGGTTTGAGATGAATCTGACCTCCATACTCTGCACCTTCTCCACTCAAAGAGTATCACCTGGCTGCTTGTTTGAAATGCTGACTCTCAAGCCCGACCCAGCCCCACTGAATCAGAACCCGCCTTTCAGCGTGATCCCCAGTGATGTGCGTAAGAGTGAGATGGAGAAGTGCTTCCTTTATACCATCAGTGAGATGTCTGGAAAAGTCAATCACAGAAGGACCTTATTGTAGGGCTGAAAGACCATTTAGTCCAAGTGGGAGCAGTAGACCTCAGTGATCCAACACCAACACCGAACCATGGGACCATCATCACGGGGCGGTCTCGCCTGCATGCTGTAGGAAAGGACGTCAAATCTAGCTCTCTGGACACATGATTGTTTCTGCGAGCTATGACCAGAGAGTCGGCTGCCAGAGCCAAGCTGTTTTACCGCTATACCTCCCGACGCACTCGTGTATTTGGTTGAAAGGAGATGAGACACCGGGAATACTACTGAGTGATAAAAAGGAACAGACTCCATGATACACGAAACATTTTTGGGTGGATCTCAAGGGCATTGGGCTGAGTGAAAAAAGCCACCATTGTATGGTTTCATTTATACACCATTCTCAAAATGACAAAGCAATAGAGATGGAAAGCAGATGAGTGGTCGCCAGGGATTAGGGATGGTGCGTGTGGAGGAAGGGGTACGAGTGACTATAAAGGGGCAGCACGAGGGAGGTCTTTGATTGTGGCGATGGTCAAACGCATCTCCACGTGTCACGAACTGGCAGAGGACTCGACACATGCATTGTACCAATGCCATTTTCCTGCTCTTGATATTGTACTAGGGTGTACACTGGGGGAAACTGGACGAAGGGTACATGGGACCTCTCTGTACTATCTTTGCAACTTCTTGTGAATCTATAGTTATTTAAAAACAAAAAGTAAAACAAAACAAAACAAAACAAAACACCAACAAGGAGATGATAGTCATGAGGCCTCCATCTGGTGAGCTGCGTCCTCATAATAAAATATCTTTGGAGGCTGTTGTAAAGCTTCTCAACAGGTTTCCTGCCTGTTTCACTCAAGATATCATATGTGGAGGTCTATTTTCCTAAGTCCTTCTAAGTGCAATCCAGAATGTTCTATCACACTAAACGGCATTATCACTATGTTCTAATATATGAATGTAGTAAGAGGAGTGTGACTAGGGGCATAGAACATCATCAGCTCAGGAAACTCTAATTTAGGTTATCACAATGTTCTAATATATGAATGTTGTAAGAGGAGTGTGACTTGTCCCAGTCTAGGGACATAGAACATCATCAGCTCAGGAAACTCTAATTTAGAGTTGAGGAAACAGGTCCAGAATGAAGAGGCTTGGCCAAGGTCACCCAAGTAGCTGCTGCAGCGACAGGACCAGAGGTGAGATTTGGTGCCCAGCCCAGAGCTCCTCTGTTATACCTCCCGCCCCTTCTCTGTGCAGCTCTGCTCAGAGGTTCGAGGTGGCATTATAATTCGGAACTCATCCAAAAGTTAACTGAAAAGCAACATCCAAAGAGCGTATCAATGATACCAGGGCATCTCTTTTAATTGCCTATTCATGCAGACAGGCTGTCTTTTCATATTCAGAGCTAAACTTGGAGACAGGTCCTTGCAAGGCGCCCTCGTTCTCTGACTGCCTCATCAGTAACGGGAACTCGTGTGCGGCGTGATTGCTGAGTACCAGTTCTATTTTTTCCCTACCAAGCAGGAAGTTTAAAATCTGCTGGGTTATTTTTAAGGAAGGTGGAAAAATAGGCATCATATCAGCTTCCGCAGTGGCCCTGTCCGCAAGCACGTGCTGCTTGATTCAAGGCATTGGCCAGCTGGGAAACGGAGGTGACGTGGCGCTTCACCGGGGGGATTTCTCAGCGGAGGGGTGAAGAGTGTCACACACTCAAGGGGCGGCAAAGGATGTGGGCTCAGCTGCCAACTGGAGGAGGAGATCCCAGATTTTTCCGGAGTTGACATCTAGCAGTTTGTTTCACGCGTGGATGGATGACTACTCCCCTCCTCTCCAGGGGGCCGTGGTCCCCAGCACTGGTCTGAGCGTTGGCCCCAGTGGATCTGGGGGATCTGCTCAGTCATTTGCGGGGACCTTGGGTCTTAGACTTACCTCCGATGGGACATAAATATGAGTCTCACATTTCTGAGTTGTTGAGGAGTTTGGGAGAACTATTCCTGAAACTCTAATATTTAGGCAATATAGTATTTATATGAAAGGCAATCTAGGTAAACTTGGCTTCCATTGACATAAACATTTCTTGATCACTGACTTTGTGCGAGTGAGGCACTTGTGCTAGGAACTAGGACTTCAACAGATATTTTCTGGGGGAATTTCCCCATGTCTCCCGGAAAATCCACAAAACCTTAGAGAATCGCAAGCCACCATAAGAACTACTGTAGAAAGTCCTAGAAATGAAGAGTAAAATCATTAAGCTTCCTGTCACGTGGCATCGATCTCTCCTTCCCTCCGCTCAGTCTTAGAAGTTTGGTACTAACAATGTAGGACCCGTCCAAAACATCCCCTTTAATCCTCCAACCACTCTATTAACTAGTTCTATTTAAACCCAATTCTTCAGAAGAAGAGAATGAGAACCAGACAGAGGAAGTAACTCGTCCAGTATCTCCAAGCCAGTCGGGGGCTGACTCCGCCTGGAACGGGAAGGTTTGCAGGCCTGCGTGGAGCCTGAGTCCAGCAATGGGTACCGCACAGAAGGTGTTCGGTGACCATCTCCCTGACTTGAGCTTTCCAGCCCAGAAGCCCAGGAAACAGTCTGCTAATCTTGGAGGGTGTCTGAGTAGGGGCTGGTCAGAAAAGAGTTAGAAGTGGTAGGATGCGACTTCTGTGACCATTCATCTATGACTCAAATTAGTGGGGGATGGAGGAAGGTGAGCACTGAATTTCAAAGAAGGCGGGGGCCACACAATTGGTGAAATAGGAGATCTTCGCAAAGAATGTTCTAGGATTCTTACCCCTTCACTCACATGGCCTGAGGTTAGCAAAGCACCGAGATAAAAGACTCTTGGTAAGAAAACACTGGATAAAACAATACCCAGCTGGAGGAACACTTTTTGCCTGGGGCTTCACAGGAAAAAATAATGTAAACTACAAAAACAGAACCCCAGGACCTACAGAATCTGAGAGGCTCACATCCAACCCTACCCTGAAGGGTGACCGCACTGCCTTCCGGCTCCTGCCTGGGCCCCTCCCAAGGCAGGAGCTCACACTTTGATCTCATTTTGGGTGGAGGGTAGTTGGTCTGCCATATTACCTCATGACACTCAAAGGTATACGGAAGACCAATTACATGTGGGGCGGGGGCAGCAGAAGCCAAGTAGAGACCTTTGTGCTTATTCGGGTGGCTGTATACACACACTCCTTCCAGTTTCTCATTGCACATGGAAGGGGTGGAAGGGAGTTTTGTGGCAGGCAGGCTCCTCCCCTCCCCCCAGATGCTAAAGGGCCCTTCTACAGGCCCGCTAAGAGCTGGAGGACAAAGTCGCTTGTCATACAAGTAAGTAAAAGACAAATGCAGTAGCCTATACTTTGTCTTTCCCAAAGGAATGAATCAAATGATTACTTCCCTTGAGGCTACACAGAGGGTGATAGACAGTCAAAAATAAATCCACTTTCTGTTCTCCTGGCCTGAATGGGAGTTCTGGCCCCTGGCACTCAGCAGCGTTGGTCACTTAAAGAATAGGCCAGGACTGCTATGCAGGGGTGATGTCGGCTATTTACAGGTCTCACTGGCCCAGGTTTTGTGGGCCTGCCTCGGCCTCCCCCTGGCTTTCTGTAGGCCTTTGTAGATAAGCTACACAGACCTGCATTTTCCCCAAGCTGAGTCAGAAGCCAGAGGCAGCAGCTAGGGACTTGGGTTGACCTCAGTGATGATGACACCCAAGAAGAGCTGCTTGTCCCTCCATAATCCTCACCCCAGAATGCAGCCACCATCTAGGAGCACCGACTCATACTGGCCCTTGGTGGGGAGCACACCACCCAGGTGGTGAACTTGTTTTTCTCCACCCGCCAACCCCAAAAAGCTTCACTGGGGCAAGAATGACAACCCAAATGCCGCCCCCAGTAGGCAAGTTTGCTACAGCAGGCAGAGGCACTAAGACGTGGCCCGGGTGGCAGCACCCGTTAAGTTCTCTGCCTGATGGTAAGGAAATCTGATAGGGTGGCAGCCGGAGGTGTAGGCTGACCCAGGGGCCAAGAGCTTGATCAGCCGTGCTCTGGCTGACAGAGCAGACAGGCGGTGGGTGGCTTACTGCCAGCGACATGAGCATTTTTTATCTGACGCCATTTCTCTCCACTTTTTCTGAGGGGCCACATTTCCAGTCTCTTAACTGAGTGAAGTTCTCCAGCTCTAACTGTTGAGTAACGAGCTCCCTCGTATCAAAAAATGGGCAGAGAACATGAAAAGACGTTTCTCCAAAGAAAACATATAGATGGCCAACAGATATATGAAAAGAAGCTCAACATTACTAATCATCAGGGAAATACAAACCAAAATCCCAATGAGGTATCGCCTCACACCAGTCAGAACGGCTATCATCAAAAAGTCAACAAACCATGTGTGTTAACGAGGATGTGGAGAAAAGGGACCCCTTGTGCACTATTGGTGGGACTGCAAATCGGTGCAGCCACTATGGAAAACAGTATGGAGTTTCCTCATAAAACTGAAAATAGTATCTACCATGTGACCCAGCATTTCTACTTCCAGGTATTTATCTGAAGAAAACAAAAACACTAATTTGAAAAGATATGTTAACCTCTATGTGAACTGCAGCATTATTTATAATAGCCAAGATATGGGGGCAACCTAGGTGTCCATCGACAGACAAATGAATAAGAAGACATGGTATGTATATCTACAATGGAATACTACGCAGCCATAAAAAAGAGAAAATATTGCCATTTGGGATAACATGAATGGACCTAGAGTGTTATGCTAAGTGAAATAAGTCAGAGGAAGACAAATACTATCTCGTTTCACTTATATGTGAAATTAAAAAACAAATAAACAAAACAAAAGCAGGCTCTCAGAGACCAAAGGGACAGTTACCAGAAATGGGGGGATGGGTGAAAAAGGTCAAGGGGAATATAGTCAAAAATAGTGTGCTAAGTTTGCATGGTGACAGATGATTCCTGGAATTAGTAGGGTGATCACATTGTAAGGTATAAAAATGTCAAATCACTATATTGTACACCTGAAACTAATATACTTAATATAATATTGTATATCAACTATACTTAAACAAAAAAATATTTTTTTTTTTAAAAAGCTCACTCATATATACAAAAGATGCACAGCTTGGGAAAATCATTTCTTTTAATGACAGAGAAAGCACACCAAACTATAACAGAAGCCCATCGGGGGATTGCCACTGTACAAGTTAATGCCCAGCGGCCCTGAACTAGCATTAGACATTCACGGGGAAGTCAGTTGCAATATGAACATTCACGCAGCATCTCTGAGGACACACAGGAGGCAGGAGACGGTGACAAGTCTCGCGCGTGCTGAATATCTGTCACTTGGACTCCACTGCAGATTTCCCCCTTCCTCATTTGATGGTAGGGCCTGGGTAGGTTTGCAGATGACCAAGTGGAAGAGAGGCCTCGTGTATCAGCATCACAGAATGGCCAGCACTGTAGACAGACGTGGCCTGGGTGGTCCATGAGTCGCACGCGTAAGACAGGGACACAGCATCTGTCCTCTGATCAGTGGCTCAGGGAGCAAATACGATGAATGAACAGCAGCTCCTTTGAAATCTAGGGTCCGCACACAACTTCTCAAAGGCATGCTGGGAAATAGGTTTATCGACGAAACTTTGCTGTCCCCAAAGGTAAAAGTCATTCTCCTAGTTTTTACTGCATATATTTAGGTTTCAAATTAAAGGACGAGAAAAAAGGCAGCAACTCAAAAATTATTTGGAATGTTGTGGCACTTTACCAATCTTTTGCTTAGCATATGTGGCCGAGCAAATGAAACCCTGTCGATATAAACTTTCATTATAGATAACCCTATACTGTACACTCTCAGAATACAGAAAGAATCCATCCTATCATACAGGTTTCATCTTTAAAAATAATCTAACATAGTCATTTTCTCTGGCTAGTAACAAACTATTAACATCTTCTGAGAATACAGAGAAACCTCTGGGATTAATAGTAAATTCTCTGACGTGCTCCCCCCCAACCCCCATTCAGCATCATCTATGAACACATTTCTGCAAAGAGCATCTCAGAATCATTCGTAATTAGGAAAAGAAATAGATATGTTTGCTTCACCAAATGGACTTTTAGCGAGAAGTGATGGAACATTTTTACCTTGGCAAAAATGAAGCACAAACATAACATTTCACAGGTTCAGGCCCATGCAAATGCATGTTTCGTTATGTGGGGCTATTTTATTTTGACCCCGAAACCACGATTAGCATGCAGGTTGTTTTCAACTACTGAGTTAGAGATAATTATTGGCAGTGCACCTCTTTTGTGTAACCATGATCACTAAGGCAAGATTATTATTTCACCTTGTATAGAATATCAGCAATATCTCGTCAGATGCAGGTTTATACACTGTGGACCTGTGACTTACTGATTTTTTTTTTTTTTTAAAGAAAAAGAAAAAAATAACCTCAAAACACAGATCCCTAAACACGATTCAGTTGAAAATGAACTGTTATGCCTTTAGAAATATATTTTAAACTACAAGGCTGCCCTGTTTTTTTTTTTTTATGAACATTTTAAAAAGTTCCCACCCCTAAAAATTTGTCAAATTATTTCTTCATTATTGGTAACAGCCTCACCAAGCTGCTACCATGGTTGACTCTTGCTGAGCTGCAGCTACTCAGATTCTTACTGTGTAATAAAGGCTCAGGGGAGTTAAGTTCTCCAACTGTCAACCTGAAACCCAAACGACCTTCAGTTCCCACTCCATCCATTCGACACTGGTATCCGCAGTGGGTGCTCGGCTCCCCAGGGGTGCTTTCGAATGGGGTTAGCTTGGCTGCCCCACAATGACCCTCAAGCTCTGGACTCTGCTGTGCTCTGACAACCCAAGACCAGTGGAATGTCCTTCGTTTTTCAACAGAAGCACATGGGAGCTGAATTTGCTTATCCAAGGGAAGCTGAGGCAGTAGAGGCAGCTCCTTGGCCCAGCCAAAAACAGACGCCAGGTGATATTTGTATGTGTGTGAAGCCAATGCAGCAGAACTGGCAAGTCCCCGGGGAGCAGTCCTTGCACTGGACGCCTCATACAATGGAACCTTTGGAAGATGACAAGTGGATCGACCGAATCCTGATGGCCAACGTCCTCTGTAAGTCCTGGAGCACATCCTGGCCCGTTCCCTCGCCATTTTTGTCATACAGGAGCTGCTTGAATGCTTCGTTCTCAATGAGGACCATCATGTTTTTGAGAAAGTAGCCTTCACAATATGCTGAGAGCTCTGTGACTCCGAGGAACTGTAGAGAGTGGAGAGGAAGCGGGAGATGGTTATGTTTCTGAAATGACCTGGTAGTTGTCTCATCTAATAATGGCGAACACCTACTGAGGTAGACTGACTGCAAAAGGGGCCGTGATTCTCCTCCCTTTGCTGTGTTCACACTCTTGGGATGTGACCTTGCAGCTCCTTCCATCCAAGGGCTGCAGCCTGTTTCTCACTGCTTGGCCTTGTGACCTGCTTCTGGGCTCTCTCTCTCCAAAAGAACCCTTCCTCTGCCACCAAAAAAGCCCGAGCCGGCTGCATGGAAGGTGAGGAACCACGTGATACTGAGTGCAGTCAACCCAGCTGAAACCAGCAACAGAGTCCAGCCAGGACCAGCAAAGCCAGCCACGGCTGACCAGCCGGCTGCCCTCAGAGCGAGGCCTGCCGAGACCAGAAGAACCTTCTAGTCTTCTAGTCAACTCGTATGCTAAATCAAGGCTCAGTGTTTTAACCACTGGGTTTTGTGTTCTTTTGTAACGCTGTGGATCACTGTCACTTGAATGGAGTTGCGGACATACTTCTGAGCATTTTACCAGTATTAACTCATTTTCTCCTCACAGCAATCCTGCCTAGTCCCTGTATTTAGGGCGGTGATTCTCAAGTGGGGGCGATTCTGCCTCCCAGGGAACATCTGGAAAATCTGGAGCTATTTTTGGTTGTTACGACCAGGGTGGTGGTGGTGTGTGCACTACTGGCGTCTAACGGGTAGAAGCCAGGGGTGCTGCTAAACATCCCACGACACACAGGACAACCCCCACAGTGAAGGCTTATGCAGCCCAAGATGTCAATAGTGCTGAGGCTGAGAAACTGATCTAGAGACAAGGTTCCTGAGAGACGAAACAACATAGAAGGGACTATGTCGACCTGGCTCACTGTTATAAGCTCAAGCAGAAGGCTTGGCAGATGGCAGACATTTAATGAGTGTTGGTTGAAGGTGTGAATGAACAGTTAACTTTCAGAGTAATGAAACTAATGGCAAACATTTACCAAGAGCTTATGATTTGCCAGGCACCTTACTAGGCATTTCACATGCATCATCCCATTCAATCTTCAAATTTCCTTGAGGCAGGTACTATTATTGCCTCCAATTTACAGATGAGGAAATGAAGACAAGAGAATAACTTACAAAACCTCACACGACATATCAAGGGCAGAACTAGGAACTGAACCCTGGTAATTCAAGTCCTTAAGCCTGTGCTTAACCTTCAGGATGCCCTGCCTCTAGCCTGATGGCACTAATCAGAAGGTAGGTATTTAACGTCACAAGCTTGGTGGAAGAATTCATGTCTGAGATGCAGAAGCAAATGTGGACGTGTGGGTCTTTGGTCTGTCTTAGACCTTTCCTTCAGTTTTCAAAGCTTGTAGGTCTCTCTCTGACAATGAACCAGGTGCTCAGAAGTTGTTAAGCCCTCCTTGAGATGACATCCTGCTGCTTTATTTAGCTGCCGAATCGTCCTTCTGAACACTCTAATAGTCTGTCCTTCAGATCAGAGATGCACTCTAAGTCGTTAGATGCAGAATGGTGGGATGATGAAGTGGTGCCAACAGGGCTATGGTGGAATGAGCTGGGAGGCCTGAATTCCAGTTGGGGCTCCCCCACCTTTCTGAATATGTGACCAGGGCTGGGTCACTTGGCCTCTGGCTTTAGGTTCCTCATTTTCAAAATGAGAATTATGACTCCTGCAATACAGACCTATTGGTGGGATTCAACGGCACATGATCTATAGCAGGACTCTGTCATCCATCACACGCAAAGGAGGCAGGTTAGAAAGGTAGCTAAGGTGGGGTGAGGGGGACTGTGAAATCTGCTGGAGTTTTTATTCCAGACTTGCCACTTACTAGCCATCTACTGTTGGGCAAGTTATTTAATCATTCTGTGCCTCAGTACTCCTATCTGTCAAATGGGGATCATAATAATACTTAATAAGCTGTTGTTGAGATTGAATGCGATACTATATGGATTGTTCAGAATGCTGATTGTAATCAGTACTCAATGTTAGTTGTCATTATACATGTAAACTATAACTCTCCTTCTCAGTAACTTATATCCAGTGATCCGTGTGTACAAAGTAGGTGGCCAGGTTATGATAAGAGGAGTTGACTGTATCCTACAGAATCCAGCTCAGCTAACTGGCCTGTAACCTTGAACTCATTTACATCATGTGCTAATGCACTGAGTCAACCGCCCAATGGTCTGCATAAAAATCACGTGCAACCAATACAACAACAACAAAATAACCTGAGTAAAAAAATGGGCAGAGGATCTGAATAGACATTTTCCCTACGGAGACATAAAGATGGCCAATGAGCACATGAAAAGATGTTCAACATTATTAGAGAAATGCAAATCAAAACCACAATGAGGTATCAGCTCATGCCCGTTAGAATGGCTATTATCAAAAAGACAAGAAATAAGTGTCAGAGAGCATATGAAGAAAAGGGAACCCTTGTGCACTACTGGTAGGAATGTAAATTGGTGCATTCACTATGGAAAACAGTATGGAAGTTCCTCAAAAAATAACAGAACTACCATATGCCCCAGTGATTCCACTTCTGGGAATTTATCTGAAGAATATGAAAACACTAATTTGAAAAGATACATGCACTTCTATATCCACTGCAGCATTGTTTACAATAGCCAAGATATGGAAACAACATAAGTGCCTATCAATAGACAAATGGATAAAGAAGATGTGGTACATATACACAATGGAATACTACTCAGCCATAAAAAGGATGAAATATTGCCATTTAGGACAACATAGATAAACCTCAAGATTTTATTATGTTAAGTGAAATAAATCAGACAGAAAAGGACAAAAACTATATGGTTTTGCTCATACATGGAATATAAACAAACAAAAAAAAGTGAATAATCAAAAATGAACATATAGATATAACGGATTGGTGGTTACCAGGGGGAAGTGGTTTGGGGGAGGGCGAAATGGGTAAAAGGGGACAACTGCATGGTGATGAGTGGAAACCAGATTACTGGTGGTGACCAGTATGGTGTATACAGATATCGAATTATCGTGTTGTACACATGAAACTTACATAAGGTTATAAACCAGCGTAACCACACATACACAAAATAATTCTTCTAAAGTGCTTGGACAAACACGTGAACAAAAAACCATGTACAATCTCGTGCAAGTCAAATCACTTCTCTGGGCCTCAGTTTCCCAAACTGCAAAATGAGGAGGGCCGACTAGAGGCAACCATGCTCTGCCATGCATTTAGGTTGGGGACACAGCAGGTAATTCTGTGGTCTCCTAATGAATGGTGACTATATGCCAGATAATTCCCTGTCTCCACACAGCTAATTACTGACAGAATTGGGACTGGAACTCTGATCTCCTACACCAATGACTGACAAATTACAGGCCTATGGGCCGAATCTGGCCTTCACCTGTTTTGTAAATAAAGTTTTATTGGAACACAGCCACACCCATTCATTTATATATCATCTGGGGCTGCTTTTGCACAATAGTGGCAGACTTGAGTAGGTACAAAAGATATCGTATGGCTTTTACGAAAATGTTTATCTGGCTCAGGTTTGCTGACCCCTGTCCTAGACTATAAGTTTTTCAAGGGCAGAAAGCATGTCTCACTAATTCTCATTCTGATGAATACAGTTCTTGGTAAGTAGCGGGTGCCCGATAAACATTAGTGAATGAATCCCCGGTGTTCTTTCTATCATGGTGCACTGCTGAGTTCATTGTATTTGCTTATATTCGATTTTATGAACTAGCTTGTGCTTTTTCTCGAGTTGAAAGATACCCTGGCAGGGCTATCAGAAGCTCCAGGGTCTCTTTTTCAGAATCGAATAGTTCGGGACAGCTTTGCTAGGTAACAAAGGGCAGCTAAGCCGAGCATTTATGGGATGGGCTTCTCCGCTGTGTAAAATCCCACGGCTGTCCCAGTTAGGTGCAGGACAGGGATAACGCCGCTGAGGAGAGGGTGGGAGGAGCTTGCTGACATTTGGAATGTGGTTGTTGGCATCTAAATGGCTGCATTTCCTTGGGTTCCAAACTAAGTGTTGGTTTCTTTCTTTTCCATCTCTTTTTCCTAAATCAGCCTCAGTGTGCAGCACAGTCGGTCAGTAATAGATTCCACATGGCACGTGATCATAGTGGGGGCTGCAGTATCCACAGCGTAGGAGAAGCGGGGCACAGAAAGGCCAGGGCTGCTGGCATTGCCCCACCCTCCACGCTCATGTCATGGAGGGCAGATGTTTACGCTGGAAACACTCCAGAGTGTGGCCTGGGAGGCTGAGGCTGGTGTCTGTCTGTAAGAGGTGAAGCTCTGGCTGCAAGGTACAGAAGTGAAAGAGACATTTCTCTGCCATGGTGTTCGAAGCTTGTAGCACAAACGTGCTCCCAGCTGGGGCTCGTCGTGCATTGGCTGCGTTTTTAAAATAACAAGATAGCTAAAGAAGCTGCCTTTCAAGGAGCCTGAAGTGATTCAAGTGGGATTTTGGAACACAGGCCTTACTGCCAAGGTGACAGGTCACTGCAAAGCCACTTGTAGGTGTGGGGTTCATAGGTAAATTTGAGTGTCTATGTCCAGGGCGGGTGGGTGGAGAAGCACAGACTAATCAGTTTCTCTTCCTGTGTAGAGAGAGTCTTTCTAAATGCTTTTCTGAAAAGTGATCAGTTTAAGATAAAAAATGCTGTGTCCTGAGAAACCAGATATTGGTAAAACCCTCACTTAACCAAAATAGCGTGTATGTGTGTGTATAGGTGTGTGTGTGTGTGTGTGTGTGTGTGTGTGTGTGTGTGTGTGTAGGAAGTAGCCTGACTGTACTTTTGGATTTATTGATGACCAATCAAAAATATTTTTTGAGTATCAAGGATTATTACAAATATTGCACACATTTTTTAGGCCAGACAGTAAACACGAGGTTAAGAACCTATGGTCTGGAGTGAGACAAATCTAGGTTTATACTTCTGGGTATACACCCCAAAGAAGTGAAAGCGGGGACTCAAACAGATATGTGTCCACCCATGTTCACAGCAGCATTATGCACGACAGCCAAAAGGTGGTGGAAGCGACCTAAGTGTCCGCTGATGGATGAGTGGAAAAACACAATGTGATCTATGCACGCAATGGAATATTATTCAGCCTCAAAAAATGTGATTCTGACACATGGTACAACATGACTGTACCTTGAGGACACGGTGCTAAATGAAATAAGCCAGTTATGAAAGGACAGATACTGTGTGATTCCACTCATATGAGGTACCCAGAACGGTCAAATTGATAGGGACAGAAAAACGGTGGTTTCCAGGGGCTGGGCGGGGAGCGAAATGGGGAATTACTGTTCAATGGGGACGAGAGATTCAGTTTGGGAAGATGAAAACGTCTGGAGGTGGGTGCTGGTGATGGCTGCACGACAATGCAAATGTATTTAATGCCACCGAATGGTACACTAAGAATTAGAAGAAACTGTAAATTTCACGTCATGTATACTTTCCTTCAACAAAAAAGTCTCGGTAATAGCTGTGTGACCTCCAGCAAGTTACTTCACCTCTCTGGGCCTCACCTTCCTTATTATGACTTGGGACTAATGACAGCATTTACCTTAAAGAGTTGTGGTGAGGATTAAAAAAAATGGTGCGGTAAGGCTCTTAGCACAGGTGCCTGCACATTCCAAGTGCTCTTTGAATGTTGGCTTAAGACAGAAAATAACGTCTCAAATGTAACCTGATTTTTCACAACAGGCAATGAGAGCATTATTCACATCAGTTCTCTCTAGAGCCACGGATGTCAGAGGCGAGGGTACTGAGCTCCAGGTATACAGAAGAAAGGTTGTTTGTTTGTTTGTTTTACATTAATTCCTGATCTTATTTCATTGTTTCTTCCTAGCGAATGTTAATCCCCTGTCCTGAGCACGTAAAACAAAATGAGTGGCATATGGGCAAATTATTTTAATCCTCTTGGTTCCAGTACCCCCACTTGTGAAATGAATTGGATGAAATCAATGGTTCCAGAAAATGGGAAGTGAAGACCAGTCTTAGGGCTGAAATCACAACGGTCACCTTGAGATTTTGTTAAAAATACAGATTCCTTTGTCCCACTGCAGGGATACTGCTGGGGTCATTGAGGTGGGGGTAGGGGAAAGAGATCTTCAAATTCTCCCCAGGTGATTCTGATTAGTAGTCAGATGTTGGATCTACCTATCCATGGATCCCTCCAGGGGTGACAACCAGTTCTCAACCTTGGCCACATTCGAGAATCACCTGGGTAGCTTTTAAAAAAATACCTTTTCCCAGGCTCCACCCCTAAAGCTTGATTTGGCTGCTGTGTGACAGGTCCCAGGCATAGAGATTTTAGGTGAGAGCCCAGGTGATTCTCCTGGGCAACAGTGCTGGGAACCACAGATCGAGAATAGCAGTTCTCAAGTTCTCACTGTCGAGCATGCACCAGCATCACCTGGAGGGCTTATGAAGCCACAGGTGACTGGGCCTCACCCCGAGGTTGGGATTCCATAGGTCTGGGGTGGGGCCCTAGTATTCACATTTCTAATTTCCTGATGGTGCTGATGTTGCCGGATTGGAGCCACACTTTCCAGAACCTTGCTACTCAAGGTGTGACTTACACCAGCAGAAAAGACTTACTCTGGGAGCTTGTTAGAAACATGGAACCAGGGGCCCACCCCTGGCAGGCTGAGTCAGTCTGCAGTGTGGTTCACATATGCATAGTAGGGTTTGGGAAGCACTGTGTGAGAACAACTCTGCTTTGGAAACTTCTGGGTTTCTGCTTTCAATGTAGTCTGGAGGGGAGGGATGGAGGGAAAGACCTTTTCTCGAGTGGAAAGCAGACTTTGGGAGGCGTGCAGGTGGGTCAAGCACAACTGAGCCGGCCCATCATCCGCTCTCCGCCGGACTCAGTGTGTCTGCGAACGTGAGTGTGTGGTATAAGCTCGGGGCAGCGAGGGTGGGTGGATTACCTTGGCGTGGTTGTAAATATCCACACAGTTGTCCGTGTTGATGCCTTTTGCACAGATAATCTCACAGTGTCGCTGCAAAGCCTCCAGCTGAAAAAATTTAGCCGCAGACAGAAGCTGAAAACCATAAAAAGAGCCTGTTAGAGGTTGGGAGGTGGAAGGAAAGGAACGACAGGTGAGAAAAACCCTCATCTTCCACCTGTCCCAAGGTGAAAGGACTGGAAATAGGGGCGGTACTGTCACTTTAAAGCACCAGGTAACGCTAGAGGAAGAAGACACAGAGATGGAACTATCGTGGGAGTTAACGGCAGAGGGGAGGGGTGGAGTGGAAGTCAACCACATTCACATCTGTTATAGCCAGAGGTCAAGCAAAAATGCCTATAATTGTTCTGTCCAGAAACAAGGGTGAATGGTATTATTTAGCAGGATGAATATCAAGGTGGCTCGCTCCCTGTGTTCCTCCAGGTAGCCACTCAAATACCACCTGCTCAGAGAAGCCTCCCAGACCGACCCACCTCAGGTCGCCTCCCTCCATCACTGTCTGCGCCCCGTCTTTCTCTTCTTCACAGCTCTTCGCACGCCAGACACGATGTCATGCCTGTCGCGCTCCCCAGAGTCCAGGAGGGCAGGGAGCTCTGTTTGCATCACCGCTAGACCCTGGCCCTGAGCACGGCAGGTGGCCAGGGAGATGCTTGACAAATGTGTGCTAGAGAGCAACAGGCTTGGGGGAGGGGAAGAAAGCTAAAGCAAGAACTCCACAGAGCAAAGAAAAGGGATCAATGGGCCACACGATGAGTGCACAGCCGCACGGCACCCACCGTGTGCCAGGCGTTGTTCTCAGCACCTCACACACACAAACTTAAAATCCGGAAAACCCAATGAGGTGGATATATTCACCCCCATTTTACAGGTGTGGAAACTGAGGCTCAGAGAGGTTGATAACTTGTCCCAGATCACACAGCTCAGAAGGGGCAGAGCTTGGATTTAAACGCAGTCTGGCCCAGAGTCCACGTATAACGCCTGCGTGGGGTCACCTTGTGAACTGATATCTCAGACCTGCCAGGCACCCTGGACTTCAGACACCTGGACGGCGTCCTGGCTTTTTGGCTCAGGATTATCGGAGTGATTTTGGTTTCTGGTTCAAAGCTCCCAGCTTGGAGCAGGAAAATCAACAAAGGTTCCGCTTTTAGGAAGAAGCGGGGGAAATCTTAGCCTTGGACAGAAAAGAGAAGGAACGAGTCCCCCAGAACAGACTGAATGACCAAAGGCATGCTGGAGACAGCAGACAGCCAGGTGCCACGCTGCAGGAGTGAGGGACGCTCAACCTGAGGGAAGCCACGGGAGCTTTGTAAGTTGCTCTCGGCTGCTGGTCAGTGGACAGTGCTGTGATTGGAGGAAGGTTTTCAGACGGTATAAATCTCTCACAAATGACAGGGAGGAGAGGTCTTCAAGGATAGTTCCTGATGATGGTATTTAAACCCCAGCTGTGTTTGCAGCCTCAGCCTCTTCAGTAAATTTCCTTTACCCCACGCCTCCAAAGCCAGTTACATTGGGTTTTGACTCAGCTGCTACTGAAAAGGATTCAGCTAGTGCAGCAAACACCGCAGCCTTCTAGGGGGTGTGGAGAAGCTTCTTGTTTGAGAGATCTAAGAGTCAGGCAGGATCCCAAAGCCTGCATCCAACTGGAAACTCAGCACAGGGTACCCTCCACCTGCCAAAGTGAGCCTGTCACCTGAGTTCACAGAGGTCCTCTCTACCAAGACAGGATGACTTCCTTACCTCCATTATCTCGTTGTTTTTAATGAGAAGTGACTCTGGGCCCCCGTAGTAGAGATACTGCATGACCAGCTGGAAGAAAGGACCCAGTAAGCAAAGCGTCAGTGGCACACAGGCATAATCATCTTAAAGCCTTATTCAAATCAATTTATTCCCCAGCACCTCTCTTTTATAAAGCCCAAACCAATAATAATAACAGCCTTAATAATAACCGCCCCAAACACAGGGCTTCTCCAGTGACAAAACTTTTTCACCATGTTATCTCATTCACTCCAAGTTGGGCCATGGACTTGAAATGCTGCTCCTTGATGGAAATCCTGGGGCCAATGGAATTTAAATTAGGCTGTCCCATGCCCCCGTCACACTCTGCCAACACAAGCCTTTCCAGCGAGGGGCGAAACAACCCGTCATTAGGCTGGAAGTCCTGTTTATGGAGTTATTTTTCTTGGCAGCCGCTAACCTGCTTGAAGTAGGAATTCAAATGGCATCCACAGCCTCCAGGAGGCCCCACGTCCAGGTGCAGCCTCAGCTGCGTCTGGCTCTTGCCTGAGTGTGATGTTAAACAGTCTTGGGGGCAGGAAACTCAAAAGCAGCCTCATTTACTAAAATTCTTCTGTCAGCACGGGAGTGAAGTGAACAGGGCCCTGGGAGCCTCCTTCTGGGTTGGATTCGGCCTGACTTGGCCTATTTCACGCCACAAATGAGGCTTTTCTTGTTTTATGGGGAAGGAGGCAGGCACAGGGGAAAGTCCTCAGGGTCTGCTCAACCTTCCCTGCC
Source organism: Pteropus alecto (assembly GCF_000325575.1). Classification (NCBI taxonomy): domain Eukaryota; kingdom Metazoa; phylum Chordata; class Mammalia; order Chiroptera; family Pteropodidae; genus Pteropus; species Pteropus alecto. Next base: position 3,321,791 of record NW_006437736.1, read on the forward strand.
AGGTACAGGAGCTCGAGGCTCTGTGGTCTCAAGCTGAGGCGTGAACCTCAGGTTGGCTGTGATGGTCAGTGGGAGCTTGGGCCACTTCCTTCACTTCTCTGAATCTAAGTCTTGTCTGTAAGGTGAAGAGCTACCCAGAGGGGCAGCTGGAAGGATTGAGAGAGACGGGACCAGCACTGGTTCTCAGAGCGGGGTCCCTGGACCAGCAGCACCAGCATCACCTGGGTTCTCGTACGAAATGCAAATTCTCAGGCCCCACCCAAGGCTTGTAGAATGAGGAATTCTGGGGGCTGGGCCCAGGGATCTGCATTTTAACAAGTTTTCTGTGTTTTAACAAGCATCCCTGCCTCTCTGGGGTTTTGATGCCTGCTGAAGTTGGAGAACTGTTATAACTTAGAGCACTGGGTCTCCACCTGGGCTGCACACTGGAATAACAGGAGGAGGGCACAGACTTCAAAATGCTGATGCAAGGGCCCCGCCAGATCCTGATCTAATTGGTCTGATTTATGGCCAGGACCTTGGGAGTTTCCCCCAGGTGATTCTAACATGCAGCCGAAGGGAAGAACCTCCGGCTTCGAGGCTTACACATAGCTAGCGCTCAAGAAATGGGAGCTGTTCTCATCTTTGTTCCCACTTACGAAAGAACCAAGTGCCTAGGCCTGGGCACCAGAGAGACTGGGTTCAAATCCTTGCTGTCACTAATTAGCACTTGGGGTACATCGCTTAAGGTCTCTGGGCCTCCGTTTCTCCATCTCTAAAAATGGCAAGAATAATCCAGATCAGGGCAGGCAAGCAGAGGTCAATGCCTCATTTATGGTTAGAGCCCCATAAAGGTTTCCCCATCTCTAACCCTAAAACCAATTAGCACTTTCATGGGAACTTTCAAAACAAGTACTGCAGCCATTCTAGAAATGGCCGAGGCCACTTCGCTCTCAGTAGAAAATATGGTGACAGGTTGGAGTGAGGACAAGGGGGAACCAAGCACTTGGATGTCTGGGGGTGTGCCAACTCCCCAGTGCCACCTTGGGGCTCCAGCATCCTTTCCAGAAATGGCCGAGGCCACTTTGCTCTCAATAGAAAATGTGGTGACAGGTTGGAGTGAGGACAAGGGGGCCAGGCACTTGGATGTCTGGGGGTGTGCCAGCTCCCCAGTGCCACCTTGGGGCTCCAGCATCCTTTCTGTGTGCCCCCTACTCCAGTAGAATAGCTCCCCCAGGCTGGCCTTGGCTTTGGGAACCTACTTCATCCCTTCTGCAATGCTTAGTCCAAAGTAACCTGTTCTCCAGGATCATGTGCTTAGCAGGGTGGTGGTTAATCAGTTACGGCTTAGAAAAACAACCCACTTAAAAATCACTGTGAAGCCCCAGATGCCAAGTTGGGTGTTTCCTCACGTTGTCCTACTTGCTAATCTCTGTAGGAACCAGCAGCACAGAGGTGATGATCATCGACTTGTTAAAAATGGAGAAAATGAGGCTCGGAGAAATGAGTGTCTTGCCCAGGGTTATTTGGGAAAGATCATTTTGAAGTTTCAACATAACCAAAGGAGTGCATCTCTAATGGTGGAAATACAGGCCCCTCAACAGGCTTTAGAGGCTAGTGAGAGGGCATGGCGTTTTTCTGGCAGCCTGTAGAACAGCAGGATCTGGGGTACTTGGGTCAATGGTGGAGGGAAGAACCAGCACCTGGTCTGCCTTCTCCCCACTTGGCTCATACTGTGTGGTCCCAATGTGTCTTTTCAGTCTCCAATATACCTTAAAACCCAGCTGACGGACTGATAATCACTTTCCCTCAATCATACCCCATGACTTCCCACTTTTGTGCCTTTGTTTATGATGTTGCTCCCCCTGGAACACATTCTCTCTCTCACCCACTAGATGAGGAAACTTAGGCTCAGAAAGATTGTGTGATTTGTGCAAGGTCACATGAGGGACACTGATTTGAAACGAGAACACAGCTGTTTAAACAGGGAAATGCAGCACTGATTTGAAACGAGAACAGCTGTTTAAACAGGGAAATGCAGCATTTAAGTCCTGGACTGCAGTTCTGTCCTTCAAGGTCTAGATCAGGACCTCTACTCATGACTTCAGTCAAGGCCAGCCTTGCCTCCTGCTTATCTCTGAGCTGTCTCATCAACCCTCCCAGAACGTGAGTCGGCTGAGGGCTGGCCTGAGTCTTACTCATGTGTATACTCTTTCCAGGGCTGCCTTTCTGGAACTGAACCACGGGAAACAAGGTCCTGTTCAGAATCCTATGAACTCCATCCCCAGGACACCCCCGTTGGCTTAGCAAGCCTGGCTGGTGGGAGGATGATACTGAGGGACCGCGCCCTCCTCTGCAGGCCACCAGGCTTCCTGCTCTGGATGAGACTGAGCTCTAGACACAGGGCTCTGAGCTCTGCAAAGCCGGCTTGGGCGGGGGGTGGGGTGGGGTGGTGAATTGCTATTAGCTGCAAAATTGACCTTGTGGGGCAGGACTTATGAATCAGGCATGAAGGCAGGTGGAAAAGGGAAGAAAGCTGTGGTGCCCCCTCAGAGATGCCACATAAACCAACACCCATCGTCAGCGGCATAGACTTCGCCCGAATGGAAAGAGACATCGTCACGTCATCTGGCCTTTGACAAAGACACCTTCCTTTTCTACTTACGTTAGGTTTATGTTAGGTTTGGATCAATGTTGAGATGACACTGGATCCCTGATCACGCTAAACTCAAGCACAGTTCTGGGACTTCACACCTGTCCCCGCTTTCTTAAGCCCGAATCTTTCCTATGGCTCATAGACTTCTCCAGAGCCTTCAGTATTTCAGCTAACACCTCATCCAGGAAGCCTTCTGCCATTTCTCTGGTCTGAGCTGCCACAGCACATTGGCTCACCCCTCTCTCTCCCTCACACCCCACATTATACTATAATTAAGTAATTACTCAGAGTTATCCTTTCTGGACTGTGAGTCCCCAGGAGAGGATTGTTTTTTATCCTGTGTCCCCACATCCCAGCACAGTGTCAGGCACATAGTAGGTGCTCAAGTAATACTGTAGGAATGACTAGACGGTAAATGGGAAGGGCGGTGTGAGGAGGGGGGCCCAGACTGCCGGGGACTTACGATGTGTCGCAGTGGCTAATTTGCAGGCCAAGGACCGAAGGGAACCACCTGTGCCCTGTGCCCACTACTGCGGTGTTTCGGGCCCCTGCAGGAACTCACCTGAAAGATGGGGTACTTCACATAACCGATCTCTATACAGGTGCTGTCGTTTGTGGGTTTGCTGGAGAGAAGCGCTTTGAACCTGAACAAGAACACAAAAACAGAGAACAAGGCTCACAAACGCATCCACGGCTAGCAAGAAGCTCGGCTCTTTTATCGCCCCTGCGTGGCATACGACAGTGACATATCTGTAGGTGTCTTCGTTTAATTCTTCCTCTTGGTGTGATTCCATAATCCAATTTGAAGTTAACACTCAAGTTAAAAAAAAAAAAAAAAGCAACTTTCTTTTCCAAGCAGGTGATTGGAAAAGAACGAATGCCTTTTAAACCCTTCCGCCTCGCGGGGCCCGTCGCAAAGGCCGTCTCCTTCGTGGAGTCTTTCCCGAGCTCAGGCTTCACGCCTTCCTCTGGTGCCCACCTCTCTCTCTGGTCCTGTCCGCCCTCCACCCACACGACTTTTGCTCCAGGAGGGCAGGGACTTCTGCCGTTTCTGTCTCTGCTGCATCCTCAGAGCCAAGGTCAATCTGGACGTGATACATCGTAGGTATTTAATCATGTTGATTACCTAATAATATGCCTATGGCCGACCTTCTGTCTGGGGTTTCAAATGCACCTTCCTGCCACTGACTAAACTATACGCTCCTTGAGGGTAGAGACCCTGTCATTGGAACACACCGATATTCAACATACTTGGGAATAAGCTCTCTGGAGTTTTTTTTAAATTAAACTTTTAATTTTAAAATAATTATATATTTACAGAAAAGTATCGAAGATACTACGGAGAGTTCTCGTTTACCCTCCCCGCACCGTCCCCCAGTGCTAACATCCCACACAGCCGTAGGACTTTTGTCAAAACTGAGAAATTAACATCGATATAATACTGGTCTGGTTTTTCTACAGTGTTGCAACTGGGAACTATGCAAGGGACAGTGTATTATTCTTGCGGTGGCAAAGCAGACATCTAGGGTTTGTAGTTTGTTGGCACGGGTGGGTACTGTAGATGCCAGGATGCTTTTAGGATCCAGGGAGTGCTGATCACACTCATTCCTTAGCAAACTTCCTGGACGTGGATTCCGCTCCTGAGTTCCCAGTGCCCTCAGCCTCCGCTCGCCCTGGTCACCTGCCTCTTTCTCATTTCGGCATCATTCTCTCCTTTGCCCAGCTTCCCTGATCCTATTCAGGTCCTTGCATCACGTAGTTCTAAAGGGTCAACCACCATCTCGTCCCAAATCGAAAAGAGAAAGGGCAGTGGCCGGGCTGGCAGGAAGGTGTTACGCTGCTGTCAATTCCACAGTTAAGGGAAAGTGTGGCTCAGGACCTTTGTATGTCAGTGGCTCACGCTAAAGTTCCCTGGCATTTGGACAGCAGGCCTGTCATGTCTGCTGTGTGTGAGGCTTTGCGTTGTGCGCTGCACCAGGCACCTGGCTGAGGGAGCTAAGATCCAGTCTGTGAACTCACCGAGCTCCGCCTCCCAAGTGCTCTCTATCTGCCTAGAAGAACGGGCACCTTGTCAAAGTCACACAAAAGTGCTGCCGTTGATGCTGCTGGCTGCCCTGTATATCTCCTCTTATTGTAAACAAAAAGCATAACATAAAGTTTACCATCCTAAACTATTTTTAAGTTTAACGTTAAGTATATTCACAATGTTGTGCAACCAATCTTTAGAACTGACTCTGTGCCCATTAATCAATAAATCCCCATTCCTTACCCTCTGCTCGCCCTGGTCGCCTCCCCCATCCTCCCTGCCTCCATTCCCCACTCCCCATAGTCCCTGGCAACCACCATTCTACTTTCTGCCTCTATGAATCTGTCTATTCATATAAACGGAATCATACAGAATTTGTCTTTTTGTGACTGGCTCGTTTCACTTTGAGTAACGTCCCCAAGGTTCATTCATGTTGTAGCATGTACCAGAATTGCCTTTCTTTTCAAGGCTGAATAATGTATGTGTCTACCACATTGCACTGACTCATTCATCCGCTGATGGACACTCGGGCTGCTTCTACCTTTCGGCTACTGTGAATAATGTGGCTATGAACACGATGTACAAATGCCTTATATTCTTGAATCCTTGATTTTGAGAAGATAATCTGCCAGTCTAGTGAAGATACCACCAAAATTGAACTTCAGAGAATAGTAATAGCAACAGCCTCACTCATAACTCAGCTGCTTTCCCAAGTGATGACACTTACCTTGGAGAGGCTGTAAATAACAGCACTCGGTGAGCATAAAACGGTCTTCCTTCTACCAGAAAGGTTACATCAGACATTTCTTTATTGTTGAGAAAATGAGGGTCTAGAGTCAGACAGGGAAAAAAGGTAGCTTTAGCAAAGAGAAAGGTGAAGTTTGGATTCCTCTTTTGGAAAGTGCCACTAAGAGACAGTGACCCCACAGGAGCCAGAATCAATCAAAGGAACACTCGACTTGCTAAAATTCAGTTTTTCATAGGAACTCTTCATAGTTTATTTGTGATTAAAAGTAACATTTCCCCATAGAAGACTCACCCACAGCCTGAATTCAGATGACTTTCAGGTGTGAAAGGTAAACACCTGTCCTCCTTGCTTCTAAGAATGTACCCACCCCACTTTCATCTGTCATTCTTGGGCTCAGTGTCCTCCCTGCCTGATGGAATTGGTTGAGAAAAGCTGTCCCTTTGCCACTGTGTTCCAGGTAATCTGAAATCCAAGCCCTTTCCCTGGGTCAGTGAAAAATGAGCCATTCCCCCCTCCCCCTGCCCTCATCTCCAATAATAACAAAGATATAACTAGTACTTACTGAGCACTTACGATGTGCCAGGCACCATGCAAGCTGGCACAGACACATGTAAGCTCATTCAGTTCTGGGAGACAGGGACCGCTGTCAGGTGTTTAATCGAGACAACTGAGACACAGAGAAGTTATGGTGGCAGGTGGAGAAGCCAGGATTTGAACGCAGACATTCTGATCAGCACTAGGATCTTCCAATTTGCCTGTCATTTTAGCCATTTAGACATGGGGCTGCTGAAGATGCTACTCTGTCCCCTGCTCAGCATTTCTGCCTTGTTGAGAACACCCATCGACACCCCCCTGCCCACTCCTATCCCTACTAGGCTCCACCTTGCTCAGTTTCTAAATCCATCCCAACCTAGGCAAGAGGGCAATATGGCTCTGACCTCTGGTGGGGCTGCCCGTTAGGTCACCTATTCCGCCAGTTCAGGGCGGACCTTAATGAGTCTCTAAATTGAAGATTACTCAAGTTCTTGAGTCTGAGGACCTACCAAATTCCTAGATCATGTGAAAAAGAGCAAACCGTTCCTTGCCCAGTGCCTCTTGTCCCTGTAGCTGGCACCACCATCTATCAGTAGACCAAGCCAGGGGTCCAAAGGCAACAGGACACCCTCCTCTCCTGGGTTCACCCAGATCTCGTCTACCACGCACACTGTCCTTTCTTCCTCCTCCGTGTTTCTTGAGTCCCCCACTTCTCTCCACCCCCTTTGCCACTGATGTCACTTGAGCTACATCATCTCTTGTCTGGGGACTTGCAGGAGCCTCTGTGGGTCTCTGCCTCTAATCTCAGTGCCCTCAATCCAAAGGTCCACCTCACCGCAGCGTCATCCTTCCTAAAAACAGACCTGATCACATCCCTCCTCTGCTATAAGCCTTTCAATAGCTCCCTAGCACCCCCAGGATAGAGTCTAAACTTCTTAACAGGGCTCCTTGTGAGGGGCACCTGCTGCCTCCTCCGGCTTCTCCCTAGTCACATTCCCCTGTCAAACTGTATGTGTGCCTGGGCCACATGTGGCTGCTCTCAGTTCTCCATTGGTACTATGTGCTTTGTCACCTCTGGGCCTCTGTACGTGATGTTCCTTCTACCTAGAACACTCTTGCAAGCCCTTCGAAACCTGGCATACCCCCACGTGGTCTTCAAGCTGCAGCGCAGACACACTCTTAGCCATGCCCGATTTCCCCGCCCATCCCAGGCTAACCCAGCATCCTCTAGCTGTGCTCTCCTAGTGCTGGTACTGGCTCTGGTGTAGCCTCATCACTACAGTGTACCCACGCTTTGTCTACCTCTCCCTCTGGCCCGCATGCTCTGGGAGGGCAGAGCCTTGCCTGTCATTTTCATATCCTTTCCTCTGTGTCTAGCATAGAAGGAAAGTAGACTATATAGTAAGAGTGTGGGCTCTGAAGCCAGAAATCTCAGCTGTGTGACCTTGGGCAAGTTATTGAACCACTTTGCGCCTCAGCTTCCCTTCTGTAAAATGGAAATGGTAATATGTATTACATACCTACATCGTAGAGTTCCAATGAGCACTCGATGAATTAATTTATGTAAAGCATTTAGTAAATTGGCTGACATACTATCCCTAAATAAACATGACCGTTATAATAGATGCTCAATTAGTACTTTTTGAATGAATGAAAGAATGCCTTGACCCTTGCTTCAGAGTCTTGTCCTTGGGGTCTGCCAAGGCCATCAGGCTCCTTCTTAGCTTGGGGACTTGCTTGTTGTCGACAGGGCCTTCCCCAGGGGTTAAAGGTCTGTCCTGAAATGAAACTCCAGCCACTTCCAATGGCTGGGTTTAGGTTCTTCTCCACCACTGAGGACAGGGGCCAATCCCCCTGGATCACGGGGGCCGTGACCCCCCAGCTTTTGAGCCCACCCTGTCAGACTGCAACTTGGACCCTGGCCCGGCGCCATGTTAGCTCAGACCCTGCTGCAACTTGGACCCAGAGTTGGCCTTCCTGGCTGATTGTCCTCACTTAGCCCTCGAAGGTGAGATGGCCCCTCGCTCCCTGTGCTGCTTCAGATAGTGGTCTTGCTGGTCCAGCACTCATAGTTTTCTGTAGCACACACAGCTCCCACGCCTCATCCCATAATGAAGTTTTAATTTAAAACACGCCAAAAAAGCATTAAAAAAAGTCAAAGTCATCCGTAATCCCACTATCTTTAAAATTTTTTATTAAAAAAAAACAAAACAAAACAACATGACAACTCAAACTTCTAAAACTACCCAGGTAAAGGGAAGGGAGGCTACAGGGAAAGGCCTCAGGGTTGACTAAATCTCACTCCTCCCCTGGCTTTAAAGACTGTTAAGAGTTCAGAATGACTTTCTCCCTCTCCTCAGCAACCCGCCTCCCTCTGCTCCCTCTCTCTCACTCCCACTGTCCACCTTCAACCGGCCCCCTGCCTGCTCCCCAGATTGCTAGTTTTTCCTCCCTTTAGCGACCTCTCTCTCTCTCTCACCATTCTCTCCCAGAATTCACTGGGATGGCAAGAGTATAATGTACCACAAACAAATCAGGCAAGCGCTCACCAGTCTGCTATAGTCCCTGCCATTCTCTATTGTTTTACACTGAGCCCGTTTCATTCATTTATACAACCTGCCTGGCCCTATAGAGATGGCAGTGTGGGACCCTTGTCATTGATCATTCTTATCTTTCCTTTAAAGCAGCTCCCTAAAGAGCAACTACTGGGCAAACTTTAGTTATCCTAGCTTGAAATGCAATACAGAAGATGCAAAACACTACGTGTTCCATATTCTATTTATTAATAATTACATACTCTGCCCTTTTTTTCATATTGTGAACTTTGAGCCTCTCAGGCTTGCCTTTCTTCTCTTGTTCTAACCCTTGGAATTCCAAGGCTTGGGAAAAAAAACTAGGCCTTAAAGTTGCTGATGAAAGAAAGTTCGGGAGGAAAAAAAAATGTTCTTTCCTTTCCTACAGCTGCAGAAAAGCAGATTTTACACTGTGCCACTCAAATACCCCTTGCAAATATTTGCTGTCAGAGATTATTGCTATGTCGTGGGAATATAACCTTCAATCTCTGATGTCTATTAACTTGACTGGTCTTATTTGTTGCACGTATAATATTATTTGAATTAACACTTGTTTTCCACAAGGTGGAAATACTTGTGGTTTTGGTACATCCTGGTTTGCCCACAGGAATGGGTGTAAAGCAAAACAGACAACCTTTGACTCAGATGCTAAGTTTTTCACTTAGTAAAAAGCTGTGTCATTTATAGTAACCAGTTATTCATGACAGGAACAAAAATATTTTAAAACGGTTCTGTGAATTCAGCCTTGTCATTCATTTAAACTAGCTCATAAGTTGCAAAAGTAGTGGTTTTGTTAAGGAGTAGAATTTTTAGATGCTTCCACTGCTCAAATATTTCCTAGTCTTTAGAGGACAAGGACGTAGGAAGTAGGAAAGTTTTCCAACTTTCATCAGAAAAGGAATCCTTTATCTTTAATATTTTATAACTCCCCAGGCAGCACGGAGACAGGCCCCTGCAACATAAGGCTCATGTTTCGGGTTTCAAGGCAGCAGAGTATTTTTCTGCCTTTTTTCAGGGCTGATCAATGGTGCCCAGCAGCCCCAGGATCCTCCAAACAAAATCAGTGCCCGATGGAAAGGTTTCTTCTGGAAAAGCCCAGAAGCTGGGACCGCAGAACCATAGAATTATGGGTTCAGGAGGACCCGGGTCCAGGCCCCTGCTGCAGAGCCTCCCTTTTGTCAGACATGACAGAGGATGATTACAGCGCTGCCTCCTGGGGTGGCCTGAGGATTACTTGAGATAGGGCAGGTCAAGTGCCTGGCTCAACGCAAATGTCCAAGAAGAATACAAAGTAATTATTGCTGCCAATCTCCTCAGCAGGTAAGTTGCCGTGTGTGTGTGTGTGTGTGTGTGTGTGTGTGCGCGCGCGCGTGTGTGTGTGTGTGTACTGGGGCGGGGGGTAACTTGTTTTCTCATCCTTCTAATTCCCTGCAGAAAGGCTGCATTAGAGGAACAATGCTGGCCAGTCGCTGTCCTCTGCTGGGTCCTCCTCAGGGAGGAAGAAGGATTTCTTAGAGAGGAGAATTTGGCGGGAGAGCTGCCATGCACAGCTTAGCCTCCCTTTGGAATCTACTTGCCTGCAGGGCTGGGAGACCTACTTGCAGTCACTGCCTGTGACTGTGGGAGAAAGTCCCTCAGTTAGAGGAAGGAGGTGTTGGTGAGTCCCCTTATCCATCCTCCTAAGGTATATTCTCCAGTTTTATCACTTAATCAAGGTGACATCCTGATCGTCGCCGGCTTGACTCCTGTATCTGTCTTGTTTGCCCTGGAACATTCCCCACCCTTCTTCTATGGCACCCGCTTCCTCCCTGTCCTCCGACTGCCACCGAAGGACAAGACTGGTGAGGCACTCACCCAGGCGCGAGGTCTGTTTCCGTTTGATCTCGGTGAGCTTGGGGATGGGGTAGGGCCCATAGCAGTGAGTGAAGATGACACACAGCTGCTGGCTGATCACTTCGTTCTGCAGAAAAGAAAGGACAGCTCACCTCACTGGGGGCCGGGCGCGACCTCATCTAAGCTGTTGCCAGGAACATGTCCCCACCTCCCGGTGCGAGAGGAGCCCACAAACTTACCACAGGTTCCAAGAAAAATTTCCCTGGACATCACACATCTAGTCTGCCCTGGCAGGCCCTGGAGTTGCTGGCTCTGTTTGTCCATTTCTAGTGGGCTCATCGGTGAAAGATCAACTTGTAATTATATCCTTCTCTCTTGCCCTAATCATTTCCTACTTATTGGAGAGCAGGCTTTGTAACTCATTGAATGGAAAATAAGTTTTTACCCTAAACATAACTTTTGGCGATACTCCAAACTTCTGGAAGCAGCTAATTATCCTGAAGATGCTAGCAGGAAGCCCTTTTGATCCTGTGACCGTGTGGCCATTAGTACACACAAATGATCCTGATTGAGCTTTCTCGTGAATTCGATTCTGGTGCTGAGGCATTTCCGGATCAGGAGTGCTCAGCCGAATCACTTTCTCCAAAAAAGTGGGGAAAACAGTTCTGCCACGCAAAAACTACAGCTGCCCGTGACTGCTCAGGGACACAGGAGCCTGTTTCTGATTGAGCCCCATTCTTCACGTTTTTGCCTCTTCCCCATGGGGCCCGTTGCTGTTGATGAATCTCCCTCCAACCACAGGTGAGCAGGAGGGAAGCCACGAATCACAGTGTTTGGATGCTCTTTATTGGGTGAAGGGAGTTGAAACTTGGGGCTAAAAAGGACGGTTAGCTAGACATTTACAATATATTTTAAAAAGTAGGTTACAACACAGTTTGTAGCATGTGTTTTTGGAAATAAAACCCTCCATACACATATTTGGATTCACAGGTATTTATAGAAAAAGTTCTGGGAGAATAAAGTAGCTACCTCAGGTGGAATTATGTTTTCTTTTTTATCTATATTTTCTACAACAAACAAGTGTTGCCTTTGTAAAAAAATTTTTTTTAAAATTTTATTTTAAAAGATGGGTTTGAGACAACTCATGATGTCAGTGGTTCAAGCTATTCATGAATCTACTCCTTTGTGCTCCCAAAGCAGAAGGATACAGCTCAGTACATGAAAAGAAAATCCAACCCTTTGATTAAAGTGAATGAGATCCCAAAAGTCACCGCGTCACTTCATACGAGACCCACAGAAGTGCCTAAGGAAATGCAACCATACTGGATGGAAAAGGGACTCTGCTTTCAAAGATGATGCCTTTATGAACAAAAGGTGTTAAATGCTCTTCTCACTTGACACGCCAAGGGACTGCCTGTCTCCTGGCTTCCTGCAGTGGTTCTCAAAGTGTGGTCACCCTACCAGCAGCATCAGCATCCCCTGGGAGCCTGTTAAGAAATGCTGATCCTCAAGTCCTGTCCCAGACCTCCTGATTCAGAAATGCTGGGGGTGGGGCCCGGGAATCTGAATTTTCACAAGTTTCCTGGTGATTCTGATGCTCCCTTAGGTTTGGGAACCACCGGTTTCAGGGACTGAAATTCTGTCTTGGGTTTGACCTGGGCTGGGGGCTGTAAATTCGTTTCCTCTGGTCTACAGCTTTGCTGCTCAAATGTGTTCCACGGATCTGCAGCAGCAGCAGTATCACTGGGAGAGCGCAGGAGTGCAGATTCCTATCCGAGGCCCACGGATTCAGCATCCACCGTAACACCTCTGCAGGTGACTCCCACGTACATGAATGCCTGAGAAGCACTGCGTGGTAGGCAGAATTATGCCCTAATCTCCGGGACTGGATCATGAGAAACCCCACCTGTGAATATATTCCCTTACAGGACAAAGGGGACTCTGCAGGAGTCACTGAAGTTACTTATTAGTTGACCTTAAAGAGGGTGATTCTCCTGGATTATCTGGGTAGGCCCAATGTAATCACATGGGCCCTTCAAATTAGAGGCGGAAGAAGAATTCACAAGAGATGAGGGATGCTGACCACCTGAAACTAATATTGTTTAGACAACTGTCATTGAAAAAAAAAATCAGAAAAAGAAATGATGCAGGAGAGGAAGTCAGAGGGATGGGAGGCTCGAGGACTTGGCGTGCTGTAGCTGCAAGACGGAGAGAGAGCCACATGCGAGCTTCAGAGGGAAAGCAGACGGTAACGCTAGCAACAGAACGGGACACCCGGCTGACAGCCCGCAGGGAAATGGGACTTCAGTCCTATAACCGCAAGGGACTGAATGCTGCCCAAACCTGAATGAGCTTGTGGGGAGAGTCAGCCCCAGAGCCTCCAGAAAGGATCCCAGCCCTGCTGACACCTTGATTTTGGCCTTGTGAGAACAGTGCCCGGACTTCTGACCCATGAGAACCACGAGATCACAGGCGTCGTCTTCGGCCTCTAAGTTGTGGCGATTTGTTACCGCAGCAACAGAACACTAGTGCGACTCGCGTCGAGTCTGCCTCAGATGCACCCCATTTCGTCATCCCTGTGACTGCAGAGCACCAGACACAATGTGGGCGCTCAGCGAGGTACGTGCGGATCACACAAAAAGCCGAGGCCTCTGCTCCACACAGTCCTCTGTGCACACGGTGTGGCAGATGGCGCTGGTCTCACGTGGACCAGGATCTGTCGTGTGCGCCTGGCTGGTGAGTCAGCTCCTGTGTTATCCACTCAGGAAGAAGGAAAGAAAATCCATTTCCTGGGCTTGGTGGCCTCTGAGAGGGGCCTGAGCAGCCAGTGGACTCCTCTGTAGGGCTTTTTTTTTTGGAGGTGGTGGTTGTTTTAACAGGTACTTATGAAGCATCCAAAAGGTGTCCTGCACTGTGAAAGGAGCTGTACCCAGGGCAGTTAAAGCGGGCAGGGCAAGAACCCTCCTCTCCAGGGACTCGTGGCTCAACCTCACTTTTTAACTTTAGTATGTCACCTGAGAAGGTAAAGACAAGGGCTGGCCATGTCTGCTCCCAAATGGGCAATCCTCAAATACTCAACCATTATCTGGGAGATGCATAACTGCTCACTCCCAAGTGAGGGCTGCACACAGTGACTTGATTTCAAAGCGTGCAGGCTGGAAAGCATTCAAAGCATACAGTATGGAAAGGGAAGGGGGAGCAGCCTCACGGTGGAGAAACCTGACAAACGCTACCTCAGCCAGGTGATCAGGTCACCATCAGCAGCGCGAATTCATACTGATATAATGTAACGTACCCTTGATGCACAGTGATGAGAATGGCACTTTAGCTTTGTGGTCTCAGTCCCTCAAACCACAGGCCCAGTCTAATCATGAGGAAAAACATCACATATTCCACTAGAGGGCATCTTACAAAACTCCTGATTAGTACTCCCCAGAACTGTCAAGGTCATCAAAGACAAAGAAAGCCCGAGAAACCGTCTCAGCCAAGAGGAACCTGAGGAAGCATGACAACCAAATGTGCTCTAACGTCCTGGACGGGATCCTGGAGCAGAAAAAGACATTCGATGACAACGAAGGAAACGAGAATAAAGTATGGAATTTAGCTAACAATAATGTATCGGTTGGTTCACGAATTATAACAAATATTCCACAGTAATGTAAGATGTTAATAATAGGAGAAAGTGGGTGAAGGGTCTTATGGGTACTTTCTGTGCTATCTTTGAAATTTTTCTGTAAATCTAAAACTTTTCTAAAAAATAAAGTCTATTATTTAAAATCTGCCCACTGAGGAAATAGGATAATTATGAAAGCACTGGAAGCTCGGGAGAGAAAGAGGAAGGGTGGAGGGTTAAAGTGGACATCGGCAGTTCCCTGACCTTCATTCATTCACCCCCCGCCCTAAAAGTTTTGTGAATATGAACCTTTCCCCACGCACTAAACCATGCATCCATTCATTCGTTAATTATATTTTCTACTATTTATTGAGCATCTACTAAGTGCCAGGCACTGGCTTGCCCTGAACGCCAGACACAGTCTGAAGGATGATGATGACACATCCAAATAGATGTAGCCTTTCTGGTTGCTTCTCTTTCAGAGACCAGAGCCCTACGAGAAAACTCCCTACTGTGCCTTTAAATTCAGCTGTGTCCGTCAAGGTGTCTGCTCTGTGCCCTTCCCAGCACGCTTCCTCCAGGTGGTAGGACTGTTGGTATAATTCGCTCTGGTTACCCAGCACCCAAAACAAATCGGGACTTGGGGAGGGCTCCTCTGAGTGTGAGGGGGGCTGTAATCAGTAACAGTTAACAGCTCTAGTGGGTGAGGCCTGTTGGGTTAGAAGGTCAGTTTGGGGCAGTGAATGGGGTGACCCTCTGGGTTCAGTTAGGTCTGGACCCAAACCTGAAGACAGCAGAGTGAAATGAACGAAACTTGAGGCTCACTCCATTTGGGCAGCAGGGTTGGGGCCGGGGGGGTGAGTGGCTGTGCGGGGACAGAGGCCCCTGTTCTCTGAGCGGCACATTTAAGCACAGTGCTTTTAAGTCACGGGGGCCACCAGCCTCATCCCTCAGGGGCAGCGGGGCAGGCTCTGCAGGCAAGCTCCGACCTGGGGGGCGGAGGGAGGTGTGGGCTGGCGGGGTGCTGGAGCAGGGAGGTGGTGGAAGTCTGGCCAGGCTGAGCACACAGCACCCGGTTAATGAATGTTGTCTTCCAAAATGGTTTAAGAACACCTGCTTCATGAGGTTGTTGTAAGGGTTAGAAAAGATAATGCATCATAATAAACCATGAGGTCGAACCAATGGGAAATGTTAATATTTGACCATTTTTGAACCCCCCCAAACAAGCCATCTCCCATAATTAAAATTAATCTCTATTTTCCAAGATTCTAAAATGTCATAGAATTACTGGCAGCTTTTAGGAAGAGAAAAAACTCACTGTAATAAATAGATACGTCCATTTTAAAGACACATTTCAAACTGAGAAATACAAAAAGGTGAATCAAAGCTGCATCTCAGACCCGAGAGGATGTGGGATTACCGCTACTTTCCAGGGTCACTGGCAGTGAGTTCTTTGTCTTGATCCCTCTCAACAGCGATTCGTCCCTACAGATGGGCCCCTCCCTTGTGGAATATGCTGAGCTGACCTGTGA
Organism: Pteropus alecto; assembly: GCF_000325575.1. Classification (NCBI taxonomy): domain Eukaryota; kingdom Metazoa; phylum Chordata; class Mammalia; order Chiroptera; family Pteropodidae; genus Pteropus; species Pteropus alecto. The sequence continues at coordinate 3,337,285 of NW_006437736.1, forward strand.
GCCACCTATGACCTGCGTGCTCCCCCCTCTGCTGGAGCACGCCTGGAAAAGGTAGAGGACAAGGTAGAGGACGTGGAAAGGTTGTACAGCCCCAGAGGGATTCCACGAGGTCAGTGCGAAGCCCCCCCATCTATCGCACACCCCCCTGGAGTTATGTACAAGATGCAGTTGAACACACCATGAACTTAAAGTGCTTTTAAATCATCACCCATTTATTTTGATATGCACCTTCTATTCACGGCAAGTGATGAGGGCTTTCTATTTGTGGTAGTAACATAAGGTACGATGATTTAAGAAAATATGAAGTAAATAATAACCAGTGAAAACATCCTTTAGGAATAAAAGGGAAATCGGATAGTCTCACATGAAGGGAAACTAAGAGCATCTGTCACCGGGAGACCGACCATAAAGGAATGGCAGAAGGAAGTTCTCTAAACAGAAAAGAAAGGACAGAAGAGGGAACTTTGGAACACCAGGACGGAAGAAAGAACATGGTAAAGCAAAAATACGGGCAAATACAACAGGTTTTCTGTTTCTTCTTGTGTTTCCTAATTATGTTTGATGGTTGACACAAAAATTATAACAGCAATCTGATGTGGCTCTACATGTATATAGATGAACTATTGAAAGACAGTTCTGTCATAAATGAGAGAAAGTAAAAGAGCGTAACAGGAAGTAAAGTTTCTATACTTCATTTGGTAACGGGAAGTAACGTTTCTATACTTCATTTGAACTGGTAAAAAGATGACAGCAGTAGACGTCGATATTATGTATATATAATGTAATAATCAACCACCGAAAAAGCTATACAATGAGATACACTAAAAAACACCACAGATAAATGAAAATGGAATTAAAAAATGTTCGAGTAGTCCACAGAAAGGCAGGAAAAAGAAGAGAAACAAAAGACAGAGACCACACGGAAAACAGAAAATAAGATGGCAGACTTAAGCCCTCAAGTATCAATAATTGAATAAAATATAAATGGTCTAAATGTTCCAATTAAAAGAGATTGGCAGAGTGGATGAAAAGCCCAACTACATGCCTCTTACGAGAAACTAACTTCAAATATAATGATGTAGGCAAGTTGAAAGTAAAAGGATGGAAAAAAAATATCAAACATTAATCAAAGGAAAGCAGGAGTGGCTACATTAATATTAGATTAAGGAGACTTCAGAGCAGAGAAAATTAGCAGAAGCAGAGAGGGGCATTGCATAATGACAAAAAGGTTAAGACACCGAACAACAGAGCTGAAAAACATGTCAATCAAAAACCGATGGAACCGAAAGGGGAAACGGACAAATCCACAATTATAGGTGGAGACTTGTAACACCCCTCTCTCAACTGATACAGTAACTAGACGGAAAATCTATAGGATCTAGAACTCAACGGCAGCATCAGCCAAGAGGATCTTATTGACAATTATAGAACACACCACTCAACGAGGGCAGAAAGCACATCTTTTCCAGTGCCCGTGGAACCTACATCAAGACAGACCATACAAAAAAAAAAAAAAAAATCTCAAAAATTTAAAAGGATTGAAATAATATAGAATGTGTTCTCTGGCCACAATGGAATCAAACTAGAAATCAATAACAGATAACAGAAAAATCTCCAAACACTTGGAAATGAAATAACACAGTTTTAAAGAATCTATAAGTCAAAAAGGAAGTTTCAAGGGAAATAAAAAGTACACAGAACTGAATGAAACTAAAACAATCGAATCTGTGGGACACCGCTAGAGTCGAGCCGAGAAGGATATTGTATCCAATGCATAAATCGGAAAAAAGGAAATGTTTCAAATCAATAGTCTAAGCTTCTATCTCAAGTACTTGGGAAAGGAAAAGCAAAATAAACCCACAGGACCTGGCCACAGGAATGGGACTCATGCCTGGGGAACGCCTGACCTCACACTACCGCCCCGGGCAATTTCTCACCTTTTTTTCCTTAAGCCAGGTAGACGTGATGTGCAATGCCACATTTCACCAGTAGAGTTCACCACTGAACCCCGAATCAGAGCAAAGGGGACTCTTGAATGCGCCCTTCTTCTCAGACTGACTGCCCCTTCCTACAAGGAGCTGTCGCTGCTCCCTCTCTGGCTCCCTCACCTTCCATGATCAGAACAGCTGCCAGGGAGCGGGCGGAGCCCACACGTCCTGGCAAAGGCCCCGCCCTTCTTCCCGGCCCCCGGCTGCTGCTGTCAGGGCTGTTGAGTATTAATTATCTCCCCAGTTTTCATGCAAGTTCCCTGGGTTAGACGTTATCTTTCTACTTTGTCCCAAGTGCTTTGGAACAAAACATGTGCCCCCTGCCCAATGACTGCACGAGCAGCTTTAGCCAGCAGGCCGCGACCTCAGGGATCTGGCTAAGGGACCACCGAGATTTTGAACTCCAGCCTTGTTCTTTGCCATTGCCCACGATGGTATCAAACCCCTCATACCTTGCTCGCTTTCAAGATCTCAAACATCAGGGGCAGGCCCTGGGTGACGAGCTCCTCCGTGTACTCTTCCTCCTGGATGGTCTTAAATTCCTTTAACAGGCACTGGATGAGAGGCCTGCGGTGCTGCTGGAAGGCAATCCGCAAAGACTCCAGCCACGTGTGCAGGGTCCACGGGACACCTGGGGGTGGGGTGGGGGCGGGGCGGGGAGGAGAGGGCGAGGCAGAAAACAACCGGAAGAGAAGGCATGTTTTTCTGTAGAACTTGGCCTTTCCCCAGAACATGAGCAAATTATGAGACCAAGAGACAGACTCGGGATGAATAGAGCCAGTGTTGGTTTTTTCCCTAAAGACTTGCAGAAGTTGAAATTAAAGGTCATAATTCAATTCCCCCTAACTACGGGTGTCCATTTCCGCATGCTACTCATGTTATTAGGGGCTGCATTTTACAACGTATAATTATGGTGTGGGATATTGGAATTACCATGACTTATACCTATTACGCACTTCTGAGTGCTGACTTCATTCGTCTACAGCCCCCTCTGCTTTCTGGGCACGGAGGAGCTCAGGCAAGGGCGGAGTCTTGCCCAGGACTGCACGGCACATCCGTGCCCAGGTGAGAGCTGAGAGCCGGTGACACCCACAGGTGGGCTTCACCATCGATCGTGCTGCCTGGGACCAATATTTATATCTGAATAAGGAGACGGGGAGGCTATTGCTGCTGCTGAAACCATCTTTCCATCTGCAGGCACTTCGTCAGGTCTTCCTGCTTTAATTGAAACCTCTCCAGCAGCTGCTTCTCCCTTCTCGTGGTGAGGCAGACAACACACGCATCTCACTACTGTGTATAACAAGCCGACCATTCAGTCTCAAGTTGCATCGTCATGCTAAACAGGCTCTCGGGACACTGGCATAAACGTCCCACATACTAAACAGCCACTCCGAGAGAGGCCCATTTCCAGAACGGCGTCAGGAGACCCCTTCTCAGGCACTCAGTCTACCTCGACATGCCGCCCCTCTGTGTTTAAGAGCGAGGCTAGGTCCTGCTGTTCCCACATGGGGGCTAATGCCACTAATGAAGGCCGGGCTAGCCTGGTCCCCACACGCTCGGAAGAGGTGGCTCTGAGCTAGCTCCATCGAGGAGGAGCCACCCTGAACATTTCCTGGGGGTGGCTTTGCCCCCGGAAGCTGAGTGGGCGAACCCCGCCGCAGCTTCAGGCATTTGGGTGCCCTGAACAGCGATTCCCCAACCGCTGGGAACCACCTGGGATGGTTGTTAAACGTAAAGATTCCGGCCTTTGTCCGTCCAGCCCCTCGGCAGCAGAGCCTCTGGGTGTAGGGCCTGGCAATCTGTATTCACACAAGCTCCCAGGTGATTCGAATTCCTGACTTCCTGGGGTCCAGAGTCTGGGAATCATGGAAAGGGGACCTGAGGACGGGTCTTTGGGGCTGGCAGGATGCTGCTGTCATTGGGGACGGTGTGGGTGTCTTAGCCTGGAAGTGCTTCAACCAGTAAATGAGAAGTTCTGTGGGCCCACGTGGTGTGTGCGTGTGCGTGTGCGTGTGTGTAGGAGAGAGTGAGAGAGAGAGACCTACAGCCGGGCAGGGGTGTCGTGCCCAGCGGCAGACGGTGCCCAGACTTACCTATGCTCCTGATATCAATTGTGACATCCACGTAGCCATGCTCAGCGCTGTGATACATGGCCTCTTTCAGGGCCCTCAGTTTGGCTTTGCTGTTGCGGCTGGCGCACAGGGGGGGCGGGGCTGTCTCCGCCAGGTCAGTCCCCTCAGCCAGAATCTCCTCCAGGGACAGGATGTCACTCTTCTCCTTCTCTGGCTGAGCAAGCAGTTTGCGGAACACATTCCTGTCAATCATAAACCCAGAGAGGAAGACACTCAGAGATGGAAGGGCTTCGCCGGGG